>NW_004524686.1:1597318-1619736 GCF_000260255.1 Octodon degus | reverse complement strand
TTTATTGCCATTTGGAATTTCTCTTGCAGATACTTCTGAACAGTTTCATGGTGTGCTCTTACCTTCCAAAGCACGTGGCTCTCTCCTGCATGACTGGATATAGAGAAACCCAACGTAACCCAGGAAAGGGATGTGGTTATAAGGTATGTTGGGATTTTTAACATTTCTTCACTGTTGGAAAATGAGGGAAGGAGATCCACGTTGGTGAGCTTGGAGCTGAAGGATGCATGGAGCCATGAGTCTTCCTCGTGAGGATCGCCATCTGGCTTTGGTCGGTCTTGTTGGTCTGCTTCAGCTCTAAAAAGTTCAATCCAGTGGGTGGGGTACAACTCAGAAATGTGCACAATGCGTGAGCCTTGACAGCAAACGGATGCAAAGGCCTTGTGTAAACTAACTACCTGGAGCAAGATTAGTCCTGCTCCCCATCTGGTGACTAAGAATAAAAAATCAACAGCTAAAGAGAGACACAAAGCACAAGGTCAGCTCTCATTCAAGTATGCTAGGGCCATGAGGAACCATTGTGGTTCTGCCAGGAACTGGGAAATCCACCTATAAAATATAGCTGAGGCACAGGCCCGGCTGGGTAGGGAGGATACACACGTGATGTAACAGGTACAGACTATGGTACAGTATGACTGCAAGTGTCCATGGCTCCTATCCTGGTAGTGACTGGATAGGACTCATGATAGGAGTTCATGGCTGCCTGCATGGTAGTCATGCAGTCAAGGTTAAAACCAGCTTCCTTATACTTCCCTAAACAGCCCTCATTGCTTTGGAGTGATCTAAGGGCTGTACAGGACTCCATCTGCAGGGATCCCAGCTTAGCTGGGCATAAGGAGGCAGAGCATGGGTACACCCATAATGGCCTTGCTGCTCAAACAGAACAAAGGCAATTGTTAGGAAACAACATCTTCATGCTTATTCATTTTCTGTTAATAGAAAGGTGGCTGGGAAAAGGTGACGGTTCAATGGATGTGTTATCGCCAAAATGTAATTCTATGGAATTAGAAAATATCAGGGTATTGTCACACATGGAATGTAAATTGGCTGAGACTGAGTAAAGAAGCAGCCTGATCATGTGGAACATTATCAGTAACATTACCTGTGTGATTTCTCAGCCACTAGGCTTTCCATGGGAGTGAAGAAAAGAAAACTTTAAAGAACAACTTCTCCTCTAATTTTGGTAATCAAGTTCATTAACATTCTGAAGTCCATTTTAAAATAAAATCTCAAAGCACTGCTGCTTTTCTTTCAATTACCCCAGTGGTGAGACCCATTTTGATGTGCCACTCTGACACAGTAAGGAGGTCAAATTACATTAAATTAAAGGAGTCACACATGTACTCACTTTAGCATATGCTAAAAAAGTGTCCCGTGGGACAACGCTGATGATGTCATTGGACAGAATATACGTATCAATGATGAGTCTACTAGAGAGCTGTTTTCTGGAAGATTCATCCACCTAAATTACTATTTCTCATCTTTGATTCCTGTTTTGAACTTAATTTTCTTGCAACTGTGACTTTTCTCATATCACTCTTGGCCTCTTGAACACATTTCTGTGTACTTGACCTCATTCATTCCTCCAAAGAATTGACTCATGAAAAAGGTTTGTTCCCTAACTTATCCCTCTTGAGCACAGTGTGGAACTGCAGGTGGACAGCACGTATACTTGAATGGCTATGCTTCCCTTGTTGAGACTAAAGAAGCACGCAATTAGTATAACTAGAGTAGCCAGTACTCTTACTGCTCACTTAAAGTTATTTACCATCTGGGAATGGTGGTGCTACTGGGGAACGTGGGCAGGAGAATAGCAAATTTGAGACCAGTCTGGGCAACTTAACAAGACATTGTCTGAAAATAAAATGTCTGAAAAAGACTCCAGGGATGTGACTCAGTGGTAGACTGCCTACCTACTATGTAAGAGGTTCTGGGCCTAATCCCTAACATTACGAATTTTTTTCTTTTGAATAATGAAATCAAACTCATAATCTTCAAAACAAATAAGCAAAGATACATAATGATAAAATGAAGGGTAAAGCACAGCACAAAGTGGAACACTGAAAAAGCAGTTCTTGGAAAGGTGAAGAATCAAAAGATATCCAACGTCAATACAGTGGAGATCTGTTGCTGTCAATGGAATGTTATTTGTGTTATTACATTTCCTACTCCTATGTGCTAATTCCAAGAAGAAAGGCCATTGGTCTAGTTGTGAATTTTACCACAACCTAGCTAAAAGGAAAAAGAGCTTCCTCGTTGATTATCTCAGAAGCCTGTTCACAAGAGGCCAGTGCTCTATAGGGGGTCGGAGTACTGCTTGACCAGAAAATCCCCTATAGTTAGTGAAGGGCATGGCTACCATGAATCTGGGTGGTAAAGATGCACATGGTTAAAAAGATATAAGTGGATTACAATTTTGGCACCTGTGTGAAATCAAGTGTGATAACATCATTACTAAAGGTTCTAAGTGATAGGAGAAACTGTAGATGGATGTCAGGTCACAATAACTGAACTCAAGAAAACCTACAACCAGTTGGAACATTAGGGGGATAAAGAATTTAGGCACCAATCTCAGAGAAACATCGTCTATGTGTGTCTTCACCTTTGTACAGTAAGGGTAACAATGATGTCTACTTTTACAAGGTAAATTGAAGAGTACAATAGAGAGAGTGCCTGTAGAGGGCATACTTTAGGACCTGATGCTCAGGCAGTATCTCCTTCTTCTTTTTCTTCTTTTTTTTCTTTTCAGAATCAGGGATTGAACTCAGGCCCTTGTGCTTGCCAGGGAAGCACTTATTCTACTGAGCTATCTCCCCAGCCCCAGTATCTCTTTCTTGAGACCTTCCCAAGCATGTCCCTCAGACATTACTTCATGATGACTTATACCTTTCAGATGCTCAGACACCCTCTCTATTGTTATCATGGAGATTTGTGTGTTTGAAGGGTGCTGTGTTCAGGAGCTTCTGTAAGGCATTTGCGGAGCTTAGGTCAGAGTAGTTAACAAAATAAGCACTGTGCCCAGCACAAATCCTTCCTGGATTTTAGAGAACCTCATGGAATCAGTATTTGAGGTGAAAAGGGAAGAGAAAAAAGCAGCAACCAAGAGCAACATGCATGATGAAACCCTGTGAGAGTTTGCATATTTTTAGAGGCCTACACAGTCCTCCCTCCTCACAGTCCTCATGTGTCCAACACGTTGTTTTCAGGGCTCATTAGTGGCCAGTGGTCATGTCCAAGCTAGCTAGCCATATTAGGTCACATACTAAGAATCAAAACATAGGCAGCTTCCCAGCTGCCCAGCTCCAGCCTAAGACCTCCAGAGGAAAGCTTAGTTCCTCACCCCCAATTAGTTTCAGGTTGTTAGAATTCCACTTCTGCTGATTGGAGACTTGCTAACAACTTTCTCTTCTCCAAAGGCCATTTAAGCTTTTAGGAGGCTGTACTTCTTGCTACCAGGTCAGTACTAATTGGAGCCAGTGCTGACATCTGTAGGTATTCAAGTGACAGCCATCACACTGACACCTGGTCTTTCTTCTGATCTCACCCAGAAACATCTCTTTCCCTCGTGGCTAACAGTTCTCAGCTTCTCTTTTGCTCTCAGATTGCTTATAAAATTTAGCTTGTTAATTGTGTTATATGGTGCTATAAAATATCTGGGGAGAAAGTTCATATAAAAGCTTGCCTAAAACCTGACAAATATAAAGCACTGTTATTGACAGAGCAGATACAATTATAGTGGCAGTGAATTCAGCAGATAGAATGCTTTTCACAGTCCAGGGAGAGAGTGTGATCTTCGACTCCATGAAATTTTAATTAAATGAATATATAGGCTCAAATAACACATGGGAGACATATGACATACAGACTTTCAGCTAATCCCCAGTGAATTTCCTATTCTTGAGATGCCAAAAAAAGGGAAATACTTGGCAGATGAGCCATCTATGCAGCACAATATGCTGATATTATCAATGTGGTTTACACTGCACAGGAAAGATAAACCCAAAACTCTAGTTGTAGCCTTTAAGTGAACACGTACATATTTATATGAACAATATATTTATATACATATGAAAGCCTTAAATTAAAAAAAGTTTAAAGTCTTTAGGTTGTCTAGGGTTCCAGACATACAAGCAACCCGAAGACATACAAGCATATTTAGGCTCATCAACCTGTTTCATAGGCTGTTTCTTGTTGCTAAATTGTAGAAAGCGGAACTTGACAGTCATACAGCTGAATGCAGTCTATAAATGGGCACCAACTCCATTACCAAGAAGAAAACAGAATACACCCCAAGCTGTTATGGTAGACCTAAAAGCTTACAATAGACAGGCAAGTAGTTGGATTCATGAAGACAACCTATATTACACAGTAATAACTCCCAGCTCTACTAATGGTAAGCATACCACTGTTTCTTACACACAGGGTCTGGAGAGGTGGTGCTGTGGTGCTGTGTAGATTCTGGGACCCCACAACACACCTCTTCCCAGCTAGGCTGAGCTAAGCTCTACTTCACTGTAATCATGTAACCAATCTTAGCCATAAGTCTGCTTCCAGATTGGGGTTGATGAGAAAAGCATTTGGCTAACATTGACTGACATTTTCACCTTTTCCTTAATAATTTGGTACCAGAACAGTGGTCCCATGTGATATATTTTACCACTGTAACAACATTACCTCTATTCAGCTTAGTGATATGTGAGGTCCTTTGAAAGATATCAAGTTAATTAAGAATATTTACCATTAGATTAGAAGCTAAAGGAAGGTAGACGCATAAACGATGTGGATAAGAGAAGGGGAGACTTCTGCAGAGCACATGATACCCCTGGAGTTACTCAGCACTGCCACCTTGGAAAGAGTGTTAGTCCAAGATTTAAAGCTGGAGAAGCTGAGACTGAGTCAACGAGAGATGCACAAAAAGAGCAAAGTTTCTAGAGCTCCTTGACCTCAACTGTAAGATGGAAGTAATAATCTCTCCTCACAAGATTGCTTCATCATTGATACAACGGATGTCGTGCCAGTGTTGATTGATGCTGAAAGACATGCAGAAGAGAGTCCAGAGAGGAGTTTATTAGGATTTGGAAACATCTTTAGTTCCTATTACTGGTTTGCTTCTGAGAGAAGTCTTTCCAAAGATTGGGAGTCCTGTAGAAATTTGGACACATGATAAATAAGTATATCTTAAAAGCTTTTTGTTTAAAGTAAAATGTAAGGGCTGGCTAAATAGCTCAGCAGATTAAGTGCCTGGAAACAGGCAGAGGGGCCAGGGTTCAGTCCCTGGGTCTGCTGCACTGGCCCCGCCTCTGGGGGCGTGCTGAGATGGCAATTGAGACTGGGTGTGGTGGCACATGCCTATAATCCCAGCTCTTGGGAGGCTGTAAACAGGCAGATCACTATGAGTCAGACCTAGTAGTGAGACCCTGAACACCCTGTAGACCCTTCCCTAAAATGCAAAAATAAAATAAAATAATAATAAAGTAAAATGTAAAAAAAAAAAAACAAATTTATATGTAAATCATGATGCAATTCAATTCAGTAACTCCAACTTCTGATTTTCTAATTTCAAATTTAAACCATTTCCTGACATGAAGATAATAGCCTGCATTATTTTATTTGGGTAATTAATGTAGCAGTAATTTTTTTCTCTTCATATCATCTATATTTGCGTATGAACATATGCTGCCTCAAGTATAATTACTATTGACGCAATATTTGTTCTTGGAAGTTTTTTAATTACTTTGTAAATTCTTTGCCATTTCAGTGTCACTGTCTATTGGAAGATTAGTTTTTTATTAAATAAAGATACAATCTTAAATGTTGGACTATCCCCTGAGATGCAAGTTAATGCAATAAATTCCTGCTGCACTTGCACAATATTGCAACAAAATTGAAGCTAGGTTTCAAGAATAATTCAAAGAAGCACATGAGCAAAGACAGTTAAAGATACAAAATAATTTGCATGAAATGCCTCCAATAGTCAAATTCATGCAGACAGAAGGTAGAATAGTGGTTGCCATGGGCTGGGTGGAGTTCCTGTTTAGCAGGGACAGAGATTTGTTTTGCATAATGAAAATGTAGGTGTATGGTGGTGATGGTTGGGCAACAATCCCAGTACTGTACTCAACATCACTGAAATGTACAATTAAAATGACTAAAGTAATTAATCATATAGCCAGGAACAGTGGCACATGCTTGTCATTTCCAGTACTCTAGGCAGGAGGATCACAAATTCAAGCCAAGCCTAGGCAATTTAACAGTCTAGAAAAAACCTTGCCTCAAAATAGAAAATAAGAAAGGGCAAGGCTCAATGTGAAGACCATGGATTTGAGGCCCGGTACTGAAAAATACGTAATTAATATTTATGTTATGTATATTTTACTAAAATAAAATAATTAATTTAAAAATACAAAGTAATTTTTAATAGTCTCTGTTACTCCTAAATGATTCTAGTTTTCAAGGTTGGTTGGCAAATTTCAGTTTACTGGCAATAGAAGAGATATTTAAAATATAGGCAACAGTTAAAATTACAGTAGCATCTGCACACCCTATTTTAAATTTAAGAAAATTCTTTAGAGATTACATAGATTGTTGAAAATGCTTTTGATGCTTACCATGTATACCCAGCTTCAGAGAGTGAATCATTTCCATGGAAAGGAAAGGAGCTGGCATTACTCAGGTGTTAGGTACCTTAGCAGATGCTTCTGGTGACATTGTCTCATTATTTTCTTTCAGTAACTCTGTAGAATATATTATGCCTATTTCAGAAGAAAAAATGCCTTTGAGATAATAACTCATAAGCCCAAGTATAGATTTCTAGTAATCTATGACCTTATTGATTTGAATTCATGACTCTTAAGTCAAGGACTCCTCCTCAATTTTTAAAATACCTTGCTTTTGTTGATGTGTTAACAAATTTGCATTTGTTCTTTTCTCCTGGGTCAGTGGCTGCTTCATGTGTCAACACTATTTCACGTTCCTAGGTGGTGTACACGGTGTGCCGTAGCAGGAACAGCAGTGACCGGGAGCTAAGAGCAGAGCTCCAGGGAAGGTCCTGACTGTCAGTTCCAGTCACTGGGGGCCAGCTAGTGAAGGTCCAGGTGTGAAGCACTTATGGTGCGAACAGCACTTCCGCTGCTTGACTGAGTTGTGCTACAAATGCCAAGGTGTTCATCTCTGGGACAGCAGCTGACAACGATTAAGGGCTGTAAAACAAGTGAATCTAGAATTTGCAGTCATAATGTCTGGTTATTGCAAAGCCCTGTCCAAATTGTCTGGCTACTCTACCACCATGTTATAATTTAAAGTCTTTTGGTTTGAAAATCTGCTGAGTTTCTTGGGTTTTTTTCTCAATATAATCATTCTAGTTTTCTTGATATTGCTAATCTATGGCAATGTAAAGTTATCTGCTGGGAAGGTATCGCAGAGCTACAAAGCCGATGAGCTTTCTCTAAAGCCATACTGACTTCCCACTGTTCTTCATGAGCCTCTCAGGCCCTAACCTACCTTCTCTAAGATAGAATCTTATGACTTTCAGAGCCAGACACCAAGGAGAGAAAGCATACAGGGTGTAAGCCATAGTATGTATCAATGTGATACTCCAAAACCTATAACTGGCTTTCCTCTCAAACTACCTTGGAGATGGGACTTAGAGAGCCCTCTGGACAGGTGGTAGGTGTAATGAGGGAGGTGGCTGCCATGCAAATAAACTAGTCTGGCAGGAAGGGCAATTAAAATGATGTAGCCACCGTGCCAATGTTATTTTAAAATTTGATCATGCTGCCCATGGCTTAATGGGAATTTATTTTCTATAATAAAGAAACCATGCTCGATGCTGGTGCTGTCAGGATTTATCCACACAGATTTATCCACATAAAACTGTTTTGAGAATGAATCTGATTTATAGATCAAGACAGTAAAACAGCACAATTCACAAACCAAAGTTATGCTTTTCCATCCTGATTTGTCCTATTATGTTTGCATTTTAGCAAAACAAACTTGCACTTGCATGTCTTCACTTTTACTCTACAAAATCAACCTGAAGAAGGCGGTATCCATACTTAGGAATTCAGAGCCCCGGGAAATCCACCTTTAACTTTCAAGCCAAAAGGAAATCACGGCAATGAGCAGTACCTTCTGGTCATGTAATTAACTTGGTCATAAATAAACAAAAAAAGTGTTCTCTTTATCAGATAACACTACTGGTATGTGACACACCCTTGATTTTTTCACTCTGGAAAGTGAGCTAGGAGGAGCTAGGGGGCTAAGTCACCCTCTGGAACAGCAGCTGGAAGTTTTCAGCTCCCTGTGGGATTGGTGTAACTTGCTAAGAATGTTCAGTATATTGTGTAAATGGACTTAAAAATCAAAAGAAAATATGCTGTGATAGGTGAAAAGTATATCCATTTCAAATTTCAGTGTCTGTAAACAAATTTTATTGGGACACAGCTGTCCCAGTTACTTATTTTTTAGTGGCTTTTCAAAATTCATTTTAATAAGAAAATAAAATAGCAAGTTACATCATTAATACATTGCATACTGTCTTCGTAGTGGTTATTCAGAGGACAAGATGCAGACATGATATCTTGTCTAAGTAATATTAGCATAAACCTTTCTTCTCATTGAACTGAGAGAAAGTAGCTGTATATCTATCTTAACTTTTTTGTATATACATATTTATATTTTTCACTACAAAACAGTCCTTTAGTCATATCCCCCTTTTCTGTTTTGCTTTGTCAAAGATGGGTGCTTCATTGCTGTTAGAGAAGCTGTATTTGGAGAAGTCTTTAAAGGACCTTTTCATACTTGACACCAGTTCAAATACTGTAGGTTCTTGAATTCAGCAAAATATCCCAATATAGTCCAATGGTCCATAATAGTTGTGGGTTATCAGCAGAACTGACAATTGTCAGAAGTTGTTGACTTGAGCCTTTTACAACTCAGCATATTCATATAACTTTTTATACCTTGTGGTTACACTTTTCTGCTGGATGGTTAAGACTAAGTTAAAGCAAGACCTATATAACTAAAAATGTAACTTTGTATCTGACAAGGTCAGTTAAATCCCCCCAGGATTTACCCTGAAATCATGTACAGCACCTTGTAGATCTTTTGTCAGTGTCAGCCATCTGGATGAGTCACAGCCATTATTGTTAAAAGGCTGTTTTTGTACTACAACCAGACTTAAGTAATTATGACAGAGACTATAAGACTCTCAAAATCAAAGATATTTCCTATGGCTCCCTTTACAGAAAGTTTACCAAATGACACCCCTAATATACCCTGCATAAGTTCATATCCTAGTTTTTATTAGCTCAGTACTCGTAAACAAGTTACACAGCTTTCAGATGCCTTGTTTTCTCCATCTGAGAGTTATACTACCAGTACCAATTGCATATGTTCATGTAAGGATGAAATAAATTAGATTTGCATGACATGTTCAATACAATCTCTGGCATCTAATAAGCATGCCATCACTATAATTGCACTCTGATTTTTAAAGATGTAAGTAGTTATTAGGTTAGTATGGAAAATTATATGAAAGAGCTACATAATATTATATGTAATGTAATGTGGTTATTATAACATAAAAATTTGAAAAATATAAAATTAATTTTAAGCATATTGTGTAATATAAGGTCAGCAAATAACATAGTATCCATTACCCCACAGTGTTTTTTTGTTTTGTTTTGTTTGTTTTGCTTTTTGGCGGAACCAGGGATTAAACTCAGGCCCTTGTGCTTGCCAGGGAAGGTCTTATTCCACTGAGCCATCTCCCCGGCACCCCCACAGTGTTTTTAACCCAAAGCTTTGGTGTCATTTTTAATCTCATTGACTCAAGACTGAAAATACTTTAGGTAAAAACATCTGGATTGGCACTTTGACCATATTACTTAAAGACAGGATTAAAGCCCCTGAAATTATTTCCTTAATAAAACATATAATTAATTATTGATTTCAAAGCTAAGAAACCAGCTGCAACACTTGACTATATGAACTCCCTGTATTACCTTTAATATTATGAAATATAAGGGATATCTTAACAGCAAAATGTTGCTCTAGGGTAGAGGCGGTGAACCTATGGCACACATGCTCCAGGAGGTTGTTTGTATCACTGAAAACTCTAAAAGATTCAACATCACTGCTTTAGAGACTTTTAAAGAAACTCTATCTTTCTACTCTTTTGAAGCAAATTTAATCTGAGTTGAAAAATGTATGTGCTTGAAGAAAGAAAAGAGTAAAGGTAATCTTCAACATAAAATGGCCCTTGAAATTATTAGTGATAAAGGCTTAAAACTATACAATACAAATTTAAAGAAAGAACGTAAATGTTAAAAAAATCAAGAAAGAACACAAGTGATAAATAAATAAATGAAAAAGTATTCCTTATCATGATTATATTAACTCAGTTAACATAAGATCTATGCACTGAAGAGAAGTTTTCTTAAATGATACTAATTCTGATAAGGATAGAGTAATCATAGCAAGTGCCGATATAATGTCTAGGGGAGCCATATTCTTTTCTCAGTACTTTATATACATTAACCAATGTGATTTCAGAACCTCCCTGCCAGCTAGATACTGTTATTACAGGAAATCTAATAATATTTCACTAATAAAAAAAAACTAGGGCCCAAAATCATATGCCAAGTTGGACCTAAGAAGTAGTTGAACCTAACTAAGCTGACTGTTGACCAGTGCTGGCTTCTATTCCTGTAATTCTATGGGCATTGTCATTCCCTGCTTCTGAGAAAACACAACACACTGTGAGCTGAAGACTGGCAGGGAGCTGGAAAATATGCACATATGTTGGTTACCTCTTGATCTTTATCTCTTCCAAGAGAATATGTCAATATTCTCTAGCTTGTCCTAGAGCAATGTTAAATATATTTTCAATGATATTTTCCTGGGTTTTAATGTAGTAATTTTCTGGAGCAGTACTAGAAATGGATTCTGGAGCCTCACACATGTTAGAGTGTTTTATAACTGAGGTGCATTCCAGGCCCACTGATATTTCTAACACAGTATAACAAAAGTATTTCCAAAGCTCATCATAGCAGCTTGGGTTAAGTCACAACTAGTACACAAATATAATGTTATCGCTCTAGGTTTAGGGTAGGAGGAGCGACCACAGACTGAAGATATGGATGGGGTGCTGTGTTGATGCGTTGGAGAGGGAAGGGGGAACCACTGACTAAGCATCTGCCAGAACCCGTACTGATTTTAACTCTGTAAATTGAACTACAAACACTTCATTGAAAACATCTCCGGATTAGAGTAATTGAGTTTTTTAAAAAGAGAATAAAACATAGTGAAACAATTTGAAATGATACAGAATTTCACTAAATAAAATGATAGTACTTCAACAATGGATGTAGGCCAGCCAAATAGCTCAGCAGATTAAAGCACAGCAAGCAGGCACAGGGGTGGGGGGCTTGATCCCTGGGCCTGCGGTGCTGGCCCCGCCCCCAGAGCATTGAGATGGCAATTGAGATTGGGCATGGTGGTGCAGCCTATAATCCCAGCTCTGAGGAGGCTGTAAACAGGCAGATCACTACGAGTCCAATCTAATGTTGAGACCCTGAACACCCTGTAGACCCTTCCCTAAAAAAAAATAAATAAATAAAAAACAATGGCTGTTATAGTGCATATCATTGTCTTCAAATTAGTTGTTCAGATTGCCAGATAAAAGCATGCACAATTTGTCAATAAAAACTTTAAAAAAATTTAAACATCAACTGTTTCTTTCAGAAGACTAACAGAAATCAGCAGCACAATTATCCATGCCACAGTGTGTGTGTGTGTGTGTGTGTGTGTGTGTGTATGGGTTCCCTTCTTTCTTTTCTCCTTTTTCCTTCTGAGTAGGTTCTCTCCTTTTCACCCTATCTATTGTACCTTTCAGAATTTATTCCCTCTTTCAGGTTCTTACACTAGGGAAACAATCCAATGTTTAGATTTGAGGGTCTGATTTATTTCACTTATGAGTATGGTCTCTAGTTTCATCCATTTAACTACAAAAGCCTTGAGTTTATCTTTTTTTATAGTGAAGTAATACTCCATTGTAGAAAAATACCACATCTTTTTTACCATTCCTCAATTGATGGGCATTTGTGTTATTTCCAGCATTTAACTATGACACATTGTGCTGTTATAAACGTATGTGCACATATATCCCTGCGGGACGATTTTAACTCACCAAAGATCACAAGCCTAGTAAGTGGCTCTAATGGCTGATACATTGTGTCATCCTGAGAAGTTTCGAAGCCTAACTAAGCAGGAGACCAGGGTCTTCACTTTGTGCAAGAGGAGGGCACAGAGATGGTACGGGGGAGGACCTGCCCTGGCATGAAGAGCCTGCATACAATATGAGGGAGGAAGAGAGGCTTGTCCCTCCCCCTCATTTTCACTCTTTCTGCTTTTGCTGTCCTCCATGGTCCCTCTGCCATGTGCCACTTTACCTTATAGCCAGCTGAGTATGGACTGAAACCTCAACAAACTGTGAGCTAAATCAACTTTTCTTTCCTTAATTTTCAATGTGTCCCAGCAATGAGAGAAAAGTAAACAAAAGAGTGTCATAGACTAATTTTAACTCATTTGTCTGTTTTCAAGACTTCTTCCGGTATGTAGCACTGCCTCCTGTCTATGGGAAATGGCCAGGACCCCACCATGCAGTGAGAAATGGCAGCCCTAAAATCTCAAGCTTTTGGGGGAATCCTGTCCAATCGGTACAGCTGGTAAGCAGGGAGCCAGCCAGCACTCAGCACCAAAGGCCCTTCCATGAAAAGATGAGTTCACCAGATGAAATTAATCTGAGCTCAGGGAATCAGAACAAGATCCAGGTAGATATAAATGAAATTCCAGGTTGATTTGTACGGTACTCTGAAAACACTTCTCCAAGATCTCTTTCTATATGTGATGTGTCTGGACATCTCTCCCATTAGACTAGAGTTCCTTAAATGCAGATCTATCTTGAAATACTGAAACCCTAGCTTTTGAGGTCAGATGAACAAATGGGTGACCAAAAACAACTTTGGGTGAACTTATTTATAATAGTTCAGTCATAAGAGGCAACAATAACTTTAGTACTCAAGATACCTTGATAATGATGAATGAAGAATTACAAAACCCAAAGTGCCAAGATTCTGTTTCTTATGGTAATAAATCTTCCAGATCCCCTGTAGGGCTGGAATCTTGGAATGGTATGGTGGGCCATAGTAGGACAGGATGTGGGGACAGGATGGATGTGAAACTAGGGAATGAGCTAGAACAACACAGTGATGAACTTTCACCAAGGCAAAGCCATTACTGTTGACTGTGAGTAAATTGGAAAGGTAGGCAGAGTAGTGAGGGGCCAGGAATCTGCACAGGGATGACAGCTGAGGATGCATCACCTGCAAGAAAGAGGACTTCATCTCAAAAGTAGGGAATACACAGGACAGCTGACTTCAAGCAAATTTTATTTCGGCAATTTCCAAAGCAGAACTGAGACCAATGAGTGGACAATAAGCACACTAACTTCATTTGTTAGTGTATGAATCAACCCATGGCAGGTAAATTACAGAAATCATTTGTGCAGAGTAGGACTTGTGGCCCTGTGATAGAGAACCACCCAAGCTCCAAGGTCCTTTCATTTTACCTTTTCTGTGCCCTTGAAGACACATTTTCTGTGCCTCTGTTTAAAAACAGCTTTTCAAAGCATTCCCAAAGTCAAATAAATCAGAGAGAGAGAGAGAGAGAGAGAGAGAGAGAGAGAGAGAGAGAGAGAGCCCAGAGACTTCATGCCTTCCTGCCAATTTTAATCTGATTCATGTGAATCATGGACGCTTTCCTAGGCAGCACAACCTTTCAAGCCTTTCCACTACTTCACTAAAGTAATAAGTCGCTGGTAATCATGCTCTTTTTGCTCTTTACCCTAAGGATTCCAAATCTAAATGTAGAGTCTTTCATTCACTTTTGAAATATTAACTAATGTTTTGTAATGATCATACCCCTTCCCCTCACTTCTATGAAATAGTATGTCCTCCTAATTAATTAGTTGATCCCTCATGACAAACACTAACTGCCTCCCATTAATTCCAAAGCTCGTTAATTGTCCAGAGTCCCAGTAAGAGCCAGCAGCAGGTCCTAAATATGAATTCAGACCCATGATAGTCCAAAATGGGCACCTTGCCCTTGAAATGTAAGGGTGACGGTCTCTGTGAGTTGCACTTGTTTAAATGTTAAAGCTAAATAGAATCACAAGCATCCTCCAAAAATATACCATGTGAGCCAGACAGAGTGTTTCACTCCTGTAATCCCAGCATCCTGGGAAGGTGTAGCAAGAGGCTTGCAACATCAAGGTCAGCCCAGCAACTGAGCAACTTAGTAAGATGTTGTTTAAAATAAATAAACAAACAAACAAACAAACAAACAAACTCTGTAAACCCTGTCCTAAATACAGAAAAAGAAAGAAAAGAAAACCGAAGGATATAGATAGTGCAATGATCTTAAGTTCTATATCAAACACCATTAAAAAAAAAAAAAAGTTAAAGCAGTCTCGGGCTTTACTGTCATGGAACCCAAAACACATTCTCAATATATTTTAAAGGTCATGGGCATACATTGAAAAATGAATAAAAGGAGATTTTTCTGGGTAGGGAAAGATCTGACACATAGCTACATATTTTTGACAAAATGTGCAGCTGGAACTGCAAGGCCGTACGATCATTTTAAACAGAACGACAACAGAAGACTACTTCAGTTGCCTCAACAAATTCTGAGTTATTAATAATGTGAGGGGCTTTCAGCTGCAAGGGATTTGAAATTCTTAAGCCTCAGTGACTTCAAATTTCAGTTCAACTAGTCCAAGGTTTTACTCTCGAACTGTACTGCATAAGCTGCAGCTAAATCCCCAAATAACCTGGTAGGAAAGTGTCCCTGAAGGGATGCCTGAGATCCAGGGAAGAAGGTGCTACTCAAGTGGAAGAAGTGAGACTGAACATAGGGCTCTGCAGGCCCCAACATCTCCCCCCTGGGGGGGGGGTTGCTTACAACAGGTGAACAACAAGGCTGGAGGTGGGGACTTCCCATGAGCCACCACGCTATGATGTTGCCTGGTTGCAGCAATTAGTGTGGTTAATTCTAGATTCCTCAGGGAGGTGTGGAGAGCAGGCCTTGGAGTCACTCTGGGGAAGGAGCACCTGTATGTCATCAGCACATCAGCCAGCTCCTACCAAGGGGTACAAGAGAAGACTGGGAGACACTTGGCAGTGGCATATGGGAGACTGAGGCTCCTAGCATCTTACAGTACTCAAGTTCACAGAGAGTGCATGTTGTCTAACGCCTTTGCATTGGGTAAGGCAACAGAATCTAGCTGTTGAGGTGGGGAACAAAAGTGGGTCAGTGGCAACAGCCAAAGCCAACAGTGAATGACCTGGGTTTGAGTCCAGGCATCTGCCCTGATGCCATCCAGCTGTGAGCTGGCTCCTTCTTCCTTTGTTGCTGCTTAGGGCAGCAGTTTCACTCCACTATGCCTCAGGTTACACAGAGGTCTTAACCCTGTGGGAAAGCACTAAGCATATTCTAAAATAAGAATGAACAAGGTGAAAAGCACTGTGTAAACCCTAGCACATTCATTTTTCTGCTTAGTATTTTAAGAATGTCTGGGAAGACCAAGCTGGTTGAGATTGTCCGCTCAGCAGGGCCATTTGGGTGTGCTGTGCTCGGTGTTGCAGCCCGCCCAGCCAAATATGCAAAGCTCATAACTAAGAACAAGGCTTGGTTATCAGTATTTTCCATCTGACTGCATAATTATAAGAGTTGATTAGAAAGTCTCTTTTTAGCTCGTTTGTATCTCCAGGGTAGACACAGAATTAGGCAGCTGTAATTGCAGAGGCTGGAGAAACTGTAAGGCTCTGAATTGGTGTATGTAAAATGAAAGGGAGGGGGTGTGATGACACCTAAAATGTACCCAGTAATATTAACATGAATTTTTATTCACTTGTTTCTGATTCACTGATAAAATCCTAAGGGCTCATAAACAAAATTTTATATAGTTTGCTACTTATCTTTTTCTCACCACGCATGTATTGTATTTTGATACAAGGGTGAACTCCCACAAGCAATACCTATTTCCTAATATGTGCTTATTCCTAAACCAATATCTGGCTAGAATATAGGAATGTTATTATTATATTCTGAGTCACACATGAAAATCAGTTTAATATGAGGACACCTAAACCCTGAAGACATGAGGCCATGATATCTCAAAACTTTGAAAAGTGGCCAAAGAAACAGAGAATCTCAAGAATAGGATAGAATTTGACCCTGTTTTACTCTTACTGATATTTTTCAGATATTACTTTAACTTGAAATAAACAAAATAATGTATATCTTTCTTATTTCTCCTCTTCCCCAAAAGATAAGAGCAAAATAAAATTATCTTCATTCTGCAGCTGTTTCCAGAACCATCGAGAAGTCGCACTAGTAAATAATGGAGCTGCCTAAAAAGCTTTGAAGCCCACAGACTCATTCTTCCTTTGTCAGGGGGTAGGGGCAGCAGTGCTCAATGAGCAGAATAATAAACAGTGACTCTCCTAATTCCTGGTGACAGTCTCTGCAACTATCATGAGGTCCCCTGAAATAATGAATCCCTTTAGTTCAGAGCACCTGAATCATAAAGAAGTCTAAATTTAACAAAGACACAAGAGAGTTTACTCCAAACTCAGCAAGGTGGGGTTTTTTAAATGTATTTAGTACAGGGTCTACAGGGTCTCACTATGTAGATCAGATTTGTAGTGATCCTCCTGTTTACAGCCTCCCAAGCACTAGGATAACAGGTGCGCACCACCATGCCCAGTCTCAGTCACCATCTCAACAAGCCCTTTTTGGCAGGGCCAGGACGTGTGCTGGAAAATCGAACCCCAATCCTTTTAATCTGCTGAGGTATCTGGCTGGCCCTATAAGACGTGTTTTAATAATGATATGCGCACAGCAGAAGCACATGACCCTAGTCAGGTAAGTTGGGGAAGGTTTTACTTCCTTTGAGCTGTCATCAAGTTCACAAACATAGAAAAATATGGTAGACAGAAGGAATGGAGTGAGCAAGGGACTGAGAACATACAAGTGCACAGAAGACTGAATATGAGGACACGTAAACCCTGAAGAAATGACTGGGGAGAAAAAGATAAAATCTATTGGTGGAGTGCAGGAAACACAAAAAGGATGGGAGAAGATGAGGATGAAGAAATACGTGGAGACGTTACAAGGACTCCAATCTGATGGTTAAAGAGTTTGAACTTTAACATGAGATCTGCGGAGATGTAACATCAGATTTGCCAGGGATTTATTTTGTTCATGAAGTTTGTTCTAGAATAAGTGTATAACTTACTAAATGTCCAAAGCGAACAGCATCCATGTACTTAGCATGTAGCTCAAGAAGCTACACTGTTGGCTTTTCCTAGGGTCCCCTTATGTCATGACTATTCCACCTCAACCAGGTCACCCTTGTCCTGACCTCTGATGCTTTTGCTTAGCTTTGTCCAGTTTTGGATTCACAGAGATGAAACAATATGCTTTCTGTGCTTTCTTTGGCTTCTCTTCCTAATACTGTTTGTGGGGTTCATTCTTTGGTGATGCAGCTTTGAATGTATGGACTCCTATTATTGGGCAGCATCATATCCCATCATATCACTGTACCAGAATTTATCAGTTCTATTGTTGAGACTGGTAAGTGGGCTCTATCCAGATTTTAGCCATTAACACATAATGCTGCTGCAAATATCGCACACAGATCTTTTGTGCTGGGCATGCCCTGACTCTGCCTTTCTCTGGCAATTTGATTTCTCCCTGGTGCATCTTAACCCACACTGTGGCACCATAGGCCATTCTGCTCTAATCAGAGCCAAACCAGTGCTGGTCTCAGGCCCTGAAGACTCCATAAATGTGAACTAAATCAACCTCTTTTGTTTATCAAGTAAGCTAGCCTCGGGTATTTCATTAGGAGTGAAAACTGAATTAATAAAGATGAGCTTGGGGGCTATTTCCATATCTGACTTCTTAAAACTGCTATGAACATTGCATGCAGGCCTTTCAGTGAGTACTTTTTAAGTTTACCTCTGTTGAGTATGTGTAGTAGGACTGGATTTGCTGGGAGAAATTGTACGCTGATGTTCAGCCTTAGCATACAGATGATCATTTGCTTATGATGGGGTTACGCTGCAAATACACCTGTTGGAAGTTCACAATACTTTAAGTCAAAAAAGCATTTTATATACCTAACCAAAAAGCATAGCTTAGCAAAGGGGCATCAGTTGATGACCTTTGTATTCTTGTAGCTAACTGGGAGCTCTGCTGCATAAAAGTGTTACACTGTATACCACTAGCCTAAGCGGGAAAATCTAAATTCAGAGTATGGTTTCTACTGCATGTGTATTGATTTCCTACTAAATAAAATTTTGAAAATCATAAGTGGAACTTTCATAAGTTGTCCACTGTACAGCTTAATATTTCTTCATGATGTGCTGCAATTCACACTCTCATCAGCAATCTATGAAGCTCTGGTTCCACTACATCCTTGTCAAGTTTGGTATTGTCTTTTGAACATGAGACTTTATCTGGGAATATTGTAGTATGCTGCAGTGTGATTTGAAGGGATTAAGAGAGAGACCACAGGTCTAGTGTCCAGGTACAGAACTATTGAAATACCCCAAGAATGAAGTATTCTAGGTATGGGTCCACTGTAGGTCAATATGAAGGCAATCTTCTGGTACTGCCTGTGCTTGTCATTTTCATACACACCCGGTGAATAAAGATCACATGAAATACTATTGAAGGCTTATGGTGGGACATTTCTCATCATCTCATACATCCTTGTCATTTTTTTCTTCAATGATAAAATAATTTCCATTTATATGTGATCTTTAATCCTAAAGCCCTTTATAAATGAAGCTAAAAAAATAAAGCAACAACAACAACAAAAAATCTGCAGCCCAGTCCTGTCTGTCAGTCAGCAGAAGAGAGTAGACAAATCTCCCAGGTGTCCTCCCCTGACACAGGAACAAGGCTTGGAGTTTGCTTCCGCCCGCCCTTCCCTACTCACCTGGCTTCTGGGAGAGGGAGGCAGAGCATGTCAGGGGCTCTGAGAACACCTGCTCCCTGCTCGCTCTGGAGCCCTCTTCAGCAGGGCAGCCAGGCGAAGCAAGGGACTGCAGGATCCGTGGGAGTCCAGCCAAGGCTCTAGCAGGCAGCAGAGGGGCTTTCAGTTTCCTCTGAATGGCTTGGCTGATGATGATCACTTGCTGTGGCAGCAAGACAGCTTTTGTTTATGAATTTTAACCTTCAATCTCAGCTGTTTTACAACAGTTTTCAGGAAGTTGGCAGGCCATACAGTTTAATGGACCATTGCTTAGAATCCAGGTTGGTGAAGTGTAAGAGAAATAGTATGCCTGTTGGATTGAACCCTGGACCTCCAGTCCAGACAGAAGGCAGCAGGCCCCTACACTATCTGATAGCCCATTCCCTGCTGTCTTTTGAAACAAGTTCTGCCTGGGGCAGCAGCTTTTACCACCCACACAGCAGGTCAGTGACAAAGATAAACTGACCTGGAGAGACCAGTAGAGGTCATGCAGGTAGAGCTCTTGGGAAGGGCTTACACCTGGAGAAGCCCGGAGGGAGGGTCAAAATGGGATTGAGCGAGCCTATTGCATCTGCGGTTCAAAGGGACCCAGGCTCTCACAGCTAAGAGTTTGTTCTGAATCTTAGAGGAAAGTTCAGTCATAGACTTTTGAGCAATGCTGAAACACTGTGAAGTAAACAAGCTTTGGCCGGTCACACCTTGTCAGGTTGATGTACTACCTCACCACAAGCCCAAAAGCAGCAGCGCCAATGGATCATGAACTGAAGTCTCCAAAACTGTTCTGCAGACTTTGAGTGGCCTGGAAGTGTAAAGGGTAAAGCAACTGCGTTGGGTTAATGTCATTCCAGATTAGCCCTAGTGAAGATGTGAGAACAATGGCATATAAAAAGGTGTAGAAAAATTGTACTTATACAGCTTATTTGACAATTAGGTTTACATTTGATAAAAGCAATTGTCTATAATTCCTGTTTTACTACAACTCCATCTAGGAGCACAAAGAAAAAAATTAGTAAATAAAATAGGCTGAAGAAATTGATTATAAAAGATTATAGTATATTTTACAAGGATTATTTTTAGAATGTTATGACTGCCTTTTATTTTGCTCCTTATTTATATTTTGGGTTTTTATATAAGAGAAACGATGCAATATTTAAGTTTGTGTGTCTGACTCACTTAAAGATCTTTTGCAAAAGGGCAGGAGTACAAGAGATAGAAAGGAGAGAAAGAAGGGAAAGGTTTTAGAAAACAGTTAAGATGTGTTATGTGCAAGTACCACTTCCCATGAGGGAAGTAAGCATTATGTACTGCAAGTATATACTAATAAAAATAAAAGCTAAAAGAAGAACATTAAAACCAGTCACTTGTATGTTAGGATTCTCTAGAAAAACAGAATCGATAGAAACCATATATATAATTATGCAGGGAGATTCCTGAGGTAGGCTTGCAGGGTTAGAAGCAGAACCCACAGCAGCTATCTGTAGAATCTGAAGCAGAAGAATCTGCAGTGGCTGGCTGCATGCAGGAGAGCTGGGGATCCAGCACTACACAGCCCAAGAAGATGGGAGCCGCAGAAGAAGAGAGACCGTGGATACAGCAGCAGCCCCAGTTCAAATGCCCGGAAGCTCACTGTAGCATCTCTAGAGCAGATCTGCCTTGGAAAGCTAAAGAAACTGGAGATAGTGTCCAAAAGCTATGGTGACAGCTGAAGCCAACCAGCACCTGGCATGCGCCTCCTTCTTTTTTAATTTTTTTTTTCCTTTCTCTTCTCATTCCATCCAGACTCCAAGCTTACTGATTGGTGTGCCCTCTGCTAGGATGGGTCTTTCACTCTTAGTTCGCTGGACTCCACATTCACAGTCACACACACAACTGTGCTTCACAAATCTACTAGATATGTCTTAATCCTTTCAAAGATTAATAATTAATGGTGACCCTGACCCTGCTGTATGTATCCTTTAACATGTGATTTAAAAATATGTACTATACCTTAAATAGAAAGCATGACAATACCAATGAGATAAGAATTTCCACTGTACCAGAGGATCTCTCAAAAACAAAATTCCCAGAAAAAAAAAAGTTTGAGAAAAAGCAATTGGTATTGTGAAGTCTAAAGAAGTCTTTCCTGTTGGACTTTTTATTGAACATGAGTATGTCTTCTTCCTTAGACAACTATCAGTGCTCACAGCCTGATGGGTTGGGACCTAGTTGTCCCCCCAAAGCCTCATGAAGTCATGAGGCAGCTTCCAGAGTTTGTGATTGATTCATGGTCCAGTGCTGGGAACATGGGTGTAAGTGTTTCACCCACCCTGGCTGGGGAAGATAGCCTGCATACAGTATAATGGAGGGAAAGATGCTCGCTCCTGCTCCTCATTTTGTTCTTGCTGCTTTTGCTGTCTTCTAACCACCATGAACTGTTGTCCCTCAGCCATGCCACCCTGCCTTGGAGCCAGCTGATTATGGACTGAAACCTCCATGAACTGTGAGCTAAATAAGCTTTTCCCTCTTTAACTTTGGGTGTTGGGTATTTTGTCCCAGCAATGAGAGAATTTGCAGCCCACCAGTGTCTTGTTAGTCTCCCTTGTGACCCTCATCTAATATTTGCTCTGGGATCTGCACCCTACATTCTGTAAGCAAAGCATCCTTTTCTCAAATCTGTTTCTGCCTCCTGCTTGCAGTTGCATTTTCTTCCTCTGCTAATAGCACCATCCATATCAGTTACTGATTGAGAGCCTCGGGGGCATCTTTGATTTCTGATTCTACCCTGCATGCCACACTCCATCAGAGTCCTGCGAGTTCCACCCTTCATCCTACACTGCAGGTGCTTTCCTGCTTCCAGATGTGGCCACAGTCCTCTTGCCTATAAGCTTTCTAGGCCCCAGCCTGAACTCCTACCACCAGCACCTCTAGTCTGATGTGGCCCTTCTTCAGACACTCTCTGTATGTACATCCTCTGTATATAGACATTCTCCATATATTCATTATACATGTATATGTAGCCATATATTTACATATGGTGAGCTTATATTAATTATGCACATCTTAGAATATATATCAAACATTTATTTACAAATGTTCTGATTTTTAAATGTCCAACATCGTCCAACACCTTTAAAATAAAATGCAAAATTTTAAGATGGACATTCAACTCCTATAGAATGGGTGCCCCAGTCCATCCTTCCCACACTCTTCTATCCCTCCTTATCAAATCTTTTACTTCCTGCTCCAGTAGATTTTCCATTAAAGCCTTTAGGATTAGGATACATAGTATGAAGTCCACCTCTGGGAGGAGCACCCAGCAAGTAAGCCCCTG
>NW_004524686.1:1563502-1596928 GCF_000260255.1 Octodon degus | reverse complement strand
TTTTTTATTTTTGGAATTGAATTATCTTGCTGGCCCTATTTATTGTATTTTGCTCTGTTGAAATATATTTAATACGTTATATAGAGAGCTAGGTTTTAACCTCATATACATTAGTTCCACCATTTCATAAATACTGGTAAGTGATAGTCCCCCTGCTGTCCTATAAGGTAAAACTTTTAGAGCCCTGGTCATTTGTTCCTACATGGTTGCCTTTTTCCCCCGTAGCCTCCCAAGTACCCAACTCCCATTCCACCCTCCTTATCCACTTTTGCATACCAGAACTCCGCATCTCTCCCAAGCCCAGCATCAATGCACACCTCCCATCTCTCCTCTGAGAAAGATCCTTCCCATACCCACTTTTGAGCCAAGTCTCTGTCCTTCCCTGAAGGAAAGGAAATTTGTCTCTGTGTTGGCAGGCTCTCTGAACTGGTAGGCTTCTATCATGATGCACAGGTGGTGAGAGAAAGGCAGGCTGGAAAACTCTCAAAACACAAATACAGGAGGGCCTACTTCCAAAAGCACTGCCTTTCTTCAAGCCAGTCTACCTTCTTAGAGGTAAATTCTTATACTTCAACCGGAAGGTGAGTTCTGTGGAGAGAAGCTGCCTTTATGTGACCATTTAAGAGACAGATTTTAATCAGTCACCTTGATTTTTACTTCTTTCCTCAGTTCAGTTATCTCACAGCCATCACTGAGTTAGAGCAACTGTCTCTTGAAATTAATTTTTACTTTCTTTTATTTTTTGATACAGGGCCTTGCTATGCCACTTGGACTCATAGTGATTCTCCTGTTTCCACCTCCCCAGGGCTGGGATTACAGGAATGTTCCACCACGCCCGGTTTTGGGGCTAGCACAGTACACCTGGGGTTCCCAGGCCAGGAGGGCATGTGGTACCAGAGATCAAACTTGGATCCTTGTGCTTGCAAGGCAGTCACTTAGACCGCTGAGCTACCTCCCCAGCCAATTTTTATTTTCTTCATAAAATTTCCCTGTGGGTACTCTCAGGCCTAGCTCCTCCCCACTGGTTCAACAATCTTTCTGTCACACTATTCATCTTTAGTCTAGATTTTAGCTCATCTACCCGCTCCTCTCTGTGTTTTAAACTACAAGTCCTCAAATTTGTAGTAGGATTTTTAATGGAATAATTTCAAGGATGCGGTCATTGTTTTGGATTAGAAAAGATGAACCAAGTTCAGTAGACTAAGAATTAGACAGGAAATTAAATCAAAGTCTGAGAGAAAATGGGTTGAATAACACAGTGGATAACACTGAAGACAAAGCAAACGAAAGGCCCAAATCCAGGATGAGATGGGAGAGTAGCCTAAGGTGACAAGGATGAAATTGTCAGCCTGTTGCTTAAATAGCAGAAGCTCAACCTCAGCCTTTCCTTACAGTTCTTCTCCAGAGGAGCAAATCTTAACTAGTGCACCTTATAAGAAAACCAGACTCTTTAATCCATGGTCTGTTTTCAAATATGGTAGCAGCCAAAAATATACTGATTCTCAAGCTACCGAAATGAAGGAAATCATTTGCTATACAGCATATGCCATATACTAAAGACTTCATTCAAAAAGATTGTGTTTAGATTTGTTAAGATGATTAACATCACCATGCTATCAATGAGATAGGCAAACATATTTCAAAATGCGAATAAAGTTTTGTTCATACTCCCAAGCAGCGTGGCATCTTTTAATAGTTTGATTGAAGTCAAATGAACAGTCACTTTCATTCAGCAAGTAGGCACTTCCCAACTACATGGCCCATAAAGATACAGTCAATTCAGAAAAGAAATGGTTTAAATTGTGCACATATTGTGTGGTGTGGATGTATTCAAATAGAAAAAAGTTATTCAATAAGCACACTTTTGTTTATCATGGCCACCTAAAATGTACACATGTATGTGCTTGTTTTATGGCTAGAATGGCCTTGGTATTAAAAAAAAAAAAAAAAAAAAAAAAAAAAAACTAGCAGGGCAGAGGTGTTTATATGTCTACCCTCAGAAAAGATAATGAAAAAATCAAAGCTTGAAAAAGAGAGCTGTATGCGCATGTGCATGCGTGCGTGCGTGCATGCGTTTCTCCCATGTGGGCTAAAAGAAACAGAAGCCCAGAAATGAATCACTGTCTCTAAAACAGTGCCTGCAGCTTTTGGGTCTAACTTCATTTTTGGGAAAATGAGCAGTTCAGCCATGCACAGAAATTAAAGTGTACGGGGGGGAAAGTGCTACACGAAATATGAATTGTAATGAAATCTAAAATGCCAGTGGCTCTATTATTGTGTGTTTTATATGATCATGAGGCAAACAGCCTGGGTAATGAGAGGTCACAATGGCTGAAAATTGGAGCGCTAATGGCTCTAACCCGCTGGTGAGAAACAGTGATCTCAATAAAATACAACACTAATGGAAATCGCCCTATCGGGATAGGGATGACATCTGTATTATAGAAAAATGAGAAATGGAGAAATCATCGCACTCCATGCAAAAGTCTATTGTTTTAACAAATAATGCCTTTCTAGAGTGGCTGAGAATTTCTCCTCCAAGAACTTGCTGCTAGCATGCCTACCACCTGGTCTCCAGTCTTCTTTCTTTACAGTGAGTCAGCCAGGTGCATCTGTACCATTCTTAAGAATGTTCCTAAACATGGCAGCTCTGATGAGTAGGCCATGGTGTGGAAGCCACGCTTCATCCAAGTCCAACCAGCCTTCCAGAAAGAGAAGAGAGCTCCTATGAGGTCCAGATGCTCCCTGGGGCTTATGCAGAGAGTCAGCCCTTAGGCCTCTGAGAGAAATGTCAGAAAGAGAGATGTTCCTCACTTCTCTGCCTCCACTGGAAGGTAGCCTTCCTCCATCCTGCTTTTGGGTTTTTTTTTTATTGTTTTGTTTTTGCTTTTGGTTAGTTTTCATCTTGTTTTGATTTTTTTGAATATGGTCAAGGGCCTTATCTCAGGATTTGTTACAAGCCATAGAAATGATGAGGACTTCAATTCCTACCACATTTTTAGTTTAACTAGACCACCTCTGTGATATTTTACCAGGTATAAAGATCCTCAAAGAGCACAATCACTTCTACACTTATTAAAATGTCACTTAGTACAATGGTATAAGCATATTTGGAACAGCATAGATGAACACAAAACCTTAAAATGTATAACGTGAGCAAAAACAAACATGAAACCTGATCACCAGCCCGCATGCCATGCAATCCCTTTCCTGGGTGGCCTGAGCAGGCCACCTGAGATTGTGGGGGCACAAGCCTGTAATCTTAGCACTGGTGAGGCTGAAAACAGAAGGATCACTATGAGTCTGAGCTCTGCAGTGCGATCCTGTATCATGTACCAAATACGTTAAAAAATTGCTGAACTAATATCCTAAAATAAACCCATATTATGGCTTATTCATAACTTGAAAATTGGGAAATTTAAAAAGTGAAATAGATAGGCATATAGGAGGGAAGGAAAAAGTAAATGTGCCTCAGGAAAAAGAGAGCCACTTCCATCCTGTTCTATGTGGAACTGTGAAGGAAGAGCAACCCTACGATCTTGTCTTTTGTAACCCTTCATTTCCCAGGACGGTATATAGTTTGCCTAATTTATCTTTATCTAGGCAAACAGTAGTCCAGAGTTCTAATTCAAATGATATTTTCACAAGATAATGCCACATAAATGAGAGCAATTTCTATGTCTTATTTTAACCTTCAGCTGGTTATTAGTAAACAGGATAAGGAAGGATAAAAAAGTATCTGTGAAAAATAAGGATCAGGAAAGAGAAAGATGTGCTTAAAAATTGACACCCATAAAAAAAAAAAAAAATGAAGAAGGCAGGAGAGAAGGAGCAGTAGAAGGCACTGAATGGATTACAAATGGTGTCCAGTCAAAGTAAAAAGTGACTTGTGAGTTATTCTTACAGCTCCCATATTCTTTCCACAACCTACCGAAAGCAAGGCAAGGTGATACCTAGCTTAATAATATCCTTTGGTTACAGAAGATAGCAATTCTTCAACTCCATTTCTGCAAATCCCAAAAGGCTCTGTTTGAATAAGAGAAAAGCAACAGTTCACCAAGCACAAACACTATTCTCTAGGCTCCAAACCAACGAGCAGAACTCCCTGGGTGATTAGAAAAGACTGCTGGGTGATGTTAGCAGACTGTTTTCAACCTTTGCCCTCCTCCACTTCCATCAAGAGGATGGTACTCTCCAATCCTCCACAAAGCTGGTTCTGGCAGTGAGGTGAGGGAGGCCCAGGCTGCCTTTCAAATTTCCCAGGGCAGGTACTGGGAGGTGGAGTAAGAGGGTAGGGTGCAGTCACCCAAGTGGTTAGTAGAATGTGAAATCTCCTTGCTAGAAAATTCCAGTGCTCCCTATGAAAGTAACTCTTGCTCCTACTGCACAGGGCTGTGGCTCAGGGTGGTAGTATTCTAATCTAAATTATAACCCACAGCCTAAGTCATAAAGCCTAAAACAGGAGACCATAGAAGTTTATACTTACTATTATGAAATGAATTGTCTTCTCCATAATTCACATATTGAGGCCCTAACTCAAACATTACAGCATGTAGAGACAGAGTATTTTAGGGATTTAAAGAAGGCAACTAAGGTTCAATGGAGTCCTAAACTTATTTAGTATGCTCATCAAAAGGGATAAGATAGTCTCTCTCTCTCTCTCTCTCTCTCTCTCTCTCCCTCTCTCATTCCCTCCCTCCCTCCTCTCTCTCTTTCCACAAATGCAAAAAGAAAAGGAGAAAAGGCCATGTGAGGATATGGTGAGAAGGGGCTGGGGAGATAGCTCAGTAGAATAAGCACTTGCCCGGCAAGCACAAGGGCCTGAGTTCAATCCCTGGTTCTGCCAAAAAAAAAAAAGCAAAAAAAGGATATGGTGAGAAGACAGACATCTATAAGATTTGGAGAGAGATCTCTATAGAAACCTAACATTCAGATATCTGCACCTTGGACTTCTAGTTTTTAGAACTGTGTGATAGTGTCTGTTGTTTAAGGCACGTAGTCTATAGTATTTCATTATGGCCCCCAGAGCCGGTCAATGCACTTAGCAAACTTGTGTCAAGGGGTCAGCATGCATTGGGCTCCTTAAGCCTGCCCCCTGCACATCATGACCTACCATGCACTGGGTGCACTGTATGCCTGAGACACCTCTCCTCACCAAATTTGAGCACTCTGTTGTCAGACCTAGGACAGGCCAAGTACAAACCTTCTACTGCACACAGCCTTACTCACTTGCTGAATTAACGCCAAACTTTGCTTAAACTCAGGCTCTCCTTAAGGGAGCTATTTGCGGTATGACAGATGACATTCCTTTCCTCAGGGCATGAGTTGTCTCCTCTTCTAAGTAGCCTGTCTGCACATTTTTACCTGGCATTTTCTGTCTAGAAAGTGCTGTCCAGAAGAGGCTTCTGTCCCTGGCTAGAGCAGCCAGCTTCCCCTCACCAGCCAGTCTACCATGGACTTCAGAGAGAAAAAGGCATGCTTGACTGAGTGCCCCTCCTCACGCACACACCCTGTTTGTCTCTGTACTAACACTTCAGTCTGTTTTCACATTTGGAAAAGAACAAATGAGATGCACGAAGCTCCCTCTTTCTCTATCCCCTTTGGCTTTTTACAATCAACTGCAAAAGACTATCCAAGTTCAAGAAAATTGATTTTTTCCATTTAAATAATCTAATCTTCACAAACCTCTTAACACCCAAACAAAAACCATTTAAGGCACAGCAAGATAATTAATATTGAAAATAGTCTCCACAGGGGATATGCGTACCTGCCTATCCACATGTCCTGCTCCGAGGATGTATCTGTTAAGTGGTTCTAAGTTTATGGAAAGGTTTACCACATCAAACATGAATCCTATTTTAATAGACCTTTCTTTCAATGTATTTTACAAATTGATCAGCTTAACCAATCAAATACTAATTAAAATGCATTAAAATATAACTTGTATTGAACAGCTTCACTAAGTTTCTTACTGATGTTTTTGAAACCCATTGAGTCAGAAAATCAATGCCACAAGTATAATTTTTGGCCATCACTCTCTACATTGTATGAACTCTCTGGTGCTGTTGGGGTGCTCTGGGAGGAGGGAGCTAAGGATCCAGGGAAAGGACAGAAGTCATTATTTAAAGGCCAAATTACCTCCCTTAGTATTGCAAGCAAATTCAAAATTCACAGATGCACACAAGCGTGGAAATATCGACTGCTTTGCTATTCACCTTGATTTTGGTAAATTAAGAGTGTTCAGTGGCACTAGAATAAGCCTGACAAACCCAGGCCTAGCGAGTACCCCTGCCAGCCACAACCACGCAAACACTGTTCCTCCCAAAATATTTTTGCTTTGAAAATCTTCCCCACTTCCAAGAGTGAGTAACAATCACATCATCCCTAAGGAATGAGTTCTTATTGTAAAGACTTTGGACAGGTTTCTGGAAAGCTTTGGGCTTGCTCGGATAGGACTCCTGCTTCTAACTGGAGGATGGATCAGTCCTTGAAGAGCCTTGAAGAGATGTGTGAGCTCGAGCGCATCCAGAGCAAGGCTTTCCTCCCTCTCTGTGCTCCACTGGTCCTGGTTTGCTCCTCTCTCTAGACAAATGGTGCCTGTTTCTCCATCTGCTCCTGCACCACTGTGTGTTGTATCTTGCAAGTTTGTGAATTCTCTCCACTTCCGCAATGTAATTATCCCTTGTTCATCCTCCAGATAATTGATTAAGCGTCATTTGGACTGCCTATGCCTCCAAACTA
The DNA here is from genome assembly GCF_000260255.1 of Octodon degus. NCBI lineage: Eukaryota > Metazoa > Chordata > Mammalia > Rodentia > Octodontidae > Octodon > Octodon degus. The sequence goes on along the minus strand of NW_004524686.1, from coordinate 1,590,187 downwards.
CTTTCCTTCATAATTTTCTTCCAAAGCATTTAGTAGAGTTTAGAATTTAATATCTGTGAAATTACATGACTAATGTTTATCTCTTCCATTACACTATAAGCCCAATAAGAGTAAGGGCTCTACTTTTTCCACTTTTTAAAAATCAGAAACTTGATTATTATATACAACCGATGATAATATTTGCTATAAGAATGGAAGATATATGAACACTAAATGAAGTAATGAGTATCCAAAACCCTGTATTCCATGAAGCCTCCTGTGTGGCTGTAAGCTGCAGGCTCCTAAACTGGCCCATAGCATCCGCTTAGTTTTCTGAAATGCTCATTCTGAAGCACACAAGGACAATGGCCATTTGGGCACTGTTTGCTGTTACCTGGATGCCTCAACTCAGTCTTGATCACTTGGGTGACCTCAGGGCTCTTTGGGGCTGAAACAGATCTTGTACTCCTTCTGTAGCTCTCTTCATACCTGACTCAGGTCTTGAGCACATATTAGGAAACACTTAGATGCATAGGTCAAGTTTATACATGCAATCGTAACCTGCCATCTAATGCCCCACAGCAAATCAGCAAATTTTAGTTTAGTCATTTCCACACTAATTAACAACAGCTGATAAGGTGTTAAGTGTGTGACCTTCTTCCTGGATTGAACAGCATCTTCCTAAATGCCTGGGTCAATCTTTCCCTAGAAAGCCCAGGGCGGTGCTAGGTGCCCTACAGATCCTCAGCTCAGTGGCTGGACACACCGTGCAGGCACACATGTAGGGCTTGGCAATCAGCGACTGTGCCTTCCATGAGATCTGAAAAAAGATGTGGAAATAGACAGAAAGTCAAGCTTAACCCCAGTTTTCTGAATTCCTTTGCATTCCGTAAGTTATTTCCTCATTTAAGGAGACTAGAGAGTTTCACATTGTGCTTTTCTAGGCAATCTGCTTGAGCACCCTGGCTGGCTTTCTACTTGTTACACCTGGAGTTTGAGTCACTGAGCTGCTTTATTCCATCCAGCTAGAGGTCCAACAATATTGTCCTCTCTGTTAGAAACCTGCAGGGTTAACTAGAGCGATAGCCTTTCTTCTCATTCACTTTCCACCTTCAGGGCAAGGCCAGTGCCTGTAAGCAGACCTGAGCCTGACTGAGGGATAGGTGAGGAAAGGAAAGGTCAAGACAGAGCACTGGGAATACCCAGAGGTTCAGGTGCTGGGCATAGTTCAGAACTCAATCAACAAATACTCAGAGGCAGCATCTGTCCTAAATCATTATTTATGAAGACAGCAAGGGAAAAATGAATTGAGTTTGTGAACCAGAAGAGATCTGTTTAATATGCCGGAAGGAAGCAGCGGCAGAGCACCTATGTGGCCCATGTTGTTCTTGTGCCTGGAGATGCACCAGGTTTTCAAAACTGGAATGTGGAAATGATACCTATTTTTCTGGGATTTCATAAGACCAAACAGAGTGAATGTGTAGTAAGAGGGGCCACAACTCTCACCTATGAGAGCAACTGCGGGCTCCCATCAAAGATCTCCAGACAGTTCAGGATGCTTTGTCACATCTCTTTAGCATAAACCCCTTTTGTTAGTACTCTAAGGCTCCCCTATCAAATTACAGCAGAGCAGGTAGCTTAAGCAACAGAAATTTACATTCTTGCAGTTCTGAGGACTGGAAATCCCAAATCAAAGTGTGGCCAGGTGGGGTTTCTTCTGAGACCTGTCCCTTGGCTTGCAGAACGCAGCCTTCTCTCCGTATCCTCTGATGGATGCCTCCGGGTCTGTAGGTTGTCTGCGTGTTACTCACTTTTTCTTTTTTCTTTTCTCATTTTTATCTATATTAGCTAAAGAGAATATAAAATAGTAAAGAAAAAAAATAGAAATGATACAGAACTTCCCAGGAGTTCAATAATGGTTGCTGTATTGCACAATGTTGGCTTCAATATTAGCTGCACATAAACATGAAACATGTTAAGACATAAACATGCAAACATGTTCTTTTAATGTATTTAGTGCAGGGTCTACAGTAGGGTGTCACTATGCAGATCAGACTCGTAGTGATCCTCCTGTTTTCAGTCTCCCAAGTGCTGGGGTTACAGGTGTGAGTCACCATACCGTCTCTCAAACATGATTTTAAAAGTTCTACAAAATTAAAAAGGACATGAAAAAAAAAAAAATTAAGCATCAACTGCTCCTCTCTGTAGAACAGCAGAAATCAGCTGTAGAATTTCTTTTGAGAAGATACCAATCATGGTCCAGTTGGATATGAAGCCATCTGAGCTGTTATGGTTTGTGTCTAGTTGTGCCCCCAAGCCTTGCGCAGTCTTGAGGCAGCTTCTGGAGTTTGTGATTCATTACTGTGGGTGTGGATGCTGCTCCTGCCCTGGGGCAGGTAATTTGCATTTCAGTGTAAGGAGGGAAGAGAAGCTAGCTGCTTGAGCTGCTGCTCCTCCTCCCTCCCTCCCTCCCTCGTGCTCTTGCTCTTTGCTGCCGCTTTGAAAGGCTGCTTTCTGCCATGTGCAGCTCTGCCTTGGACCCAGTTGAATATGGACGGAAACCTCCAGTATCTGTGAACTAAATAAATCTTTCCTTCCTTAATTTTGAGTGTCAGGTATTTGTCCCAGCAACAAGAGAAGAATTACTAAGACACAAGTGATCTCATTTTACCTTACTTACATCTTTAAAGGGTCTCTCCCAAGTGGCTCCATTCTATGGTCCTGAGGGATACAACTTTGATGCATGAATTTGATGGGAGCAGGAAAGTACGTAATTTAACTAGAGCCCTTCTCTTGAGCTAATATTATCTCCTAAATAGTCCCTGTCTGTATACCTCCAGTCCTTTTCTCCTCTAAATTGCACCATATCCAGGGCCAGGCAGACAGCTCAGTGAACTAAAGTGCCTGCTTAGTTAGGCAGGGGCTGGGACCAGGGCCCTGCCCCCAGGGTGCTCTGAGATGGCGATTGAGACTGGGCGTGGTGATGCAGGCCTGTAATCCCAGCACTTGGGAGGCTGAAAACAGGAGGATCACTATAAATCCTATCTGTGTAGTGAGACCCTGTACTAAATACATAAAATAATAATAATAATGATAATAATAATAAACAAATTGTACCATATCCAGACATCTTCCTTAAATACAGTTCTGACCCTATAGTTTTCTTCTTAGGAACTAATTTCCTATTGTCTATAGACTATAGAATAAACTTCACGCTCTCACTGGCCACAGACGGCCATTCCTGTTTCAGTTTTGCTGTGGCTCTTCAGTTCCCAACTACCAGAACCCCTCCCTGTCCTCTGTTGAAGACTCTCACTTCACAGCTCCTGGGCTTTGAGTTCAAGTCTCCTTCTGCCTCAGTTCATTGCCTGTGTCTATCCCCACCCGACACATCTTGCCTGTATCTATCCCCACCCGACACATCTGCCTGACCAACATTCACCTTCCAGAAGCACCTTCAGCAGCTCTCACCTTCCAGAACTCAAATCTTATTCACTCGTGAGCATATTTTCAAGTCTTTCTCCCTCTTGTAAATATATCCTGATCCTCCCAATAGAAAGTAATCTCTCTTTCCTCTATGCTTATGTATTTTAGCCAATCTATGGCATCTATAATAATATAATATGGAAAGAAATAGATTCTCTTCCTTGAAGACAGATCTTTTTTTTTTTTTTTTTCAAAATCAGTCTTTATTTTGGAAAAGACAATTAAATTGTTTTTTGGTGGAAGGCATGGGCAAGAAGGGATACCCCAGGCAGTAGATGTCCCCTGAAGGGTGGGCTGAGGGCTAAGCTAAGCCTCAAGTGGATCTCTCACTTCCCATGCTCCCTTGTACAGCTGTCTCCCCACAGGCTCCGGGCAACGACAGGAGGGGCGGGCTGAGAGAGGCTGCTGTGGCTAAGCAGGACATGGCCTGGGAGCTGTGCAAGAGCCAGGAGCTCATGAATGTCAAGCTGGCCCTGGACATTGAGCTCACTGCCTACCACAAGCTGCTGCAGGCCAAGGAGAACAGGCCAGAGGCTGGGATGCAGAACTTGAGCAGGAGTGGTAAGGAGTAGTGAGCTCATCCTGCAGGGACCTCACAAGCCCTAGCTCCGGAGACAGAGATTTCATTAGCTTCCTGAGGCTACCATAAACCAGACGTGGTGAGTTAGCAATGCCAATATATTCTGTTATGGTTCTAGGGACCAGAAGTCTAAAATCAAGGTAACACTATGGCTACACACAACCTAAAACCTCAAGAATAGACATAATGGCCCTCCTCTTCCAGCTTCTGGTGTCAGCAGGCATCGCTGACTTGGAGCCCCATCATCCCCATCCCTTCCTCTGAGATCACACTGCCTCTTCATCTTCTGTCCACAACAAGTCTCCTTCTCTCTTACTCTCATGCAGATATTTACCCCTGGATTTAGGCCTGTCCAAATGAGCCAGAATTATTTTCTCATTTCGAGAGTCTTTATTGTGTGTCGAGACTCCTGTTCCAGAAATGGTAACAGCACAGGTTTGGGCAATTACTGTGCACACACGCCTTTGGAGGTCACTGTTCAACCCACTATCAGATTCAGTCTGACGCATCTTTATATACTCCCAGTGTAGAGCAACACCATACATGTGTAAGTGCTCAACAAATATTTGTGAGCTGCAAGAATAACCAGTAGAACAGTATGTTAGCTCTATCCTAACTTTTGACAACTTGTTCACTGAATAAGCAAACTGTTAGTCCAAAATAACACCATCAATGATTTGCTTTGTTGTTTTAAAGATAATGCTTTGAGCATTATTTATACAAAAGGGAAAGGAAAATAAATAGTGGATTTCTGGTATAAACCTCTAAGCCATGTGAATTACTTATTGATGACTTTTATATCCTTTCCAATACTTTAATTTAGACACTTTTCAATTTTTAATCAAAGAGAATTTTTGTATATTTTAACTAAGTTTTTCTTTGTGTTTCTTCATATTTTTAATTCTTCAGTGCCAGGAGAGCTAAAATATCTCATGACATTATTTTATACAACACAAAATTAAATCGGCTCATGCTAAGTTTGAATTCCATCCATTTACATTCTATTAATTCAATGAATAAGAAGATTTGTTCTAATAGTGTTTGTGGACAGGATGTCATGTCTGCATCTTGTACAATGAATAACCACTGAGACAACAATGTGCATTGTATTTATCATTGAAACTGTCCTACTGATCAGTTGTGAAAGTGTCTCATTGCTATTTGTTTCTCAATAAAATTATTTTTTAAAAAAGAATCCCATCCATTTACAAACATTTCTTGCACAGCATAGAATGTGTACAATCCTAAAAATGTGGCATAATTTTGCATGGAAACACAATTTATCTTGCAGGTAAATATTATAAATAGCACATAATAGTCTTATAGTAGATATTTTTAAAATAATTGAACTTTTATTTTAGAATACATATATTTTTACCATATCGAATTACTTAAGGCCTGGAGAAAGAGCTCAGTGAGATAAGCTTCTGCCTGGCAAGCTCAAGATCCTGAATTGCATTCCTGGTGCCATGTGCTGTTCCAGGCCTGGAACTGGGCATGTTGGCACACACCTGTAATGCCTGTATTAGGGATGCTGAGACATCACTATGAGCTGCGTAGCGAATCCTGTATCAAATAAATGAATAATTTTTTAAAAAAATAAAGAAAGAAATAAGTACTTAAGAGTGGTTAAAATATACTTTATGATTAGGGATGTAGCTCCACAGCACAGCACCTGCCTGGCCAGCACAAACCCATGAGTTCAAAGTCCTGGTACCAGAAAAATAAACTAAAATAACACCTTAACAGTCATTGGCATTCTATACTCTTTAGACTGTTTTTCCATGTGCATTATCTCATTAAGCCATATCCGCACTGCTATAGCTAGGGTGTGGTTTGTTGCCCAAGTGTTCATACCCTGGAAGTCTGATCCTGGTTGTTGGGCTGTGGTGGGCTTTCTAAGAGGTAGGGCCTAGTAGGAAGTGATTAAATCATGGGGGTGAGGTCCTCTGTAGACATTAATGCTGATGTTGTGGGTGGGTTAGCTCTTTTGAAAGTGGGTTGTTTTAAAGCAAGACCATTTCCATGTATTTTGGGTTTTTGCATGTAGGCATTTCCCTGTCCACTAGTCTTCTGTGGTTGTGACCGACACTTGCCAAACGCTAGTACCGCGCTGTTTGGACCAGCCACCAATAATTACATCAGCATCAGAGATCCTGTTATGGGACCAGAAGACAGACTAAGCCAGCCATCCTGAAATAAAAGCATAATCCACTTTACTAAGTAATCAGTAGCAGAAGGGTTTTCTTAGAATGTACTCTTGTAATGATCAATGAAATTCCTTTCACAGAGAATAAATATTCATCAGGACCTATAAAGATAAGGCACTTTTAATTCCTTTGTATAGAGCTTGTTAAAGCCCAAGTTCTCTCCATTTGTCCCAAGATAAAAAGATATGTGGTCTTTAAAAAGCAGTGGAAAAGAAACTGAAGTCATACTGGAAAAAAAAAAAAAGGCTTTTAGAGTTACAAAATGTTTTAGAAACTCTCCAGGTGTCAGACTTAGTTGATTCTCTAAAGCATTAGGTCATATTTCCTAGACCACAAGGCCAGGACTAGAACCCAAATCCTCTGCCTCTTCTCCTGAGAGGATTCTGCTATAGGCAGAATTCAGGGTCACATACTTTACATCGCTCTATGTCACCACTGGATCACACAGAGCCACACAGGTCAAGTGACTTTTGTGTTTCTTTTGTGTTTCTTGTGTGTTTCAGAAGTCCAGGAAGTGAGAAAACCCTGGTGATATGCTGGAGGTTGTTTCTTTCTCCTGTTATAGCTTCTTCCTAATATCTCTTCCTAGATTTGCATTCGCTGATGTCACATGGAGAGCTTTTATACCAAGAATATAAGCAAGCACTACAGATTAGGACTTTATATGGAGCAGGGGACAAAGAGTTTTTAAACTTACTGGCAAAACCTTTCCCCTCCTCAGTAAGAGTGATGTTTGCCTTTGATTTCCAAGTTACAGACTTATCAAAGAGTAAAAGAAATTAAAATATTAATTTCCTTTGTTTAAAATTTGGACATGAAATTAAAGTTATAAAATATTATCTATTTATTATATACTTAACAGATAATAGGATTTTACATGCCTTACTCTTTAACTTTGCCCATTCTTCCTATAAGATAGACATTCCTCCTACCCTCATTGTATAAATGAGGGAACTAACGCTCAAAGTTGATCTGTAATTTATCAGCTTTTGCTGATAATAAGTGGAATAATTAGAATCAGTACTAAACCTGTTGCAAAGCCTGTTTTTGGCTTCCATATCATGCTGCTTCCAAACCTATTTCTATAAACTACATGTTTAAATACAGTATTTCTAGCTGCAGCTCCTGGGTGTCTGCTAGTGCAGAGTGTTGTTTTAGGCCACAGGTAACTGTAAATCTTCTGGCAGAATAGGTGTTAATAGCATCTTGTACTTTATCAATAACTGAGCTGACAATAAGAAAGGCTGAGTGAGTGACCTCAGTCACGAGCTAGGAAATGGTAGGGTAGGATTTACACCCGAACTATTCATCCAATATCTCCTCTCAAAATGCCTCAAACTTACATGTAAACTACCAGAAACAACTTGATAAATGTGAATGAAAAGCCACAATAAAGGATGTTTATGGTCTTCCTCTTACCAGCAGATCTCATAGATTTTAGACTTATTTTATATGACAGGAGGAGTGACATGACAGACACCCAGAATTTGGTGAAATGAAAGAGCTGAACAAAGTGACCCTGACCATTTCCATGACTCAAGTTTCCTAAATGCTATCAGGGTTATCGATAGACCTTTGCTTTTACTTTGACTTACCATAAAGAACAATTTTTCTCTTAATAATTTAAAGCAAGTCTCAGGAGTCAGAACAATAATGAGAATTATTTTTTTTAATTTTTTATTTATTGATTGATTTGGTACAGGGTCTCACTACACAGTTCAGACTCATAGTGATCCTCCTGTCTCAGCCTCCCCCATGCTGGGATTACAGGCATGCACCACCACACCCAGCTCAGCACCTGGGGCCAGCACAGCATGTGGTACCAGGGATCAAACCTGGATCCTTGCACTTGCCAGGCAGGTGCTTAGACCACTAAGCTATCTCCCCAGTCTATGAAAAGGATCTTTAAACTCTCAATTTTTCAGATGACTTTTAGATCTAATTTGGTGAACCCAGTGGAGCCAATGCTTTGAACTGTGATGGAGAAATCAATTGTGTTTGCTGCCCATTATTTGCTACCCTACTGTACACTAAATTTGGTGGTTGTGCTAGTAGAACACCTGAAATCACATGAAATATAGGAGGAAATGTAAAAAATGGTCATGGCTGAAAAACAAACACCTTCATGTAAAGCTGATGGACTAATTAGAATATGAAGAAGACCTTAGCCCTGTTTAAACCAAATACAAGTTATTAAGTATGGAAAGGAACTCAGGGCCACTTCTATAAACTACTTCAAGCATCTGGCCAATCTATGTGATTTAACCCCCTTGTAATTTCCCCAGAGAAGTTCTATGTACTGAGGAGTAGATGAGAATATGGGAAGGGCAGAAACTTCCTGTAGTAGTTTGTTGTGTAAGAAGATGATGTGGAGCCAATTTCCTCAAAAATGTTAAAGAACAATTATATGTGAACATGACAACTCTGACCCTCAGTTTTGTGAAATAGGAGAAGTTTGTGCAGTTTGCATTGGATTGGTCTGGAAATGCTTAAAGGCCATAACTAAAGGTATGAGGGGCAAGATGCAGGGCTTAAATAGGTCTTCAGTAATAAGTGTACAAACAGGAAAGCCATCCCAGCAATTTTAAGAGAAAAGTAAAGGAAAACCCAAGTCTTAGAGATAAGAAGGATTTTTTTGTGGTCTACAACATCTCTTTTTTTTTTCTTTCAAAACATAAGACTACAGAAGAGCCATATGCACAATTTGAGCACCCTCTTTGGCTGGCTAGAGGAGGTTGAACTTAGAGTAGGAGGCACCTGTCATCCACCGTAACTCTTTGAGAGCAATTAACACACTGGAATTGGAAGTCATGGTTAAAAAACAAAGCAAAACAAAATTCACACACCTATTATATTTAAATGACAATGGAATACCCTTCTCTGACAAAACTAAACAAAAATGGAGGATACAAATGAAGGACCATTTTGTATCTGTATATTCAAAATAGCTAAGATAAATATATAGCTGCATTCTCTCAATTCAATGAACAGAGAGATTTGTTCTAATAGTGTTTTCGCACAGGATATAATGTCTGCATCTTGTTCAATGAATAACCACTAAGACAACAATATGCAATGTAGTAATTATTGAAACTGCTAGTAATCGGTTTTGAAACTGTCTCATTGCTATTTGTTTCTCAATAAAATTATTCAAAAACAAACCTTCTGTCTTACGGAGGCAGTTCCTGGGCCTCAGGGCCTCACATAGATAGAAGGTGAATGCCTTGTTGATGGGTCCACTTGCCTCCACATGTAGGTCTCCATTTCTTTTCCATAGCTCCTGAGCCAGTCCTGGCTGAAAGAATCCTTCAGCTGGAGCAGTCTTCCACTGGGTCCAACTATTGAGTCCCAGCAATTTTTTCTTTCACATTCTCAATATTCTTAACACTTGCCTTTAAGTTTTTGTATAAACTTCCAAAAGATAGGGGAAATTCTTGATGATCCTTGAAGTCCTGTATGGCCTTCTATCCTTGGAGTACCCAGCAGTTGTGATTCCTAAAAGTCTCCTTTTATTCTGTTATCTCTTTCTGCGACTAAGATGTTTCATGTGCTACCATACAGGATATTTTGGTATTTGAGGCCCTGCAGTTTCATTGCTTTTGGTTAAAACTGCCAAGATTCACCACTTCTATCTTCTGTCTTCCTACTCTACTGTTAGCTTTAGAATGCTACTGGCTGTTATATACTGTGTTATGACTACAAGTTCTGTGTCCTCTGAGACAGCCTTAATCTACTTCTCTACAACTCTATTATCAAAAGCTAACTTGATCCATCAGGCCTGGAATTCTAGATCCATTCTATCTGGAATGCCATTTTGGCCTGGTAAATGTTTATTCATTTCTCAGTTTAAACTCCCTACATACACACACACACACACACACACACACACACACACACACACGTGCATGCACTGCCCTTTAATATAAACTTCATCTTTATATTAAAAGAGCATTGCTCTTTCCTCACTATGCTCTATAAATGTTTCCACTATATCAAGGAAATATTGACTGAAAACATGTTGAACATCTATCTTCCCTATGAGGTTGTGAGCTCCTTGATGTCAAGGACATGGAACTCTCATCCCCAAACCTCATGTAGGTACCAGGTAAATGTTTTCATGAGAGGTCTAGAACCAGCATCATGCCTCTTTCCTCCTCTGTGTCTGCCCTGCTTTCATAACTAGAGTCAGTCATGTGATGAATCAGCTTGGCTCTATCCCTGTGAAGAAATAAGCAAAAAATAGATATTCCAAAGGATCAGGGAACCGCATTTTATGCACTACAGTCCACTCAACACAAGTGTCAGGAGATAATAAATGGCACAGAACAGTATGTGCTTATTCCAGGCTTAGCAGTCATCTCCCTTACTGAATTATTGTCTCCGTAGTGGATTGGAGTCCTCACAGGGTTCAGGATCCCGTCCTAGTCATTTCTGTCTTCGCAATACCAAGCCTCAAGAATGGGTCCCTAGCCATCAGTGGCTGGTGGCTGAGGCCCACTTTCCACCTTCTGCCAGGCCTGGTGCTACAGTCTCCCAGCAGCCCCCTTCCAGGGAATTACAGGGAGAAGAATCAGAAGATTCGGGGGTAAAGCTCAGTGGTACAAATAGAGCCTAGTTTGCCCCCAAACTGATACTTGCCCACCTACCCCTGAGGAATACATTCCAGGAATGGATGACCTTTTATCTCTAGTGAGCATCCAGGACCTATATTGGATTTTAAGGAGATAGCAGCATCTTGGAGGTAAAGGTCCATTAACTCCAGAAATCCTGTTTTCACTGAGCACGGGGACCAGGAGACTGGCACAAGGACAGGGGTAATCGAAGACATTGCCTGGCAGAAAAGAATATTCAGCTCATCTCCTGACTCCAAGAAACACAGACTCCTATCAGCCTAAAGAAACATTAGAAGTTTATGATGCAGAAATAAGTAGCTTGTGCGTGACGCATTTCCAACTTCTGGCAGTGCAGCTATTAGAGTGGAATGCTCGCCAATGGATGAGACCAGATTAGACTCCATCGCTACCAGCCAAACACAGCTCAGGAAAATTGACAATTGCATGCAAATGGGAATGATTAGTATTACCTCTGCTGTTAGACTCTTCCCAATGGAAGGTGGCAGAGCATTCGTTCGCAATAGACGGTTAGAAAAAGCCGACATATGTCTGGGTTGTCTTTTGAAGATGTTGTTTTGTCTCTGCATCTTTCCCTGAATAGTGTTAAATTATTTATTCACTCCTTTATTCAGCAACGTTAATTGAGTATTTTCTGGTGCCAGGCAAAGTGTTCAGCCCTGCAATTCAAAGATAAATAATATCTCTGCCTTTCAGAAGTTTCCAGACTAGTAGAAGAGAAGGGTAAATGAACAATTAAAAACTGTAACAATGGAATAATGCTCAGATGCTAGAGAGCAAACAGCAGGCCAGCTAAGAAAACTTTGCTTTGCAGAGGAAAGGCTGAGGTTTCTCAAAGGCCAGGATTTCTAATGGAATCTCTTGTCATGGCACCAAGGTGTGTCAAACACCCAGGCAAATGGTCCGTGTGCAAAAGCATGAAGGGGAGGGCCAGGTTTGCACTGTGGGAGGACCACAGTGCTCTGTTTAGTGTGGGGACCTAGAAAAGGCTCAGGAAGGAGGAAGCAGGACAAGTTGACTCAACAATCCCTTCCAACACAGACCTAAAGGGATCCAGCTTGCTGAATTTTTTTTAATTACAAAGAGTGTATTTGAAGCATTTGCCAATTCATCATCAGTCTGATTCAGCATGCCACTCCTTTTTAGGTTTATAGGCAATTTTGGTTCATTTCATTTGTGTTTGATGGGGAGAAGAAAAATGGTTGCATAATATTTTTAATTTCTTTTAGTATCAGTTCTTCTGATCTCATAATTGTCAGAGTTTTAGGGAACTGCAAGTTTATTTAATTCAATTTCTTTATTTTATAAACGGGCTAAGTGAACTCTACAAAGGTTAAATGACTTGATTAAGGCCACATAAATGACAAAATCACTAGAATATGCTTTTTTTCTTTTCAAATTATTTGAGTGTATAGAAGAAATTAAGGAGTCGCCCTGACTTTAATGTATATCACTTCTAAGAAAGCTGAACTTTTCCATTAAGTCTCTACTTAGGAGCTCCTTGTTAGAGATCCTGGGCTTTGCCCAACTTCCTCCCTGCATTCTGGAGTTGTTTCCTTTTTGAAGGTACAAAAACCTATGATACATTTCCTCCCCCACCACTTTAGTAGATTCTCTTGGTATATGTAGGGTAGAGAAATAAATCCTTACCTAGCCAAGCATGCCTCAGATGTAGCTGGCCGTTCCCGGGGTGGTGTGATTGCATTTGCTTCTGCTTTATTTAAATCATAAATAAATTATTATAAATAATAATTACTTGTATCTGGCTTAGATATTCTTCATAAATATAAGACTAACAGACCTCAGAAGACCTCCGAGTCACTTCCAACACCATCCAGAGACCTTCTCCTTTGCTTTAGTGTTCTTTTCTCCTAGACTAGGGATTTGGTCTAATTAAAATGCAAATATTGGGCTTTCGATGTAAGTCACTGATGGGGTATTTGCTTAGCATGTATGCAGCACAGGGTTCTATTTCTAGAGAGAAAAATAATTAAAGCAAATATTTGTTAACCTGTTTTCTTCATTTTAGAACCCTGAAGACATCTTTACGAAGTCTTATAGTTTGGTACTATACCATAGTTATCATTAAAATAAGTAGGAAGGCTGAGGAAGTAGTTTAGTCACAGAGAGCTTGCCTACTGTCTGAGACTCTGCATTCAATCCATGGAAACACACACAAGGAGTAAACCCAAATATTTTTTCTGGTAAGCTATATTTTGAGGAAATAACTTAGATAAAGGAACTTTTCAGCTGGACTTACTTTCTTTAACAAATCTCATATTAAATAATCGCCTAAAAGTAATTCTCCTGGTATTATATGAAAATGACCTTGTTCACTTAAGAAAAAAAAATGTCCCAAATTGTACTCCTAAACAAAAACTGACTGTGGCCTTCACCTCGTCATCCCAGTGAGTAAAATCTCAGAGAGTTTTAACATTTACTGGCATTACTTCTAAGAGTTTGGGTTTATTATGGCTTAGGTCTGTGTCTCAGTTATTCTTCTCTCATGGCTGGGATAAATACCCAACACCCAAAATGAAGGAAGGAAAGGTTTATTTAGCTCACAGTTACTGGAGGTTTCAGTCCATACTCAGTTGGCTCCAAGACGAAGTGGAATATAGCAGAGAGAAACCTTTCATGGCCCATCAAAGAGCAGAGAGTGAAGGGAGTAGTGGCAACAATGGCAACAGAGAGCAAGTCTGTCTCCCTTATGTTGCATTCAGGCTATCTGCCCCAGGCCAGGTGTAGTACTCACACCTATGTTTATGTCCATAATCCCAGCAGCACTCACACCCATAATTACAGCACTGGATCATGAATTATTCACTCAGTCTAGAAGCCTGCCCCATGACTGCATGAGGCTTTGGGGACACAACTAGACACAAACCATAACAATCTAGATATTCCCTACAAAGCCTCATGTAGCTTTAGAAGGACCTTTTTTGAGGTACATCAATCTAGTTTGTGATTGACTCCTAGTACAATACTAGGATCAAAGGCACACCAATTAATGGTAAGTAACTGCTGGATCAGTTCACTGATTGGACTGCCACCACCCTAATCCCAGCAGTCTGAATAAGACAAAAGGTGCAGAAAGAAGCTTGTTTCCCCCTTTTGCCCTTGTTCCTTTTGCAGTCTTCTGCCACTATGAACTGCTGCCCCTCTGCCATCCCACCTTGCCTTGTAGCCGGTTGATTATGGACTGAAAACTCTACAAACTGTGAGCTAAATAAGTCTTTTCCCCTTTAACTATGAGTGTAGGACATTTTCTCCGCAGCAAGAGAAAAAGAATTAAACCAAATTATTTCTTCACATGTTCTCTGACATAAGCAGAAAACAAGATCATATGCAGAATGAAGGAAATAAAGAGTAAAAGCAACACTTACCAGGTTTAAATTCTCCTGCCAGAGGGAGAAGCTACAAGCCCAGTGTTACAAGCTCGTTACCCCTGGAACTGTGTTTCCGCACAACATGTCCCCTGAGGTTAGGACACAAAGTTGTGGCCTTGAATTCAGACACATTGACAGAGGAAACAAGAACTGAAAGTCTGTTGGGTTAACTACACAGATGTTGCTTCAAACCAGGCAATTGCCCTGAGCAAGAAAAGGCTACCCGTGAAGCAAGCGTGCACATGCTCGCTTACTGAGACACTGTCCTCATGTTTAGAAAGCTCTCGGGGGAAGACATTTTCCAGCTCCTTGGTTTGGTTAATAACATGGAGCTGTGCAGCCTTTTCCTTCAAGCACCGTGTTCAAGAAATCATGTACAGGTTAAGCAGTTACAACAGAAACTCCAGACATCCAACAAGTTCAGTAAGGAGGTCATTCTTCCTTGAACGATACTTGTTTTCCTCCACTAATACCCAAGCTTAAATCTCAGCTGAGATGGAGATTTCCACCAAGTTACAGATGCCTCCAGGTCATTCTAAAATTAAAATACAGTGGTGGGGAGCAATAAAAAATACAAGTGAATACAGAGTGGCAGGAAGTACAGCTTAATACGATACGGAGTGCTGTGTGTACTTATGACCAGGGACTTGGGAGTAGTGAACACAGTAAATGATGAGGCAAAGTGATTTGGCTGGTGTAACATCATAAATGGTCTTCAACACCACAACAAAGAGTTCAAGATTTGGGGCTGGGGATAGAACTAAGATGTACAGCACCTGCCTGGCAAGGGGAAGGTCCTGAGTTCAATTCCTGATACCCCCAAAATTGTTGAAGATTAACCCTTTTTCCTTTCATAGGCTCCCTATTCACTACCTTCATGTTCTCCCTGTTCCCTAATCAATGTCATCAGAGTATGTGTAAGAATTTCTGTGGCATTTATTTCTCTTTCCCTCCTCGTCAACACCAATGCAGTACTCATATCCGAGTTGTTGCTGCTCCTCCAGTGCTTAGCACAGTGAACAAAATAACCATTCCACAAATGCTAGCTGATATCAATGGTACCATCTTACAAATTAAAAACAATGTTTGCTATTTTATTAAATCAAAGAAATGAATGAGGAGCCCGACTATCTGGTTGGGTTTAAGTATTTCGCACGGTGATATATTTCACTCTAATACAAGTCAACCACAAAGAGAAACTTCACTGGCTTCACACTACTTTTATCACCAGAAGGGGTTCGCTTCAGCCTTGTGGGTGTGTGCAAAATTCCATACAGCAGACATCCTTCGTCCATTGATTTTTAGATTAAAATGTAAGTTAGTAGATTCTTTTGTGCTGCTTGCTCTCACCAACTCCTGGAGCAGGGCCAGTTAGGCAGATTGGTCCTGTGGGTCAGCATAAATGTCATCTGCATAATACTCTAAGTAGAATGGTGCTTCCTTTCTGTTACAAGACTCTCTCGACCTAATAAAGTAAAGGCAGACCTTACAGAAAATGTTCAATTCCCAATCCAAGCAAAACATGAATAGTTACATTCCATGTCTTTTTTTATATTAGAAATTTTTGCTGTTTAATAACAAACTAATAATAATAGCACAATAAAACTCACAACAACTTTAGGGATTCTGTTACTTCAGGAGCTTTCCTGGGTGCTGTTGAGTGAGAATATTATTCCTAGTTTTCTAACCAGAAAAGCTGAGTCACAACAGAAATCCAAGTATTTGCACAGACCAAGTTAGCCAATGGCAGAGCCAGAGGTAAACCTGTCACTTGTCCCCGTTCAGAAGTTTCAGCTGTTTTCATCATGGCACTTATTGCACACTTTTATAGACTTTATAATAAATGATAGTGTTAAAGTTAAAAAAAGACGACCCATGTTTAATATGAGACAAATCACGATAAGGATATAAGAAAGTTCATGAGTCACTGGCAGCAAGGATCTTGGCATGACCCAAGGGAATGTGCACTTTGGGGTGACTTTTTTTTAATTAATTTTATTGAGAAAAGAATTGCAATGAGACAGTTTCAAAACAGATTTGTAGGAGAGTTACAACAATTAATACATTGCATACTGTTGTCTTTGTAGGAGTCATTCGTAGCTCAAGATGCCAACATGGTATCCTGTCCAAACACTATTAGTACAAATCTTTCTTCTTATTGAATTAAGAGAAAGTGACTATATATCTATCCTAACAATTTTGTATATACAGATACAGAATTATCCTTCATTTATATGCCCTTTTTATATTTAATTTTGTCAGAGATGGGTATTCCATTGCCATCCAAATATTGTAGATGCATGAATTCAGCAAAATATTCCAATATAGTCCAGTAGTCCACAATAGTAGTGGGTTATCCACAGGAATGGCAATATCCGAATCTGTTGACTTGAGCCTTCCACAGCTCTGCCTATTAACACAGCTTCACTTTTTCTACCTCGTTTCTACACTTTTCTGCTGGATGGTTAAGACCAAGATAAGGTAAGACCTATATAACAAGAAATGTAATTTTTGTATCTGACAAGGTCAGTCAAGTCCCCTCTGGACTTATCCTGAAACCCTGTACTGCACTTTGTAGATCCTTTGTCAGTGTCAGCCATGTAGATGAGTCACAGTTATTGCTTGACCAATTTGCTCTCTGTGGGAGCCTGAGAGAATGTGTTCTCTCCATGTAACTCTCTTTAGGCACACACTACATCTTCAATTGCATTCCTCTGTGGCTCCATATTCTCCTTGATCAGAAAATTTGGGACACAACTGAGTTAAATGATGTTACATGACCCATTTGGCTAACCTGTGTTTTACCTATACCTGGTCATCTGAGCAACACTTTTGATGATAACAATATGCAATATAACAACCATTGTTAATTGTCTATCCTTGTTTTTGAAATTCTGTACCATAAGTATTGCTGTATTTTGCTTTGCTTCTGTCTTTGTCTTTGCTTTTTGTTTTTGTTTTTACTCTTTAAAATGCAATCTTAAAAGAGTGAGCCAGAGTTTGAGAGAAACAAAGAGGCATAGGTCAAAACAACAGGTGACTTCTTTGCTCCAACCTGTGGTTCACAAAAAGGACGTGATCCCACCAAAGGCAAAAGCAACCAAATCTGCCAACACGATTAAGTTTCTAAATGAGGTTTCTGTAGGATGATTAAATAGGTGAAAAAATAACAATATATTCAAAAACTTTTTTTTCTCTAACAAAGCCCTAATCAATCTTAATGGACTATTTTGCTGTTTATTGTTTAATATGGGAAGGTGTTAATCATGTCTATCATGTCTAGATTAGAAATGTTTTTTACTCAATAGGATGATTTCAATGATGCTGTGAATTATTCATGAAGACTTTAACTGGGTTTTCCATATCATCAGACCATCAAGCAAAAAGTCAAAGTTAAAATATTAAACAAATTCTGTTTCATTGTCACTCTATATTTTCAAAAACTGTTTTCCCAGCCACTACCCAAAAACTTGTGGTACAATGAAGTTAGTTATTACTGTATTCTGAGTATTTTTCTTAAACAGTGCTCAGAATATAGGTTTAAGTCTAAAAAATTCCAATTTTCATTTAATCTTTAAAGTGGTAGGCAAACTTTTAATTTTAAATTAGAAATTCAATGTCCTTAGTGTTTAAACGTCTAACTGGAATGATCTTCAAAAGGCAGCTGGAACATATGACATTTAGGACATGGCATTTAAAAGATACCAAGAAAGCTTCAACCACCCATGAGTACTTACCTAAATGTCCTTTCCTATTTAGCTAATGTTTTATTATAAGGAAGTCATTTTTTTCCACTAAATATTGAGCTCAACCCAGAGCCTTTGAATATGTAAAAATATCTACGAGGGCTTGACATTACAGCTCTTTAATGGGAACTGTAAGGCCCCAACGTGTCATTTTACAAGGGATGACAACTGATTTTTACTCTGTATTCATTAAATGACTCAGAAATTCTGCTAAGAATGCCTTTTGGAAAATGGCAGTGACAACCTCAGAAGAGCTCTGTGACAGCAGAGCCACGCCTGGCACCACCATGCAGCATGAACCCAGGACGGGGAGCAGTAATGCATTTGTGCTGCCCTTCATGTTTCCACACTGCAGGGCAGCTAAGGAAACCTTTGTGAGCACTAACCAGCCCGATGCCACTAAGCCAATGTAGAGGTCAGGTCAGTCAAAAGAAAACAGCATGCAGCCTTTTAAGCCTCAAGTCCAGTGTGTGTTTCCTTTTGTTTGAGACAAGGTCTCACTATGTGGTACAGGTTGCCTTATATTCACTATACAGCCCAGGCTGACCTCAGACTTACAGCAATCCTCCTGCCTCAGCCATCCCAAGTGCTGGGATCCCAGGCCTGTGCCACCATGCCCAGATGGGTACATGGTTCTTATTCCTTTAACATAGTCATTCACATTACACATTGATTTAATTTTGTTAAAACACTTTTTACTACGATCATGTCAAATAGGATGCAAAATCCTGGAACAGAATAATGAAAAATGTAAAATCTTTGCAGTTTGGGCCAAAACTGTTTTTGGCTAGACTTGGTTGGCCTACTCTCTCTATAACATACTTATAGAAAGAAGATAGTGAAACCTGGAAATGCTACAAACTGAAAGAAAGACATAAAAATTATGGTTCCTATAGAATTTCATATCCTGAAAAGAGAGAAGAATTTGTGCAATCAATTTAAATAAATATAGAGAAACTTCCTTATGGCATTTCCTAGACAACTGATCTACGCAATAATTCAGAAAATAAGCAAGAAATATTGCACGCCTCTTCTGTGTTGTCAAAGATGAAATATATGACAGAAAGTGTTACGAGCAAGAGAGTGGGATGCCCTGTGTCTGGTCTTCTTAGCAATGGCTTATTATTGATGTGCACATAAAGTTCTCACATCTGACTTCTGTGCATGATTAGGTACATTAGCTGATTTTGCAAGATAGACTCCCATGTCCCAGAGATGAGAATCAATTGGCTTGTCCTATTTATTTAACAATAGCAACCGCTCCATCATCTAAAGTCCTGACTCTAAGCCTTTATAAGTGGCACACATTTATTCTGCCTAAGAAAATCAAAAAGTCCTTGGTTTTCAAACAGTCCTTTATTTGTCTCTCAGAATCATTTCTAAGACTTATTAGAAAGGAAACCTGGCCCCTGCAGAGCTGTTTGACTCATGTGTTATTCCTTTTCTCTGTGACCTATACCAACCCAGACCAGAGTAATAACTGTCACAGGAAGAGATGCCTTTGAACCATTTCCTTGAGAATCTGTCCCTCATGTGGCATGCTTGAGCCTGGCTCCAAGATGGTACAAATGTGGGTAAAACACTCAGTGCAAATATTTTACTTGACTACATGCAAAGGGAGTCTTTACAAAGAAAAAGCATGCATGACTGGAAGGAAAATATTTCTCATGAGCGGTATGCCACATACAATGTTTTGACATTTAACCATAAATATAGCAAAGATAGCAACATATTTACTATAAATATTTGTTCATTTGACACAGCAGGTGAATAACAAATTACCAAAAATTACATAGCCTGGTAGAGCAGGAAATATGTGGGTTTTTATAATCAAGTATGAGTTTGAATCCAGATTCAGTCACTAATTGGCTGTGTGAGAATAGAGACCTTGTTCAGCTTCTACAAGGCTGTTTTGCTTTTATGTTCCTTAGCACGCTAGGATGTTGTAAGTATATAAACAGTGTGCATTCAAGGTATAACTCTGAACAAGTGTTAAATATTGATTTAGATTAATTTAGACTTTTTTATATTTTAATTTTTGACAACTGTATACATTCATTATTGGTCCCAAATGACAGGATTTCATAGTTTTATAGCAGAATAACATGCTGCTATGTATTTACAGCACAATTACTGTTATCATTGTGTTGTGCAATGCTAGAGTCTGTGTCCCTAGCTAGATGCCAGGGAAGGGTCTGTGTTCGTCTTGGCAGGATTGGGCCCCTTTATCTTTTTCGTGTTGTGCTCCATACCTCCTTTGGCTAATTGATATTTCCTCCATCTTGATCTGACACTGATCAGACTTCAGCCTGTACAATGAGACATTGTTTGGGTTCAACTGTATAAATTCATTTCCATCTACTTTCAAAAATCTTAGCCACGGGCATTTTTTTCAAACAAAATCTTAGATTTCGATCTGTTGCAGTAGATCACAATTCTACTGAAAATCTCCTCTGCTCTTCAGATACCTTAAGAAGCCAAAACTCATAGCACTCTTGATAGTGGGCCTAGTGGTCTTCAGCCAAAGTGGCCGTGAGCCCCCAAGGTGTATCTGGACTGTGTGAGATGTTTTGGAGGTCACCGTGGTGGGTGGAGTCACTACTGGCATTTAGGGGGAAGGGAACATGGAAGCTAGAAGAACTACAAAGAGAATAACAGGATCAGCTCCAAATGCCATCAACCAGTGCGCCCTCAGGTCCCCTTGTATGTGCATGTCCACGAGGGAGTTAAGTGAGTCATTCCTGCAATGCCTCCTACATAATGTCCGCTGTTGTACTTGTGAGATGTCAATGTGACTGGCTTTACCTTTGGACAAATGACTATATTCTAGGCTAAATATAAACTCAAAATTGTAAAATCCACAACAAAGCCAAGCACCAGTGTGAGAGAAATTATATACCTTCCTCAAAGTCAAACATATGAAATGGAGGGCCTGGATCTCCTGGGCTCCAAAGCCCATTTTTCCACAAGACAAGAAACTGTTCGGCAAGCAAGCAATGTGAATGTTCAAGTTATCAATAGATGCTCTGCATTAACCGCTGTGGAAAATCACAATAAAATAAGGATGCAGTCTCCACTAACAGAGTGTGGCTGGGCCTGTAAGACACAGAAAAGAACCAGAAATCCCAACACAAAGACATTGCCATGCACTTTATCCATAGAGAGGTTGGACAGACCCACGAGACCAGGAACCCTTCAGAGTAATGCAGGAGAATGGCAATCCTTTTATATTACAAAGCAAAACCATATTAAAGTGTCATAAAGCTTTTTATCTGGCCAGGTAGTAAATATTTTATTGACATTCAGTGGGAGGGGAACAGAGAAGCTTGGGGCTTTTTTTTTTTTTTTCCAGTACCGGGGATTGAACTCAGGACCCTGTTCTTGCCAGGCAAGCATTTATTCTACTGAGCTATCTCCCCGGCCCTGCTCAGGGCTATTTAGTTGCTGCTGTAACTACTGAGTTCTGACACTGACCAGTGCTATAACATAGTAGCAGCCACAAACAACATGCAAACAAAAGAGCATGGCTGTCTTCCATTAAAACTTTATTTCCATAAACTGCACATGGTGGGCCAGATTTGACACGAAAGCTGTACCTTTCCAATTATTCTGTTAGACTGCAGATATAGTTTTAAACCCCTTAGTCTGACCATCAAGGCCTCTCCAGTTGGACTAAAATGTACACTTTCAATCTCTCCAGGGTCCCGGAGATATCTCGGTGGCATAAGCACCTGCCTGCAAGGGCAAGGTCACAAGTTCCATCCCTAGTACAAAAAAAAAAAAAAAAAAACTCTCAAAAGGTGAAGAACTTGAGTAATGGAGGCAAAAATGGGAAGTCATATTTCAGATAGAGCAAAAATCAGTGCAGGTAGAACAGAGAATTCTTCTGAAGTACAGAGTGAGACTGAAAACATACACTGGAGTCTAGCTGTACAGTTCCATAAAAACGGGATCCGGGGACTTAACCTAAATTTATAGACAGTGGTGACAACTGCAGACATTTAAAGAAAGAAGAGAGGTACTTCTATAGGATTAAGATTTTTCTCTTTTTCTTTTTTTTTATGTATTAGATACATGGTCCCACTATACAACTTGGACTTGTAGTGATCCTCTTGTTTTCAGTGTCCCCAGTGCTGGGATTATAGGCATGCACCACCATGCTTGGACTTGGTTACCAGCTCAGCACACTGGCAGGGCAGGACTGGCATGGCATGTGGTGCCAAGGATTGAACCCTGACCCCTGAGCTTGCCAAAGCACTTGCCTGGCACTTAGTACCAGCTATCTCACCAGCCAAGTTAATATTTTTGAGATAACAGTCTTCCTTAAGCCTCTGAGAGATCAGTAGTATTCACTGTATGTGTGGTAGCCATGGTCATCAGATTACCCAGTCATGGAAGAACTTCTTGTCCACGTGAGGGGTACGGTCTGCACCCAGGCTTCAGCTATCAGCTCCTTCAGGCTCTCCTGCATTCGAGAGAAACATCTCACCCAAAGTCAAGCACTTCCGGGGCTGCCCACACTGGAACCAGAGTAAGGAAGAGATGGCAGTTCCATCATGTGCTTTCAAAGGACTTTCTGACCATCAACATTTTTTCTAAACCTTGTTGCCAAGCAGCTAAACACTTTGCAAGGTCAATGCCACAGTTTAACCTCTTAACTACCCAGTGATGCTCCTTCCTTCCTTCCTTCCTTCCCTCACAGAAATGCAATACATTTTTGAAATGCATCACTCCAAATATTCACACTAAATTTCTAACCTTTGATACCATGACTTACTGAGAAATGGAGCCCATGTATGTAGCTAAGAGGAGATTGCACCAGACTAAGGAAGGGCTTTTTAATTCTATATTACTAGTGGCCTTAACATAGCCACATACAGAGGAAGAATAGAACTTGAAACTAAAGGCAGAAATTGAAGCGAAGCTAGCACAGAACACCAGGAAGTGCCAGCAAAGCAGTAGAAGATATGGGAGACGCAAAGAATAGGTTTTTCCCTCCAGGACTCAGAAACAAACAATCCAGCTAACTCTTGATGCAAAACTAGGAAGAAATAAATCTCTGTTGTTGAAGCCATTCCACTTGTGACACTTTGCTATGGGATTCTAGGGAAATTAATACATATCTCATGCTCTGTTTCAGGGCTTCCTGCCAGAGAAGCCAGCTTGCAATAATTTTACTAGAAAACTGATGTGAAAACATTGAACTATAATTTGGCATGTCCAGAAATAAAGAATAAAACACAATATTTAAAAAAGTTTCATTTGGACTTTCACATTAGTACATCAAGTATAAAGCTTTCAGGTTATTTTCATAATGCAAGGGGTGTGTGTGTGTGTGTGTGTGTGTGTATACACATGTATATATGTATATGTGTGTGTGATTTAAGAAAAGAAATAAAATAAAAACAAGGCACAGAAAAAGTAGAAGAAAAATTTCCAGAAGACCAACAATGTTTTCAGGAAATACTAAAAGTATGATTTAAGTGATAAATATAGTGATTTGTTATATCTATAATATTAAAAGAAAAACTTGCTAGGTAAAAGTTCTGTTTTGATCTGTCTTTAGACTGAAACCACTACATTCCTATTGTTCAATAAGTATGAAATCTACTTAACTTTGCTAAAAGTGTGAAAGATGCTTTCTTTCTTCTAAAGTGTATCCAAATCCACTCCAGTGCAACGAATTTTTTCCCCATAATAGTTTGCCTCAGACTTGTACCTGTGAAATACACACTTCTGTTACATGATAGTGACAAATTTTGAGATTTCTGTGACTTTAAAGGCCACCTAAACTGACCAAACACTGACATGGAGAAGTAAAGAAGGGTACAGAGTTCAGCGACCAGCTCTGACTCTCTGGACTCTAATCTCAGGTCAGCCTCAGAACACCAAGCGATCTTGAGTAAATGACCCCCACACTCTGACTCCCCACGTTCCCATTTGTAACATTTAGGATCAAAGCAGCTGGCTTTCAGATTCTGGTGGTTCTAGACAATGGACAACAGAGGGGAAAGGCCGTGCATGTGACTCCAGAGAAGCACTTGCAGAGCCAAGCGCTACAGGTAGAATTCGGTATACCTGCGCAAGCACACCTGTGCTCTGTCCTAGGAAGCCCCACCCCTAGGATGCAGTTGGGGTTTCCAGGATAGTTACTAACCTACTATGCACATATTTTCAAAAGGAACATAGTGGAAAACACAGACTATGATCTGGGTTTATTTCAGTAAGTTTCTTTGATCACATAAATACTTTAAGATTCTTCATCATGCCTGGTAAAGAGAGGATGATCTTCTAAATTATATACCATAAACTTGCTTTTAAGGAGGTGGCAAACCCCACTCGAAAAAGTCTCTACGAAGAGCAGTCATAGATGGGGGGAACCAGAGCTCAGGGAGTGCCTGGAGTCAGAAGCTACTAAGATTCTCCCCACACAAACATGTGCTAAATGAGGATTTTTAGAGTTTTTAATTCTCTTTCACCAGCATTTGCTCCTGTAATCTTCTCAGCAGAATTAATGAGTCTAGAAAGCAAATAATAAAGCCAGGGAGGTTTCTAAGAATGTAGCCACAGAGCACATAAAACCACAAAAGAATCTTTTCTTCTCCCTCATGCGTCTGCTGATTGGGGAAATAAATGAATGTTCAGTAAACATTCCTGGCATCAGATATTTCCAAGCATTGTATTATGCCTCTGAATGTCATGTAAGTTAATTATCTCTACGAGCATTGGTAATTATTTGGAAAGCGTGCTCTTGGATCTGCTAGCAGCAGCATTGAGAACTCAATCAGGAGGGCAGTAGTGTGTTCCCTCTCAATAGGGATCTGAAACGCTACCTGCTGAACGTGTACTCTAATCACTTCACCCAAAAATGGGGCTGTTGGGGGTGCAAATCTTACTAGTGAAGGGTGTTGGGATTCTTTAAAATCCTCCAAGATCTGGAGGAAGATGTAGAGAAGCAGTGAGTTACTCCATTCTACCTTTTTATTTGAAGAGACTGGTGCATAGTGGGTATACCCAAGACCACAGGTTGGGAATGGTGCAGCTTGGACTAAAATCTGCATATCAGAAATTCCAAATTGATGTAATTACTGTATGCTGCCTTGTTTCATGACAGCCAAATAAAGTAGGAAAATATTGACCGATACTTCATGTCCTTGGGTCACATTGAAAGCAGTTCGTATAATCTCATTGTGTAACTGAATACATGTTCTTTCAATCTCACATTGAAGTTAGAGATAATGTGAGTATACCAAAAGACACATGGATGCCCTGAATGTTGTGGTATTGTGCAAAGAACATGAGGTTTGGTTCACAAAGATAAACGACAGCTTGTTTTAATCTAGGGTTTATTACTCAAGCCTAAATTCCCTGTGGGTCTACTGAAGTGGTGGTAATACCTATCTTAAGGGATTAACAAGAGGGAAGAGATTACACATAAGACCTAGTACACAGTAGGTATTCATTAAATATCACTTTTTTTTTCTGTATTTAGCACAGAGTCTACAGGGTCTCACTACATAGATTGGACTCGCAGTGATCCTTCTGTTTTCAGCCTCTCAAGAGCTGGGATTACACATGCATGCCACCACACCCAGTCTCAATCACCCTCTCAGCATGCCCTGGGGGTGGGGCCAGCAGGGCAGGCCCAGGGATAGAATTCCTGGCCCCTGCATCTGTCTAAGCAGGTGCTTTAATCCACTGAGCTATTTGGCTGGCCCTTACTGGAGGTTTTAGAGTCTCAAATCAATCCATGTCCAAGGAAAGGAAAATACTGCAGAAGAGTCCAATGTGAGAAAGTCTGCCTGTCCCTTCTCTCTTGTCTGTATTTCTGGAAGGCTCCTTCTGAAAACTACCTCCTCTCCAATCCTGAAAAGCCCCTTTTCATTATGTCAAGAAATTTTATAGTCTTTGCATTGCTTTATGACCAACAGTACACCCACACAGAATTGTTCCTCATACATCTAATTCCATCTGAAGAAGTTACATTTAAAAAAATAAGGTTCATGCTGTTAAGCAATAAAAATACCTTACTCCTTTGCTCATTTCCTCCTCCATCCCCAAACCCCAGATTGCAAGCTGTGGTGTGATTCGAAAAAGCTGTTCTTAATAGCTCTTTCCTGCCTGCTTCCAATGGCACTTCACTCAAAACATAGTATGACAATACTTATCAAAAAGACATCTGCCATCTTGCAAAGTCTTATTTTTACTGTCAAGGAAACCAAAATATCAATTATCTTAAAAATAGTTATACCTTTTTATTTGACTGATCTTGTTTTATAAATTAATCCAAAATATGTTTGCCAGAAACTATTTACAGAATCTTGGCAATGAAGAGATCACTTAAGCAGGAATGACAGTGGATACTCCTGCAATCTGATTATCAACCAAGTGTTTCAATAAAATAAAGGCCTAAGGCATGCATCTGGAGATTGAGGGAAATGATGGCAAGTTGCAACTTCTAGATTTTCATAGGTTGAACTTTTGGTCTTCAGAGCTTCCAGTAAAATATCTGAACATTGAAGATTTCAATTGTTTTTAGCTTTCCTAGAAATTTGAAAATTAACACCTTGAAACTTTTTAAGCCATTCCCATCCAGAAAGAAGAGGAAATTTGTTTTTAGGAATAAGGATTCTAATTCTCCAAAAGAGCTGGAGAATATGCCTG
>NW_004524686.1:1549404-1563402 GCF_000260255.1 Octodon degus | reverse complement strand
CCTTCTCCCCTCTCCCCTCTCCTCTCTCCTCTTTTTCTCTCTGTCCCTCCCAACAAAGAAAGGGCATGTTCATCTCCTTCATCACTGCCATTATCACCTTCAGTGGAGAATTTAGTAAGGACCTGAAATAGTACTAAACACTTGACATGTACATAGCTAATTTTGACATAAACTCTGCATGTCAACGTTACTTAAAAAATGGGGAAACTGGGCAGGGGACATAGCTCAGTGGTGTAAGCACCTGCCTGGCAAATGCAAGGTCTTGAGTTCAATCCCCGGTACTGCCAAAAAATAAAAAAATTAAAAATATAAATGGGGAAATTGAGGCACTGAGCGACTCATTCACCAGTCACAAAGGCAGGACAGACCAGACCCACAGCTTAGAGTCAGGTGCATTTGATTCCCCAAATTCATGTTCTACCGCTGCCAACCAGATCCCTCACTATGATTTTGATGTCCTTAGCCATTTTATGAATAACACCTTCTTCAAGATTCTTAAAGATTTAGTTACAAATTAAAATATCCGTAACTCATTTGCTCATAAAAAGAATTAGGCGCATCATGAGACACTGAGAAACCATGACATTTTTAAACAGATAATGAAATCATAGCATTAATACATTTGTCAAGCGTTCTCAGGCTTTAAAAAGAAAAATAACAGCATATGCTTTTCTAAACTCATTTCTGGGAGAGGAGTCTTCTCTAACTACCAGAAGCTTGAGAATTCCTGCTGCTAATATTTGCTAACACCCCAGCCAGCCTGCTTAGAAACATGTTGACAACATTAAAGACAGACTGAAAGTACTCATGGAAAGATAAATACTAAAACCCAGAGGAAGGAAAGGACAGAGGTTGTTTGGGTTTTTGAAGACACATGTTATTAAGCAAACAGTTTTCTACTGCTTTGTTTGTTTCAGAAACAAAACTGGAGGTGGGTGGAGGGAATCGCATCTCAGGGATCAGGAAACTCGGAGTTGGGATCAGATCATTAAAATCCTCAACAGGCATCAAACATTTCGCTCAGAGGACAGACAGAACATTTGGAGGCAGGCTATGCTAAAGATTTTTGCTTCCCTCTGATCAATCTTAGTATGAGAAAAAAGACTTAGAGAATCAAAAAGACACATGTATGCATTGTTGTCTTGAAAAATGCAAGTGCTGGCTTTACATTTGTCTTTATTGTTAAATGAATGTGTGGCACCATGAGATTTTTCGCCACTTGTTCAACTTCTGGATCATTTCAACAGAAGCTCATCCCCTGCAGACGAAGGAAAGGGAGATTAGGTCTAGTTGTTGTTGGCCAGAACTTCTATTTTATATCTCACTGAAAACTCTTAAAATTCTGCTTAACAGTATAATTCTTCAGCTGTATGGTACAAGATAAAATGCAGGAAGCAGGAAGCTCCTTTTTCTGATTAAATACCAGAATTTTTTCACCCTATTCACATAGATCTTCTATTCATATACTTGTTTCCTCCTACTTATATACTTCGTTCATTCCTTCATTTATCACCCAATAAATATTTATAGAGTGAACACTATATGCCAGGAGCTCTTCTAGTAATGGGAATACAATAATGAATAAGATTTGATCTGTGCCTTCAAAAGCTTAGATTCTAATTCTATCTACTGTGATTAATGAGCCTTTAACAGGAGAACATACGTGATGCAGCAGAAAAGATGTAACTCTACCCAGAAAGGTCAAAGAGGGCTTCATACAGGAGTAAGCCTTCAACCAAGATCTGGGAAAGGGAAAGAAGCTGTCTGGGAAGGATTGTGTTTTGACAAAACCTGTGGAACTGGGGGTGGGGGGCAGGGAGATAGCTCAGTGTCATAAGAGCTGCCTGGCAAGTGCAAGGTCCCAAGTTGGATCCCAGGTAAGAAAAAAAAAAAAAAAAAAAAAAAAAAAAGAAATTTTGGTATTAATTCTTATTTAGCCCTATTGAGTAGGAAGATTATGGAATTTCTGAATCAAGATTTGGAATAGGCTGCAAATTAGATGTCTTTAAATATTTTGATACCTTCTAAGCAACTGAAAAATACTGATTTCCCTAAAGGATGTCAGGATAGCTCATATAGGACCTTCAGTTTGCAGATAACTGTCTTCTCCTTTAATTCATTCCTCTAGTTCCCATCAGAAAGAAAAGAGGCACCTGCACCCTTGGAAAAGTATTCAGAGTAGGTGTTCTAAGAAATATATGCAGCATTTCATTACAGACAGAGTCCTGAACCAGGAAGATCGCAGGGTTCTCCAAGCTAGTCCTCCAAGCATGGAATGGCCACTCTGCTTCCAAGCCCAGCTGTACCCGCAGGCTGTGCACTACGGCCACTTCCTGCCGTGCCCTGCAGCACTTAGCTGGCTTTTCTGCTGCGTTGTCACATTGCTGACTCATAGGCAGTCTAGTATCTACCCAGAACCTGTCTTTTCTTCGTGCTTCTTTGCACATAGCAAGCTCCCCACCCCCAATCCCTGATACTATAGATTCAGGATGATTTAAACCCTCTTACCATTGTGGGCCTATTTCTGTTCCTAGTTAGACACATCTGTACTGTGTCTTTTCCTAATCTTTTCTTTTCTTAATTACCATTATCATTTTGAATTCTGAAACTGTTTGTCCTCAAAGTAATAGAACCCAGTTTGTACAACCTTGATAATAACCTTGTAAATAATCTTCCTTGAACTCGGCTGCATCATTGATTGAAATGAGACTTTTCCCTGATCCCAAGAATCCTTCCTACTGAATGTCACTTGTTATATATCTGTGGTCTACTACTTATCTTCAAGTACCGTGTGAAGATTTTTGTTTCTAACCAGATGTTACAATCATATCTAAGATTTGTACATAGTGTGAGCTGTATTTCCATAAAGGCTAATATAGTGCTGCAAAGATCAGTTTAAAAATACAGACAAGGTCAGAAGAAATGACACCTATCAGAACCAGAATTGGCCTCCTGACTTAAATGGCATTAGGTTTTTCTGGGAAAGCTTGATCTTGACAAGCAATAATCTTAACATTAACTGGCATTCATCACCTTTAGTGATCAAAGGAATTTCTTGTAAGTGCATCTAATGATGATTCTGCAAGGTAATGATTCTACTGAATGAGAAAGTTAAGCACCTCAGCGGCTTCTTCTGATTCACACACAAGGAAGAGGTTAGACTCAGATTCCAAGGCAGGTATTTCCAGGGCAAATCCCATATCAAATGTAGGATTCTAGAAAAATGAATTTTATAACTTTCCTCCATCAAAAAGTTACAGTTACAAGTTCGCAGGCTTTTCATCAGTCTCTGGGCATGTTCTCACACTTACATTAACTACTTATTAGCGGTTATTGTTAGTGTTTAGTGGCTATTTATTAATCCAATAATTTAAACACATAATTACCAAAAATTGCATATTTTGTCAATTTTTATAAGAGCATATAAGAGGACATATAAAAAAATGACAAATTTACCAAACTTATTCAAAACAAGAATTGACTGGTTGAAATGATAACCTGCCCAAGTGGCATTCAGGATAGTTGGTTTATAAGCAAACATGACACTTGCATGAACTGTTAAGTGGCTAACTCTCACTCACCGAGATGGCGTCCTGCTACCAACAACAGGCATCATAAGTCTGCACTGCTTTTTTAAAATTAAGTTTATTGGTACAATTTAGACACATACAATGATCGCATTCATCCTAGGGAATTTGCACCTGTATGTGATACAACGAGATTCCTCATTTTCCCATTCTCCATCCCCCACTTAATCCCTCTTCCCCTCCTTATCGACAAAGCCTTCTTTCCATTTTATCCTTCTTTTTTCATTTTTTCTTTTCTCTTCCTTCCTTTCCTGCTCCCACTTCCCTAGTTCCTCTTTCCTTTTGAGCAATTTCTCTTCATTTTACGGTATCTATTATTCATTTCCGTTCTATTTGTACTGATAGATAAATCTTGGACACAACCCAAACATACTGCATTTCAGACAAAAAACAATTGGGGAAGGTGCTTGACAGTGAGTGTGAGTCTCCGGGCAGAACAAGTGCTGCTCTGTCGGGCACGGGAGCCCTGCTCCTCAGCCTTGCCCCTCCCGCTGGAGCTTCTGCTATGAGTCTTGTTTCCTGTATAGCTTTTGGTCCCCGCTGGCAAGATTTGATTGGTTCGCATAGCCCTACGAGGCAGCTGACTATTGGCCTATTGCCCACGTCAGGCGATGTACTTGGCGCCCACTGATATGTCTGGGAAGGGGATATAAGGAGGGGTTAGAGGAAGGAGGGGGAGGAAGGAAGAAGAAGAGGGAGGAGGACACGTGAAAATAAAGAGATCGAGAACTAAGAAGGCAGCTCCGTCTCGTCTTTTCCCAGCGCCGGTCACTGCTCAATAGAGTGAGCCATGTGAGCAGGGCAAGTAGCATCATCGGCAACAACTCTTCACAGCTTCTGTGGCCCCCCTTTTTTCCATTTTGGTCTCTGTCCTTCAGTTCACTATCTGTCCTTTTCCAAAGAGCTAGTCAGTGTTTTCAAATTCATACTCAGATTTTAGCACATTACCTCAAAAACACTAATCACTATGATTGAAAAAGGGCATTCCGAGGATGAAATTTCATTATGTAGAATTTTAAATTTTAAAAAGCATAATAGACATTACATCTTTTATAAGATGAAAAATTAGCTCTTATAATTTGATAAGTACAGCTTATTGGTATAAAAATAATTTAAAGCCATAGACAAAAAACCAAAAACCCTTATGTGATAAAGCAGTTCAGAGAACT
Source organism: Octodon degus (assembly GCF_000260255.1). Lineage (NCBI taxonomy): Eukaryota > Metazoa > Chordata > Mammalia > Rodentia > Octodontidae > Octodon > Octodon degus. Next base: position 1,558,646 of record NW_004524686.1, on the reverse strand, counting down.
GATGACATCTCAGTGAACCAAACTTTCCAGAAAAAGGTGGATAATTTAGGGTCTAAATTGTTTTTTCATGTTCCCAAAGAAAACACACTAGTAATACGTTTTGGAAAGCTTTACAGAAATTAGATAAGAGAAGAGGGTAGTGATTGTGAAAAACCCCAAATGAAAGGCAATTGTGAGGGTTTCTAAGTTATTGTACGTCCTGTCTGAGAAATAACATTGATTAATAAGCTGTCTCTTAACACAGGGAGCATCACCAGGCATCAACACAATCGTAGCAGGATATATAGAGGGAGGGGACACTGCAGCAACTTTTGAGTCCCCACATGGGTCTATTTCAAGCCCCCTGAATCCTGTAACCTCATATCAAAAAGGGCAAGAGTGCGAAATTCCTTTGGAATTACTCAATAAAGCTCTAACATAGACAACCTGATTTGTCAGATGCCACCTGCACTATGAAGACAAAATATCCAATATAATTTTGAAAAGGAACTAACAAGCAGTCAGCAACCAGTTTTGCAAAAGGAAGTTTCAATAATTTATATGCTTTCCTTTTTGTTTTTGTAACCCAACATATTTATATCCTGACGTGATTACAAAAGCCTTGATTAGGCCCAGAAGGCAAATCACTTTCACTACGTCTCTTTAAGTGCTATACATAGTTTATGTGAAAAAACCATTTTAAGTGGTAGTTGAATGTACTAAGTTAAATACATCGCATGTTCTGTGTGTGTACACTTACTATATCAGTGAGCAAAAGCCACTTCCAGGCCTTCTAACTGCATATTGTGATGCTTTTTATCAAGGGTCTCCAAAGGCTCTGGTTTGGCTCTTACAAACCTCCTCTGAAGTAGCCATGAAAGCTCATATCCCCATATCACATCTGGGAATGTTGGACACATGTAACTTGTCCAAGATAACAATTAAAACTGAAGCATACAAGCTCAAAAAATGGCAACTGGGATACAGAAAGAAACATTTTTCAACTATAAATCCAGTGCTGGGCCGGTCAAATAGCTCAGGGGATTAAAGCGCCTGCTTAGGCAGATGCAGAGACAGGCGTTCAATCCTAGCCTGCGGAGCTAGCCCCACCCCCGTGGTGCACTGAGATGGTGACTGAGACTGGGCATGGCGGCATGCACCTATAATCCCAACTCTTTGGGAGGCTGAACACAGGCAGATCACTACTAGTCTGATCTACATAGTGAGACCCTGTAAACCCTGTAGACTCTTACTAAAAAATACAAAATAGAAAAAAGAAAAAGAAAAAAGAAAGAAAGAAATCCAGGGTTCTCATATCCAAGCCAGGCTTCTAGAGAAGTACTGCTGGAAAGAGCTTGTTAGAACATTCCCTAGCTCTGTTCTCTGAGAGTCTTTCAGGCCCCACTAGCAGCACGCAGACAAGGCATTTAAAGGATGATGGTGTCTGGTCAATCAGACCACATGTTTGTACTAAGTACCTGTGAATTTCTGAGCCTTTGCTAATTGTGTTAAGTGAGGCCACTAAAGTAAAATACCATATCCAATCCAAATTCACTCCTCATTAGATGAGACATAAGCAATTGCAATAAAATAATCACATGAATACTAAATTGTTCTGAGTAAGACTGGGAAAGTCTTCCCTAAATATCCAGTATCTCAAGAGTTATTTTTGTCAATTTTCTGAAAAAAAGTGATATATTAATAGTAAAGATCATTCAAATGAATTTTGAAACTGGCATTGATTTCCATGTGGCACATTTTACATATTGATATAAATTTGACATCTGAGTACAAATTATATAGATTATTAAAAATTTTCCAAGTTTACCTGGAGAAAGTAGTTAACTACCAAGTAATAATTGCAGAATATATTATCTATTTCTCATTCCTCCTGGAGAGGTAGCATCTGAAACATTTTGAAGATGGCTCAGTCAAAGCATCCACAATCAGATAATGAGTAATTATACCCGTGAAGGGAAAAGCAGTGAGATTTCCCTGAACACAGGAAAATCCTGCTCATCTGTAATACACCACAATGGCAGGAGGCAGAGGCAAAGTGGGAGACAACAATAAAGAATAAAGAAAACCTACAAGTAGAAAATTCTAGCAAGTATAGAATCGGGCTCACCTACTGAACTCTTATGAATCCATTCAGGAGAAATTTCTCTATGCCTAATCTTGGACCATGCAGATAAACTACTAAAAGTTCATGCTCTACAAGAGGAAGTTGTAAAAATTGTCCATTGAATTGTCAGCCAAAGGAACATACCCCAGCAAGACACCAGACAGTCTGTGTGAATCACTGTCCACAAAGTAAACACTTCTTCCAGGACACTTCACAGAGCTTCCGAAACATCTTCTCTGTGCCCCCACCCCCAGCTGTCAGGACACAATGGCAAGAAAAGAAGAATGAACAGGTAATGTAGTAGACGTTGACACAATTGGAGGTTCATGAAGCAGAATGCAAGTACAATCCATTAACAGCACCATTGTCATGTGCACATGGGAATCATAAAACAGAATCCATGCATCTACAAAGACACAAGTTTTATCAGTATCTGGAGTGTTTTTCTCAGCAGGAAGTCACCATCATCCCTGTTGCAAGAAAGACTAAAAAGAAAAGGAAGAAAGCCAGTGGAGGCTGGAGTAGTCATGAATTTATTCTTCCCTTCGTAACTTATGCAGTTCACACTTGCTGCACATATTTCATGTGTCCAGTACAGTGCTGGATGTTAAGTGTATAAAGGACAATAGAGTCCATTTCTATACTCATGCAATGTTTATTGTGAACAATATTAGCAAAATATAAGAGCATCTCTGGGAGAGTGGGCGCCAGGTCTTTAAAATGAAATAGATACTCCTCAGATGAAAAAGAGAGAGAAGGTATAAGCAGGCAAAGAGGCTGGCACAAGCAAAAGCAAAAAGGCCTGAAACCACATAAAGTGAATGTGGGGTATCTACATTCGCAGGTCTGTTACAGCTCTATTTACAATCACCAGCGGTAGAAGCAACTTTATATCCATCAACTCATGAATGCATAAAGAAAATGGGAGGACCAGCCAAATAGCTCACCAGATTAAAGCGACTGCATGCAGGCTTGGGGACCGGGTTTGGATCCCTGGACCTGCCATGCTGGCCCCATCCCTGGGGTGTGCTGAGATGGAGATTGAGACTGGATGTGGTGGTACACACCTGTAATCCTAGCACTTGGGAGGCGGTAAACAGGCCAATCACTACAAGTCTGATCTAGTTGTGAGACCCTAAACACCCTGTAAACCCTTCCCTAAAATACAGAAAGAAAGAAAGAAGAAAGAAAGAAGGAAAGAAAGAAAGAAAGAAAGAAAGAAAGAAAGAAAGAAAGAAAGAAAGAAAGAAAGAAAGAAAGAAAAAGAAAGAAAGAGAAAATGTGATACAGATATGCAATGTAATATTGTATAATTGAAAAGGATGAAATCCTGTCATTTAGAAGACATAGATGCTACTGGACAACATTAAGTAAAATAAGCCAATCACAGAAAGACAAATGCCACATTATATCTCACAGTTTTAGAACCCATAAAACTACTGTCTTTCAGAAATGCAGAGTAGAATGGTGCTTAGCAGAGTCTAGCTGGGGGGTACAGATGAGGGAGAATAGGTAATATTGGAGCAGTAGATACCAAGTTCCAGTTACTAAGAGCAAGATGTTCTGGTGTACTGTCATCGCACCATGGGGTGACTATGGATGACAACAATGTTCCCTACATTTGAAAAGGTAAAAGAAAAAGCTTAGAACATTTTCACCAGAATTAAATGATAAAACTTGAAGGACATTAAATTTAAAAGTCAGGACAATTGGGTAGGTGAAGATCTTAGAGGACAATGATCAAGATATTACTAGGCAAAGAAAATAAAATTCAAAACATTGGGCAGGAATACACAAGAACAGCTTCCTTTGTTAAAAGGTTCAGTATAAAAATGGGACACTAGTACAGATTTAAACTAAGGGTTCTAAATAATCCCTTATTTTTGTTGAAACTACTTCAGAGTTTTGCAATTAATCTATTTGCTCTTGAATTTTGATAGTCTTTATTGTATTAAATGGCTTTGTTACTGCACTCAGATTTTTGTATGGACTTGATGTTAATTTTTATCAAATGCCATTTATCATCTTTTAATAACATCAGATAACTTTTCCCCTTGAATTTGTAACAGGCCATGTTTACAGCTGCTCTATTTCTTGAATAAATCCTGTTCTGACACAATATATTATTACTTTATGCATTGCTGTTTTACATTCCAAAAGTTTATTCTCAGTCCTTGAATCTATACTCACCATTTCCTGCTTTTTTTCCCAATAATAATTTTATTCTACTGTGGTTCTAAAGTTATTCCGATTTGGGGCTGGGGAGATGGCTCAGTGGAATAAGCGCTTCCCTGGCAAGCACAAGGGTCTGAGTTCAACCCCCGGTTCTGCCAAAAATAAAAATAAATAAAATAAAAAAATAAAGTTATTCCGATTTTATAAAGATCAAAATGCTTAAGGTGACTCCTTTTCATGATCTAAGTTAGAAATAGCTTTAGGCTTCCTGTTATTTAAAGTTTAGACGAAATTTCGGCTGTGAACATGGAGCCTGTGGGCTTCATCCCTGTCAAAGTAAGCAGTCGCCAGTCTGGTGTCTTCTGCAATGACTCCTTTGTGAAAATTTTTATTTTCTTTTGAGATCAGCTTTGTCAAGTAATATTTTGCTAGGAGCCCACCAATTTCATTTCAGATTTTAATTTCAATGTTTTCATAATTATTTTAATTTTCTACACTTGTTTTTATGTATTCCTTCTATATTTTTACTCACTGTTTTCCTTGGCCGTGTTCTGATAGAGTATATCTATTCAATGAGTTTTTAATATTTTAAGTACATCCTTTATTCTATTTTTTATTCCACTTCCTTTTTACTTTTTATTGCCCATTTTACTCACTACTGCTTTTTTTAAGTTGCTTTTTGGATTCTATTTGGAGACATCTACATGTTTTACTTTTTCATGTTTCATTTTTAATAGTAAAGATATCTAATAATGTAGATTTTTAGAACAGTAAGTTACATAGCATGCAGGTTCTTCCTTTGTAATTCTCTATAAAATAATTATTTCCCTTTGGCTTTGCAAATTGAAATATTGTTCAGGGATGTGGTTTGTTTGTTTTTAATTTCTACATAACCTGATTTTAGTCACTGCTACATTACTTATTTCTAGCTTAATTTTCTATTTGATAAAAGAACATGAGCCAGACAGGGTAATACACATCTGATATCCCAGGACTCTGAAAGCCTACAGCAGGAGGTTCACAACTTCAAGATCCCAGACAACTTACTGAGACCCAGTCTAAACATGAAAACAGAAAGAAGGCTGGAACAGTAGCTTCATGTGAATGCCCTAACTTCAACTCTCAGTGCTAAAGAGGAAGAGATGGAAAAAGGAAGAGAGGACAGACAGACAGAGAGACACACAGTCAGACAGACACACAGACAGCATAGTGAGACACTGTATCAAATAACAAATTTCCAATAACTTTTGTTTTATGTTTTTAATTAACATGTATTGGCTGCTTTTTAACTGTTGAGAGAGCAAATATAGGTTTAGGGTTATCATAGCTTCTTCCAATAGCATCAATTTTATCACTATGCAATGTTTCTTTGGTAGCTCTTTTTCACCTCTTTGATTCCCTTTCTTTATCACTATCAATTTTGTTTGGCTATACATATAATATACCTAGAATGAATGGGTAGTAACTTAGTCTGATGATACAAATATTTTGCCTACTTTATTTTTTATTAGCACATGTGTACAGCATACAATGCTTGCATTTCTGGTGGAAAGTTGGCGCATGGACACAACACATCTCAACCCTTTTCATCCCATTTCTTTCCCTTCCCTTCCTCCTCTCTCTGCATCTCTTCTTGGTCCCTTTCCCATTTGAGAAAGAGCTATCTCCCTATTCCCTATTATCTCTTTTTTATTTTGCTCTTTTTTTTTTTTTTTTTTTCAGAACCGGGGATAGAACTCAGGCCCTTGCGCTTGCCAGGGAAGTGCTTATTCCACTGAGCCATCTCCCTGGCTCCTTTATTTTGCTCTTTGTTTAGATTTTGCATTTCTCATATAAAAGAAACTATACAATAGCTTATGTGTCTAATTTCTGTTCATTTATATGTAATACACTTAATTTTATTTTATATTAAAAATACTTCCATTTTCTACTGTATTTTACTTTGCAGTTTTTTTTTTTTTTTTTTTTTTTACTTTTGCTTGTTTGATTGTGCTGTTATCCAATGTGGTATGTGAGTGTATGCCTGCCTCTGTCTCTGTCTCTGTCTCTGTCTCTGTCTCTGTCTCTCTGTCTCTCTGTCTGTGTCTATGTCTGTCTTTCTCCTGCTCTGGAAGCCTTGTTATTTCATCCCATCAATCATTCCCTTCTCTTCCCCCAAGCCTGCAGTTTCTGATCACCAAACCCTAAACATTTCCCACCAGAACATGCTGTCTGCCTAGCTCAGGTCCTATATTTATCCTCCACTTCAACTTGCCCCTCTTGTCCTCCTCAGTAGGTGATTTTAAACACCTGATCCCATCCTCCTCTCTCCAAGTAGGATCCTTTGAATACTCTCACATAGCTCTTTCCCTAACCTAATTCCTAGTTCTTATTGTCAGATTAGAGACCCCTGTTGCAGATTTTTTATAAGAAGTGTTATTCCAGTAATACAATTCTACTGCAAGAATCTGCATAGAGCCTTCACAGGCCTCTTGCTAACCGGCTTTTACTAATCCAGTGTGTGTGAGCATCACTACCTCAGTGTGAATGTAACAACTATCACTGCACAACGTTGCCTTCTCCTGCTCCCATTGGTTGTCTGGCTCTTCCAGCAAATACTCAGTGTGCACAAACCTATTGATATACTGCTTTTTAAAAACTGTGATGAAAAAATGCTATGAATCCTGCTTGCAACAGGTTTTGAATCTTTCTTCAGAACTTTGGTGCCTCAAAAAAATATTGCCTCTTCTTTAACTTTTCCTTCTTCTGACCTGTAGCTGCTATTTTTATCAGTTAGGTTAGATTTTTTTGTATTAAATCCTCAAATCTCTTATCTTTCTGTGCTTCTTTATATTTTTGCTCTTTGCCTCAAAATATATCTTGCACTTGATCTTCCATCTCTACAGGGACAAGCCTCTTCCATATTTAATAAAATAGTTTCATTGGAAAATCATATATCTAGCTCAGAAAATGTGGGCAGAACTTCAATTTCTGTAAGTTATTTATACAAAAACACACTTACACAAAGAGATAGCTTGTCTTTCCCAAGAAGTTCAATTTTGTTGATCACCTCTTCAGTTTGTTCGGGATGGCCTGTTTCTCACTAGCTGCTTAACTCTCTTAGTTAGGTTGTCATTTTCTTGGTTGTATGGTTGAGGGCCACATGGCATCCATGGAGGAGCCTAACAGCAGCCTTCTGGACAGATGGGCCCTGCTCCCTGGGGACTGGAGTGTGGTCCCGCCCCCCAGGCAGCCGAAAGAAGCCCCCTTGTCTTCAACACATCCTCATCCTTTCCTACGCTCAGCCAATGAAGAGTCAACTCACCTATTTTGCTAATTCAATCCTTCCATTAAAAAAAACAGACAAAAATCAAACATTCCCAGCTCTCTTGAGAATCCATCAGCCCCACAGTTCAAGCGCTCTCGTCATACACTGTTTTCTTCTGGGCAGTTTCTCGGGCATTCATTCCCTGAAGTTCTCCACATGGGGCAACCAATGTGGAAAGTTCTCTCCTACACAGAGTTTGGAAGAAGGAAAGCAGAAGCAAGCTGCACACAGCCTACCATATCATACAGTCTCCCCTGCAGCAATATATATTTTTTCACCTGCTATTGTTATTGTGAATGATACCACTTTCTAATTATCCCAGCACTTATTTTGTGGGAAACACTTTGCACATCAACTTCGTCTCAGGTAGGGTCACTCAGAATGCAGTACATATCAACTAAACATGAATAATTGCTAACGTACCATGAAAATACAAGGAAAAGAGTGAAGTGAATTTTGGTCCCTTTCAAAACACATTGGCAGGGTTTTGTTTTGTGTTTGCCTGTGCCATCACTTCTTGGTTCAGACACCGACAGTGTCACATGTGATCACGTAGATTACCTACCCTACAGCTCCAGACTAGCATTCATACGGGATTCACAAACAGTTTCTATATTGTTGTGCAGTTATCTGAAAGAAAACTCATAAACATTGATGAAGATATGACCGTTTCCAGTTTTCACAAAATTGCTATCTGGCACATTTACAGTTACGATGTCACCAGAGTATCTTTATTCTGAGCTTTACTCTCCAAAGGAAAAGAAAAAAGTGACAGTTTAAGCTAACATCAAGTTATTTTGAATAATTTTCGTGATTTTATAGTTTATTACATTACTTCTATCCAATACTTTTTATTTGTAGCCAGCAAAATTCAGTGATTTCTTTCTTCAAAAGTGGTGTGATTGAATTTTAAATTTCCCTACAGAAGTGGCAGCTCCATGGAGCACTTGAAAGGTCATTTTCAATTTCCATAGCAAAAGCGTATTTTAAGAAAACATTTGCGTACTTTTTTTACACAAAAAGTGTACTGCTTCTTATTATGTATTTTCTGGACATAGTTAAATTGTGCCATCAAGTTTATTGCTGTCAAGTGCTGTCAAGGGAATTAAGGACATCAGTTTTGACATCTCTCAATAATTTTAGATTATTCTGAATTTACCTCACTATCTTGCGTATGTTCTAACAGTTCAAGCTCAGTTGGAGACAGAATTTGAAGATCAGTGTGCTTTAAAAAAATAAAGAATGTCACTGAAATTATATAACTCACACACAAAGTTTGAGTTGCTTCACGGGCAGGAATTAAAACATGAGCTTGTGGAAATCAATATTTGACTGAGTGAAATATTTGCAGGATATGGACCTAATTGGGGGAATCGTGTGTGTATATAACATCCAAAATTACTGACTCCTAGCAAGGTAAGATTCCTTATTATGTATAAAAGGAAGAATAGGTCTTTCTAACGTATCAAGAAATCCTATGCTCCTGCCCAGTTCTCATGGAGGACATAGTCTCTATTTATTTTGATTAAAGAGTTCCACAGACACTAGGAAAGTTCCACATTTCCAAAGACTTCTAGTCAGTAAGATGTTTCATTTGCTGAGCTCACCCAAAAATGTTCAGGTTTAATGACAGAAAAGCTAATTTTATGCATCTGC
>NW_004524686.1:1522646-1549013 GCF_000260255.1 Octodon degus | reverse complement strand
CCTTCTCTCTCTTTCTCTTCTCTTATTATAAGACACCTGACATCTTCAATTCCAAAAGCAAAAAGAAAATGAAATAAATCTCTCCATGTGTAAGAAAAGAACAAGGTAGCCCTGAAACTAAAAATGGTGAACCTTCAAGGGAACAACCTAGCAACATATATCTTCCAATATATATTCCACTATAGATGTATGTGTTTGAACCCATTTTATGGATTTTTTCTAAGTAAGTTTTGGAGTGAAGAAATAGATAGGTTCCCCTCCCTAAGTTTCTAGTACAGAACACTCTTAAAATGACCCTCCCAGGACTGGAGAGATAGCTCAGTGGTCTAAGCACCTATCTGGCAAGCCCAAGCATGTAGGTTTAATTCCCAGTACCTCATGCCATGCAGGCCATTACAACCGGGCTGGGTGGTGCATGCCTGTAATCCCAGCTCTGGGGAGGCTGAGACGGCAGGATCACTATGAATCTGAGCTGCATAGCGGGACCCTGTACCAAATAAATGAATATTTTTTAAAAAATGATCCTTCTAGTAAAAAACTTACCATGATTCTACTTATTAAAGGACTGATCAAAAGTACATTATCTTACTAAGTTCCTACTTAGGCAAGCATAGGGACTGGGATTCGATCCCAGCACCACATGCCAACCCCAGGGGCACTGAGCTGGCCGCCGAGCCCAGGTGTGGTAGCACATGCTTGTGATCCCAGCCCTGAGGAGGCTGCATACAGGACAGTCACTGTGAGTCCGCGCTGCACAGTGAGACCCTGTACAAAATGCATTAAAAAAATAAAAGTATAAGGACCTTGTATGACAAATTGCAGTGCTATGTCTTGGAAACAATCCAAATGTCCATCAGCTTTTATAGGTAAATGGATTCAGCTAGAGACCATACTCAAGCGGAATAAATCATACCCACGGGGAGAAACATCATATTATCTCCCTAGTGTAAGAACCTGAAAGAGCAACTAGGATCTGAAAGGTATAATGGATACTGTGAAAAGGAAAGAAACTGCTTGAAAGGAAGAACAACTGGGATGAAAGAAAGGAGAAAAAAAGAAGGGACAAAAAATACATGTACACACACACACACACACACACACACACATACACACACACACAAGATAATTGTACTACTAATTCCTATTGGAATTTATTTTTTAAAGCAATTTTGCATACTTATGTCTGGTAATCTGAACAACTACTTTAAGACAACAATATGCATTATATCAACCACTGTTGAATTCCTACCATCTTGTTTTCTGAAATTCCGTCTTGTTTCTAATGTTTTCTTTAAAATATAAATGTACCTTGTAGGTTTAAATTTTTAAAAAATCAATACAGTAGAAAATCCACTTGTCATTAACCCCCCCAAAAAATTGTCCTTGTGGCTCACTTATCCATCCCATCGTTCTTGCCACTGTCTGAAGCAGCTCTGGAGGCCCTCTGCATCAGTGTCTTTGCTAATTGTGATAAAAAAATATAGTGAGTGCTGCTGTTAGTGCCTTCCAACCGAAAGACAGTCTGCTAAATACTTTACCCTGTGTCCCGACCGCCTCGCCCGCTGGGTCTGGCGCCGTGGCACTTCTGGCTCCTCCCGAAAGTCAAAATGACCATGAAAGGTAAACATTTTGAATCCATTCCTGACATCGAGGCAGCCAGTGCAGCATGCATGTAAAGCAGCATCTTTTAAAATAACTGCTTATACTTTGCTTAAAAAGATTTTGTCAAATGGTTCTTCTCTAACTCCAAAAATCTAATAGCATAAAGTGAGCTGATAAAATATTCACACAAATGTAAACACCGGCATGCATAGAAATCCTTGTCCTTTGTTCTAAACCTTAGAGGTTTACACATTCCGTGGATGTTGGGTTTGGGGTTGTTTTGTAGAGAAGACAGATGTCTTTTGACTAACTTATTATATTAAAAGCAGCAGGTATTGGTATTTCACTAACGCTACGTCATGCCAAGGGTGCGTAACAGTAGCAACCGGAAGTGCCTCCTTCCTTTAGTCCAAATTTCTGACAAGCATGTAGACTTCAGTAGGCCTGGGAGAGGGGGAATCCAAATGAAATAAAATGCACACCACTGTCAATGCACTATTTTATATTTTATTGTAAAGCTGATTTATGTCCAGCATTCTGACAGGCTTCAGAAAGATGGTCCTGCAGGCCCAATAACTTGTCTGCCAGATGCAATGGTCCTGCCAAAGACAGATGACTGCTGAAAGTGGGCAGCCTGCCTCGTGTGGGTGCTCGCTCCTGGGCATCTGGGGAGGGGGTCTGGCATGGATCTGTGTTTACTGGAAGAGCTTTTGGGGAGACAGTTGCTACTTTTCTAAAAATGTAGATAAATTAAATAACCTATATATTATATCATCATCTACCTCCTTCAACCTCATGCATACAAAATAGTAATACACTGTGTGAGACTTGCAGGTGAGATCAACTACCACACGGTGTCTGTGTGTCAGGAGGGCTGGGGGTGCCTGCGGGACTTGCCTTTCTCTGTGTAAAAAATCACACAGGAAAGTAGTGAAACAGTCCAAGCAGATGCCTCGCTAGGTGAGTCTATGCATTCAGACCCTGATCAGAAGTCTTGTTTAGCTCCCAATAACATAGCTATTCAATTTCAATTCAGCAATTAGAAAAATGATGAAAATCTATGATTTACCTTTTTAAAATGCTTGATGTACTTGAAACATAGATAGTGACAAAAGCTAAACACACACTTGACAAATAGAAAGAATAAATAAACCAGCAATCTTTGTCTTATGGTGTATCTTGTCTTTTATGGTATTCATAAAGACTTCTCTCTGCCAAGTGTGGTGGCGCACGCCTGTAATCCCACACAATGGGGGCTAAGACAGGAGGATTGACAGAAGTTCAAAGTCAGCCTGAACTACATAGTGTTATAAAAGACTTCTTACTGAGAATACTTTAAATTTTTAAATTAAATTTGTCCATAGCTAACACATAAAAAAATAAACATTATACCTACTAATGGGGGTACATTGATATTTTGATACATGTAGACATTGTACAATGTTCCAACAAGGGTAAACACATTTATTACCTCAAATGTTTCTCAGCTTTACAGAAGTATTTAAAATCTCTTCTTTTCATGTTTTAAAATATCCCACAAATTGTCATTACCTACGTCTCATTAAAGTACAAAGCATGCCAGGCCTTAGTACTCCTACCTCACAGTAACTCGCTCCCCACTGCACAGCCTCTCTGCCTCCCTCTCTGGAACTCTCTCCAGCCTCTCATGAACATCATCCTACTCGCAATTTCTTTGTTCTAGCAGTACATTTTTGCAGTAGATGATGAAAATACTCACCACAGGAAGTTGGTACACATGTACGGCAGTTCTTTTTTATCATCTTCTCCTTCCTTCCCTTACCCCTCGTTCCATCTCTCAGTCCTCTCTCCTTTTGCAAAAGCTCTATCACCCTGTTTATAATTATCTTTTATTTTCCTCTTTAAATTGTTTATATTTTGGGTTTATCATATAAGAGAAATCATGGAATATTGAAGCTTGTGTGTCTGATTTATTTCACTTATGATTATGGTCTCCAGTTGCATCCATTTTTCACAAATGGCTCCAGTTTATCCTCCTTTAGGGCAGAGTAGTACTCCACTGAACACAAATTCTACATTTCACATTCCTTTTTTTTTCTTTTTTTAGATTTCACAAAATTAGTGCAAACATATGTAACTGGCTTATTTCATGGACCACAATGATTTCCATATATGTGTAGAAATATATATATATGTATATATATATATATATATATATATATATATCCTTTTCACATCTTTCCTTTCCAGAGTGTTGCATTTGTTACAATCATTGAATTTTCATTGACACACACCATGTGTGTGCAAAGTGTTGTATAATACATGGCTATCAACAAAGGTCTGATATGTGCCTGTCATTACACTATCAAACAGAGTATTTCTACCTACCTCAAAATGTTCAGCCCTCCACCTATCCATCCCTCCCCAACCTCTCCTCACATGGCAAATGCTAATCTTTTTCTTTCTCCCTAGTTTTTCCTTTTCCAGAATGCCTGATACTTGGAATCAGTATGCGCCCTTTTCATATTCGTCTCTGTTAGTCATATGCATTTAAGTTCCATGTCCCTTCGAAGACTGGCGATGCATTTCCTTTTAGTAAGAGATGATATCCTGTTGTCTAGATTTCCAGAGTTTACTACTGGTAATTCATTTACCTACTAAAGCAAATCATGATTACTTTCAAATTTTAGCAATTATGAATGAAGCTGCTATAAATAATCCATGTGTAGATTTTTGTGTGAACATTGATTTTCACTCTTTTTCACTCTTTTGGGTAAATTCCAAGGATCCTGTTTGCCAGATAATATGTTCTTTAGTTTGTTTTGTGTTACTGTAACAGAATACTTGAAATGGAGCAATGTACAAAGAACAGAGATTTATTTTATGTCATTCTGGAGGTGCAGAAGTTCATGTTGACCACCCCACATGTGGCAAAAACTTCTTGCTGGATGACATAAGGTGTACGAACCAAATGACACAATGTGCACAGAAAATGAGAGGGAAATAAAGACCGAACTTACTCTTGCCATACTATCCTATCATCCCACAATGACAGCATTCATCTATTCACGAGGGAAGAGTCCCTCTGACCTCATGAACTCTAATAATCACCTCTTGTAAGTCCTACCGCTAAACACTGTTACATGGGAGATAAGTTTCCAGCACATTAATTTGGGGGACACATTCAAAGCATGGCAGTATGACTAGAGTTTTCTTAGTTCTAAAAGAAATCACTAACTTGTCTTAAAAATGACTGTACCATTCCTCACAAGCACTGAAGGAGATTTCCCATTGTGCCAAACCTTTGTCACCACGTCCTGTTGTCAATGTTCTTGATTTTTATCCAGTGGAAGTCTTCAGTGTGTAGTGGCAGGTTGTTCTTTTAATTTTCAACTCCTGGGTGTCTATGAGTTGGGACATCTGTTCATATGTTTGTTTGCATCTGTATATCTTCTTCAGTAGGGCATTTCTAGGTCTTGGATAAAGTTTTAATTGGATTGTTTGGCTTCTTATTGTTGAGTTTTAAAAGTTCTTTGCATAGTTTGAAAAATACTCCCTTACTGAATGTATCCTCTGCAACTGTTTCCTCCCACTCTTTAGCTTCTCTTTATATTTTCTATTTTAAAGTTCAGAAAAGATCTTTTAGTGCTTGTATTTCTCAATGTCACAAAATGTAAGTTTAACCCCCAAAAACTCTAGGTGTAAATTTGCATGGAATAAAAAGAACACTGGATTATAAGTGAGAAGGGGCATTCAGCAGCTATGTGACCTTAGAGAAATTCTTTAACTTTGCTCACCCTCAATTTCTCTAGACTGCAAGGAGATATTTGCTAGGCTCCTAATAACTTTGTCCTAATGATTAAATATGATGTGAATAAATATGCTCCATCAATGTAAATGTTGAGAAATTATGACTTCATCAATAAACCTCTTTCACAAATTTCAAATCAGACAGACAATCTTTATGGAAACTGAAGCAGAGCAATGAAAGCACCTCTGTCTGTGCCGCAAGTTAGCTGCGGCTGCACTGTTAGGTTTTCTCCAAGTTATCTTTGAATTTCTAGGGCCAAGCACGGAGTGTTCACCAGGAAATGCCTCTTCTGTGCACTTCCAGCGGAACTGAAGGTCACTTCATAGTAAATCAGCTTCAGTTCTCACAGGGCGGGAACAGGAAGGAAGCAGTTTCCAAACTTAACTTTTCTGTAGTTCCTAGAAAATAGTCACAAGAGGGCAAATGCACTTACTGTGTTATTCAAAGCATCAATTATATACTTCAAAATATAATTATCACTAGTGTCTGTAATAGACAGCTACATTTCCTTGTTATGTATCTATCAGGTTTTCATTTTAATAACGATGACTCATAATGAAATTATGCATTCATCCTTCCATTCATTAAACCATTTCACTTGCCAGCTGTGTGTGTAAACTGCAAACTCTGTGCATATGTGAGCACATATCTTTGGCCCAGACTCCAGCTCTCAACCTAGTATTTGTTAGCATATACGAATTCCTTCCCGAACACGTTTGCTTATGTGCATTCTGAGAGCAGATGCTGTTGAAATGTTATCAAGTTACAGATGCACAGAGCCTTCTTGCTGAACGTGTTTGGTAATATAGCTCTGAATTATCACTTCAGTTCCTGCCTTCTGCTAGCCCAAACTTCATTCTCTAGAGAGCTATACAAAAAAGCAATGGTAAGACTTGACTAAATTCAATCCTCAGATCAGCTGTTACGAAAATGGCAGAACAAGCCTTTAGCCAATCCAGCATAGGTTTCTCTCTTGTAGAAGAAGGTGGGGGATCTGAAGACACTTTATTATCTGAAACTTCATTATAGGGGCAGAAGTAAAAGAACAGTTATTGGCTTGTGATTCAGAAAGCAAAACAAGATTCTAGAAGGAAATTATTTTACATGGCTTAACAAGAGAAAGTCTCTTATCCACCTCTCTATTTTCTGTTTATGCCTCTTTTTCCTTCCTAATTTTTTTCTCTTCTCAATTTATAAACTGGCTCCTTTCCTCTTCTGTAATCATTCATCTCTCCTCTTGCTGAGTAATAACTAACACTCATTTTAGCATTTTTCTTTATAAAGAGCTACACTTCTACTTTATTGTGTAACCTCCTTTGTAACACTGCCTTCTTAAAACAGACATTCCTGCCATTGCCTTTTAACCTGGGAAGCTCAAGAGCACTAACAGAACGAAATGTCAAAGTCAGCCTCTCCCATTCCAAAGCTTGTGCCCTCTTTCAGTACCATGTTCTTTGGAGAGTCTTTCCTCTTTTCTCAATTCTCTCTTCTCTTTTCTTTCCCTATTTCTTGTTCCTCCTTTCTTGTGTCATGGTTTGTATCTAGGCGTCCTTCTAATACATCATAAGCTCAAAGATCGACCTTTTGGAAGACAATTGGATTACAGATGACTTGCTGTTAGGAGGCAGGGTTTGGTCAGAGGAGGAGAGCCATGCGGGGTATGTCCTGGGAAGGTTCATCTGTCTTACACATATCTCCTTCCCTTTTCTCTCTGCCTCCTTGCTGCTGCCACGTCTTGAGTCTTGAGCAATCCTCTTGTTCCATGCCTCTGAGCCAGCCTGCCCTGCCCTGGAGCCAGCCAACCATGCAGGGATGAAGACTACTAAAATATGGGTCCCAACACATCTTCCCTCCAATACAGTGGGTGCACTGCGTCCCAGCCATGAGAAAGTGATTGAGAGGACTTACCTCTACAAGCCACCCTCAGCATTACCAAACTCCCTGAAGGCTTCTTTTTTGCAGGAAATTCTTTCATTATCATTTTCTTTGTTTCTTCCAGAACAGAGCTCTCCTAAAGCATCATAGAGTCATTCCTTTTACAGTCCTACCTTCTCACTCCATGCAGGAACCAATCTTACCCATTCATAGCTTGCATTGTTGGCAGCTATTTCCTGAATTAACCCCAGGTAGCACTGGGAAGAGATTTCCAATGCAGATGAATTCTGATTGCTTCTTTCTCCATCTCTCTCATTTCTGTCTGTAAATCATATGTATAGTGTTAATATTGATACATATTTAACTTATCATATAAACTTTCTTATATTTAAAGAATTGAGATTGAGATACACAAGTTATAATATTACTCATATCATTTTTAAAGAATATGCTGTGATGGATTGACAACTGGTGGTCAACTTGTAGCACCAGCTGAACCTAACCAATGTGATGCTGGGTTTGGGAGACCCATCTGAGAATTGTTGCCAACAAAATAAAAAGAATGAGAGAAGAAGAAGAGGTGAAGCTGTTGGAAGCTGTAGGGAACTGCTGGTTTTCCTGGACGAGCTAGTTGTGCTGGCTTTCCTGTTAAACTTGGCTGTTCTCATCATCTGAGGAGCACGGAACCTCATTATTACTGAGGAAAACTGTGGTACCTTGGGGTGGGGAGCTCTTGTTCTGATTTTTTTTTTGGCGGTACCAGGGATTGAACTCAGGACCCTGCACTTGCCAGGCAAGCACTTATTCTACTGAGCTATCTCCCAGGGCCTAGTTCTGACTTTGAGCATTGCTTCTTGGCTCCCAGTATAGATCCCTCCGCCTGATAACACAGAGCCTTCCTACTGCTAGCACAAACTTTCTAGCTTCTACCACTGACCTTTGGGCCCTTTCAGGGCAGATTTGTGAGACAGGCCTGCATGAGACTTTGCAGTGAGCTCTAGGCCTCCCATCCTTTCGTGGGCAGTGTTGTTATGAGCTCTATGTTTTCAGCTGGACTCATGCAGGAAATTAGCATAGGATCCAGGTTCACAGCCAGATCCTTTGGTCTGCAGTGCACTGACAGATTTCCTGAGCTCTTTTTCTTTCTGACCATTTGGGTGACTACTATAAAATAATTCTATAAATTGTGTATTCCCTATTAT
Organism: Octodon degus; assembly: GCF_000260255.1. Classification (NCBI taxonomy): domain Eukaryota; kingdom Metazoa; phylum Chordata; class Mammalia; order Rodentia; family Octodontidae; genus Octodon; species Octodon degus. The sequence continues at coordinate 1,540,544 of NW_004524686.1, read as the reverse complement.
TCCCCTTGAAAAACTCCAGACTACAACAAATATCATATTTGACCACGAAAACAGGATTTTTTAAGAAAAGGCATGACAAGGTTTCTATAAAATTCTGAAGAATTGCCTCCCAAAATTTCATTTTGGAGTTTCTTATGCTCTTAGTTTAGTGGTATGAGTTATTCCAATTACAACCTGAAAAACTGAGGCACTAAAGACAAAATTTTGTATTCCCCAGACTCCCTACATCTGTGAAATTTTAATTAGCCTGGTAAGACATAGTTTGTCATGCATAATTATGAGCCTCATTAAAGGTCTTAGACTTAAGAGAGTTTTTTTTTCTATTTTAAAATATTTCATGTGAAATATGAAAAAGTATTCTTTCCTACAACTTAATTTGCACAGAATTATTTTTCAAAATTCAAATTGTAGTATGTATTTTCTGAGTTTGTTTTTGTCCAAAGGAAAGCACTATAAGGTTACTCAATTAAAATGAAACATGATTATGATTTTTGCTAAAAGAAGATTTTTCCACATCAGATTTTATCCCTGAAAAGAAATTGTGACCAATCAAGTAACAACTGAAATTCATACACAATCAGTACATATTCAAACTGACAACGAGGAGTTTAGAAAAAGAGATGGCAAAACGTGTCCTTCTTTTATCAGACATCTGAGCAATTCAGATACACAATTTTTGCATATAATAAAATAATTGATGCTACTCTGATCATCATAGCATTTCTATATAACAAAACTACCAGGAATGAAATTGTGGTGATTTATAACTGTTCCCTTTGAGATTTTTATTTTAGAATTTTATCTGTAGTCTACTTTGTTTGTTTATTAATCACTGTTCCTTTTCAGTCCTATGGGCCAATAAAGCACATTTCCATCCTTATTATGTCTGCCACTCTTTCTAAGCCCCTCCCTTAAGAGCCTGCTATTCAGTTTCCATAGTAACTACAACACAACTATTGCTCCTGGGGTGGCAGGAGGGAAGAAAAGCAAAGGACTAAATCTAAGTAGTTGAAGCATAAAACATTCTCTATGATATTGGTGGCTACCAAGAACTTTTCTCTGCTTTCCTACTTGGAAAGGGTCTTACAGCTCTCAAAGCACTCCCAGCCTCAGCATCCCATTCTGTCTCTCTGTCCAATGCTAAGAGGTTCCTCTTCCACTGCTCATGATCGTGCCTGTCCAGTGTGACTCAAGGTAGTGTACACGTCCCTACCCCTTCCACTCAGTATTCATTCTTTCCATCTTGACAAGACACAGCATGTAATTGTTTTCAATTGGAGCAAAAAGCTTTGTAAATCAGTGGGTAATCTTACTTAATGCCCTCTTTGATCCTTTCTCCCGTTCGATAGATAATATGAGATTTCATGTAAATATACACCACACGTCAACCCTTTCTCCTACTGGGACTGATTCGCTTCCCTTACTCTAGGGATTGCTTATTTTTGTAACTGGGAACAGCCGGGGGAAGTCCCTTGCTGGGAGTGTGAAACTGCTTGCGGAATCCAAGTGTTTATCTTCAAGTTGACTTTCCAAGCAGAAATACCTACTTACAAAAGAAATTCTTTCTCTAGTAGTTAAAGAGGACTTGGAAACCTGATCCAGTAGGCAGGATAGTGTCTGTAGGAAGCAAGTCTGAGCCCTCTTTCCCTTTTCTAATATGAGAATTCGAAAGCAGTGGGGAACTGATCCTGGACCTATCACAGCATTGCTAGCAGACAGCCTATTACAGTATTTAATAAAAACAGAAGCAGCATGCCTATCATAGGCTAATAAATCCTACCTCCTGCACGCTTTAAAAACAGTCCGAAGCGGCTTCAACGGAGCTTCGGATAACTAATTTTAAGCATGGCTGTCTAGCGCGCCTGTCACTCCTATTGTCCTTCCAAACTCTTTCAGACATTTTGAGGAAAGAGTACGAAAGCTATGAGTTAGCAAGGGTTGTGACATTAATGGTCCACAAAGGCTTCAGGCAGGGGAGGTAATGATGATTGCCGGTGACTCTTTGGAGGTCTGCGCTGGACTGCTGTCATTAAAAATTAAGCGTGGCTTTTGAGGAAGATGTGACAACTACGGGAGGTAGGATTTGCATGTAAAAACAAAAGAATCTGTTGCTGTTTTCGTGCTTTGTATTTGCTTTGTGCTGTGCGGATCACGAATTGCAGCCAGGTGTGGAGAGAGCCGCGGGAAGGGGAGTGGGAGAGCGGCTGCTCAGAGCAGAACACAGCGGATAGTGTTATGTTTTATGGCAGAAACGCCTCGAGGACGACCTGGCTCCAGGCTCTCCGGGAGCCTGCTGAGTGTGCGTTCCACGCCGCTTCTCCCGTGGAGTAGAATGCTTAGAGGTCACGGAGAAAACAGTTTGCTTCTTATCTGTGGTGCCAGCTGGGTTATTGGGAGGATTGAGTGAGGACTTTAGTGGATGGGAGGCATAAAGGTCCGGGAAAAATAAAGAGGAGGAAGCTGTCCTTAAGACTTGAAACCTGTTAGGTAAATATTTTATTCCAGTGGTCAATGTGTTTTTGTGATCAGAGTTTCATCTTTAAGGGGGGGAAACTAGAAGATTGTACCTGCTTTCCCTGATAAAGAACTATTTTGGGCTTAATGTATTAGAAGAGAAAATTGGGTACCTTCGTCCATCTTGCATACTGAAAAGCTGATCACACTGCTTGTATTAACGGTTTTGCTAAAGCAGATCAAGAGTTTTAGACTAAAGAAGGGGTTTTTCTCTCTGTTCCTGCTCTTGCTTTTGAACCACTGCCGGGCTGCGGATAGAAATGGTGATTCGTTAGAGGTTACAGACTAGATGTTATACCTTTTTTTGCTTGTTTGTTTTAAATACATAAGCAGGTAAAAGCACGATTCTCCTTGAAAGATTAGAGGGGCAGTTGGCTTCCAAAGTCCAGAAGATAATGAGTAGGTTTGCAGAGGAACTTACAGACTCTACTTTAGATGGCTTCAGGAGTGCTCAACAAGGAAAGGAAATGTCAGGGTATCACAGGCTGAGATTTTTCAAAGCAAAAGTGCAATAATCAGAAAGCAATGTTTCCCCAACTTGACCTGTCTCGGGAGCTTGAAGCTTTGTCATTGCATGTGACCCTCAATGTGAAGCAGACAGATCCTAGTGAGTGAATGCCTCAGTCCCGCTGCATGGTTTCCCCAACAGACTTCACAAACTCCGAGATGTAAAGATAGTTGGTTTTTTATTTTAAAAAGTCTGTTCCGATACACTGGCTGGTTATAATGGATGACCAAAGATATATAAAATGACCATATATTTATTTTAAAAATGCAATGCTTTTCAAATGTATCTATTGTTTCTATATTAATGTGATATTACCTAGCAGTAAAAGGGGAAGACAATTATAGGATTTTTGTTTATAGCTAAATACTAGAATTGAGCCTATGTGGGGCTTTTTACTCTTCTCTGGTGCAGTTCAGTTTGTGCATTTGTGAACATCTGTGTAGATGGTGTAATTCACATACAAAGTTGAAGTAACTGCCCCGTGGGAGGTGGCACCTCTATGGAAAGTTGTGTGTCTATTTTTCTAAACAGTGTGATCTATACCATTGACCCAACTGAGCTCTCTTGGCTGGGCTTTGTTTACCTCAGAACCTATGCTCCTGAAGTGACTGTATAGAATTCCTCCCGCAGTTTATGGCTATGGGTGGCATGGTTTTCGGCTTCATCTTGCCAGTGGAATGTATGACCTTGACCTTGCAAAATCCCCCTCTGCCCCGCTGAGCTCAGAGGTCCAGAGCTCACATAGACAGCTTTGAAATCCACAACCAAGAGCACACACGGATTTCACTTACTGTTGTCAGAAGTTTGCAAGTGGGAAATATTTGCATTGCTTTCATCAATCTCATGAATTGGGGCAAGGCTTTCATTTCTCTGGTCTTATCAGTATCTTCTAATCTCATCATTATCAAATATCCACCTCAAGAGCTAACTCGTGCTGTGAAAAATTGTCAATAGGAGAAATTGTTTTGCTGTGGTCATGCCTATAACACTTTACTGGTAAAGTGAACGATTTTTCACAGTTTTCATAGATTTATGAAAATTATAGGAAGAAGTTCCTATAATTGCCCATATATGGAGAGAGAGAGAGAGAGAGAGAGACTATACGTCCACAAACATGAAAATTTGTCAGCAGTAAGAAAAGCCAAACTAAGTAATTTAGCCAAAAGCTCCACTTCAGCAGCTATCAGCCAAAGCATCCTCAGACGCATTTCCCTTTCAGCTTCTGCTCTGTCTAATGATGAAAATCAGTTCACCATCTATGCAACACATAAGACTGGAGCCCACTCTGAAAGGATGCCGTAATCAAAGCCTTAGTTGTCCATGTCACCTCAGCCTCATGGACAGCACAGTCACTGTTAGCAGTCATCACAGCTCTGAATTCAGTCGTCCTTATTCCTTCCCTCCTGTACACACTCAGTCATCCACCTACTTTATTAGAGAGGACTTTTCTTCTATCTCAACCTTCTTTATTGTCTTCCACTTTGTGTCAAAATATCATGAAAAATGCATCTTCAAAAAAATTCCAGCTATATATTAAATAGAAGATCAGACTACCTTAATGTCTGTACAATAGAATCGTGATTTGTTAGTACACATGTGTGTAGAAAAAAAGTGCACAAAATGTAAACACAGTTATCCTGGTGTGGCGTGATGGGGCATTTTATTCTTTTATTAACATAGTTGCTAAATCTTTTGCAAAGAGTGTATATTATATTGATAATTGCTGGTAGTTTCTATAAAAGTTGATCTATTCCTCCTTTTTAAAAGGTGTTGCCATCTGTGTCCATTATCCAACTGTGTTCATATCGCTCCTACATCTTCACCCCAAATTCTAGTCATTTGTCCAAAGAAAAGGCTGCGTAGAAGTATCTATATTCTGCCAGGATTTCCTTGAGTTTCTTGATAAGTCATGAAGAATTCAGCATCATCCTTTTGTAGAGATTAAACTCTTAACCTCTTCAATCAAAATTCCCAAAAAAAGGAGATTTTGTATGTGCTCTCATGCATAATTTTGACTTATTTATAAATAGATTTGTTTTCAAATTCCCTTTCTGGTTCCTCAGATTTCAAGATTTCCTTATGTTGAAATCTTAGCATGTTGAAATATTCCAATGCACTTAAGTGCTAATTGAATCAAATTTAATCTCAAAACCTTAGAAAGTATCCATACACTCACTGCTCTAAAACTATAATTCTTAATCTGGCCTTTTCCTCTAGCCTCCAATTTACATGTCTAACTTTGTACACAACATTTTTGTTTAAAATTCTTATTTCATTTAAAAGTCTTGATATATTCAAGAACAATATTCTAAATTTTCATACAAAATGTTCCTCTTCCATATTTTCTCCCAAGTAGGTAAATGGAAATTCCATTGCTCTACCTGCTCAGAAGAAAAATATCTGGGAATCCTTTCACGTATCATAAAAAATCCTCATTGCCTCTACCTTCAAGCTATCCTCAAAATTCAATTTATTACTATTATTTCTGCTGCTTAACACCAAGTCTCAGGTTATTGTGTTCTTCCCATAGTTGATCTCTTTATTTTGCCTCCCTTTGCTTCCGTATACAAATTTTATTCTGTACCCAACCTTCAGTTTCATATCAAAACTGAAGTTAAACCATTTCTTCTGCTTGTGACCATCCATGTCTTCCCATCTGATGGCAAATCAAAGTCAAAGCTTTGCAGGGTTCTGGCTCCTCTCTGCCTCTTCTGATAGCAATCCCTTCACACTGCAGCCAGACAGACCTCCTGGACTGTTCCTCAAACCCACACTGTCAGATCTCCTTTGACTCTGCCATATTGTGCCTATTTAAAATTTCTTGCCTTACCCATGTGACTTGATTACTCACTTTTTAAAATGCTCTGCCAAATTTTTCTATAACAAAGAGGACTTCCTTGAAAACTATCTTCCAATTCACACTACCTTGCACACTTCTTATTCATAACCACTACCTTTTGAATCTCTGCAGCATGCTGTTTTACCCCAAAAATGATTTGTGCTAAACTTTGTTGTCTTTCTTGTAAGGTTTTCAACATAAACATCAAAACTCTGTGTCACAATACCTTGTTGCTTCTCTGAAGACAAAAATACTGAGCACCTTCCAGAAAATCAAAGAGATTTATTAAAAAGATTTCTGCCTCCTCTCTGTACAGGAGGGGGGAAATAACAGCACTGATTCCAATCTATGTCAAAGCAAATAAAAATTCAATTTTTCAAAATTTGATCTTATCCAAAAAATGACTTGTATTTTAAAAAGGACATCTTTACAGATCTCCTATACAAATGACTCTGCATATGAATATGTTCCATGTTTTCTCTGCTTTTCCTCATGGATGAGAACCACATTGGTAGGGAGGGCTGGATTCAGCATGACTTTCTGAGGATATAAAACCCAGTAAGCTGTGTGGCAATAAGAATCATCTAATAAAAATCAATAATTTTTATTGATTCATTTGCATTCTCCAAAAATCATCCTGGCACAATCTCATGATCTGTTTAATGGTGAAATTCTGCCATTCATCAATTATGTTTTGAAATAATGATAGAATAAATTGTGTACATACAATAATGTTCAAAATTTCTAGAATTTTATAATCTAAAGAGATAGTATAGTGTACAAAGGACTCAGCATCTGAGGAAAAAAGCACAGGCTTCAAGAACAACAAAACAGGGCTGGCGAGATGGCTCAGTGGTCTAAAGCACCTACTTGGAACAAGCTTGGCAAAGCACAGGGACTGCGGTTCGATCCCCGAGCACCACATGCCAGCCAGCCCTGCCCCCTGGTGGGCTGAGCTGGCCACACACACACACACACACACACACACACACACACACACAGAACAGCAAAACTTACTCTGAATGTCACCCTCTCTATTTCATAACTATTTAACCTTGGACAAGTTTTTGACATTTTTCTGAGCATCAGTTTTTTTGTTGATAATTTGTGATAGTGATATCTACCTCTCTGAGTTGAAGATTAAATGTGATCATGTGTGCCACTGCCCCATGATACCTGGCACAGTGAAACACAAGAAGCGCTTTCCCACTGTTGCTCTCATTTAATCTTCACAGGCTGCCTGTACAGTAGGTGTTATATTTTCCCTTGAACAGAAAAGAAAATCAAGGTACAGAGAAGTTAACCAAATTCATTAATTTCAAAATATAGCTAGTAAGCTTTCAAAATTTACTTTCACTTTGGTTATAGGGATTCATAATAAATAGAGTATCAGATTGATCACTTTAAATGTATTTTGTGAGGGCAAGCTGCCAGTGAATAGGGGAATTTTTTTAAAGGAAGAAACTAGAGAGGAGGCTTTTCTTACCTTGTATGAGAAATATACTTTATGTATTCCTTCCCTAGACAAAAGAACACTTAAACATCTATGAAATAATTTAAATGAATGCAAGTTTACAAATGAAGAAATCTCCCTCTCCATACATGTAATGTAATGAAGCATTGGTGTACCTACTTCTCACCTACGCATACCTTGGTTTGAACCCCAGTTTTGCCTGTTGCCAGTTGTTTAGCTTGTTGAGCCTCCAGCTACTCAGCTCAGCAGAAATGTAGAAAGCAACAGTATATAACTCATGTGGCCATGAGAATTAAATAATGTAAGACTCCCTGTTAGTACCACAGCTGGCACAAATCAAGTATATACTACATTACCTATTTGTACTTAATTTTTTATTAATTTTATTGAGAAACAAATAGTAATGAGACAGCTGCAAAACAGGATAGTAGCATAGTTACAATAATTAATATATTGCATATTGTTGTCTTCATAGTAGTTATTCACAGTACAAGATGCAAATATGATGTCCTGTCCATACAATATTAGCACAAATCTTACTTCTCATATTATCTAAGATCAAACTATCAACCTTTTTTGTGCATGTTATGACAGATAATTGAAGTTCTCTTTAAGTTTTTATGCCTTGGTATTTATTGTGTGTCTCCAAATTCAACAGATATTCTTTGAGTCATTAGCATATTAAATAGGAGTTCAAGAATGAAGAGCATTTGACCAGAAGCAGAGACAGATTTTCCTGAAATGTGTGACATTTGCTCATTTCTTATTAGTCCCAAAAAAGAAACAACCAGTGCTGGAAAAGTCAAGAAAATGACCATCTTTCTGAGATACCAAACCCAATTATACAGATCCAGGTACCTGAGGTACAACTTCAAGCACCTGCCCTCAGCCTTGCCAAGCTCAGCCTCAACACTGTTGTCCTCACTCAGTCTGTGTTGACTGCAGACACTGACCACAGTGAATGCACAGTCACACGGTATGACTACAGCACACAACGCACGTCAAACTGGCAGTAAGGATCATCAGTGATTCCAGATTTACCATGACTAAGTCTTGAGTGGCAAAAGGTGTTTCATTTAATTGCTCAATAAAAATTTCAGCACCTCTAATTATACCACTTGAAAAGTGTCAAATACTGCTCTGCTGCACAGGTAAGATTTCCTTTACCTCAGTCAATTCTGAAATTCATCCTGCACCAAATGGCTTCTCAAATTTCATTACCTTGAAGTTTGATTTCTGCATCTAATTATTGTATTTTTCTGAATGTTTCTATCAATGTTTCCGAAATTTCCCTCTGTAACTGCAGCTGGTCCCAAATGTAGTTATCTCCAAAAGTATAGACAGGTCTTTATCATAAAAGTGTCGTTAAGATTTGACTTTTTAAAATCTTCATAGGATTTTGCTCATTTTTATGCCAAGAATATTTTGTGCATGATTCTACCATGGTCTTCTCACACTGTGTCATTAGTTTGCTTATCTATCTCCTCCACCTACCTTCATCAAATGTGAAGTCCCTGGGAGGTGATGTGCTGGGGCATGCTCCTGCCAGGGTCTTGCAGAGGTTCTGGCTTGTGTTGCTGCTTTGTATTACTTGGATGAGTCATTGATATCTATGCTAGACTTCCCAGGGTTCAATAAACCCTAGACCTGTTCTGTGCTTACTACCTTTTATTCACCTGTTGTCTCTTCTCTTCTCTGTATTCCCAGGCTGTATTCAATGCTCTTTCAACTCTTTCCTTCTCTCTTCTTCTCTGCTATTGACCCACACCCTCTACCTCATCTTTCTAAAGCATATGGGGGGCGGGAATCTTCCTTTGAAGATAACTTAAAAGCTGACATCTCAGGCAGCAAATAGCTAAGGCCCCTCCTCATCAAATACAGGGTGAGAGATGAACCTGAGTAAGAATTTCAGCTCAGGGGGAAAGGAGGGAATAAATCAGTTGTCACAATGTTGGGCTGCTGACTTCTGAAGAAAGATAAAGGAAGTGGTCATAACGCTGGATAGGAGGGCTTTGGTACAGTTTCCAGCATTTCTACTTAACAGTGAAACTTTGAGAGGAATCCACATATACCTTGTCACCTTGGTGTTTTCCTTAAGTGTAAAACTAAAATTCTAAAATATTCTGCATGTGGAAACTCATTCTCAGTTTTCAACCAGTATGTTCAATAGTAAAAAAGAATAATCAACTAAAAAAATACATAATTCAAATTTAAAAGTGTAAAGTTTCACCCAGGTAATTACCTTAAAAACTTCTTCAGAGAGGATGCTGTTTTAATAACTCTTGGGAGAATAGAGCTATTCTATTTTTATTAGAATAGATAAAGCTATTCTATTAATCAAAAATATGTACTATTTTTGATTAATATATAGTCTCCTCTTCACTCTCTCCCCTGAGGTAAAGCCATATTAGAGAAGCTAAGTAAATGTTTTAATTTTATTTACCAAACTACTTCGCTGGAGACTTAGGATTCTAGGAGCCACATAAATCTTAATGTCACGAAATCCCCTTTGTACACTATGGCTAAAATAGGGCACTTAAGAAAGAGGAAGAAGGGGGAGCTTCAGCATCCTAGCGTTGCCTCTTTGTTCCTACACCATACTATTCACAGGCATTTCCATGTTTCAAAATAATTTTTTAAAACCAGTCTATATTGTATTCTTACAAAGAGTGATTCAATTTAGAAATTTTTCAAAATAAACGCCTTGTTAAGTTGCCCAAGTCTGAGAATTCTACTGAGCTATGACACATACTTCAAGACTTCATAAATTATAAATTTGGGGGTTTTTTTTATCAGACTTTGAAAGTCTTTCACTTCATTCAATTTTTCCCTGAAAAGCTGATAAAGGTCAAGCACTGTACTCTGCAACTCTTATCCACAGAGCCGAATATCTTTCCTACTGTAACTCTTCAGAAGTTAAAAATAGCCAGAGGTTCTAATGCAAATCTAGAATCTGTGTTGCTTTGCATCAGTGTAGAGAATTGTGCTGGACATGCTGCATGAAGCAGTCTATAAGAAACAAGAGAAGCTGAGAAATCCTGCTCATGTGATAATTTTTCAGTGTCGAGAGTTGGATTTTACATAAACACTTGAAAATTTAGAACTATATAAACAATGTGTAACTCCATCTACCTGAGCAAACCCTTCCTCAGAGGGATTGTATTTCTGTAGCACTTCTGGAATCGTCGGTTGTCTTTGGGTTTTCTCATCTCTTGTAATAATCCCAGTGGAGAAATTAGAAGAAAAAAAGACTTCCAGAAGAAAAATATCTGATTTTGAGACCAAATTGTAACACAAGGAGCCCATGTTTTTCTGTGAGAATGACCAGTGCCTAGTTCAGCCTTGCCTCTGAGTGCTTCTATTTGATCCTCTGTTCTGTGCGCACAGCCCTCTGAGGTTCTCTGTTTAGATAACTCAAGGTAACTATTTGCTTTAGAAATGTAAAAATAGAACAGCACAGGAGTGACTTCTCTGTTGGAATGAATCAGAAGAGCTGTGCAGAAAGTGGATAGGGAAGGGAAAAGATTTAGGTACCATACTAAATTTTAGAAAATATTTTTGCATGTAGAAGGATCAAAGCAATAGCCCTGGCACAGAGGAAGATGGCTAGAGAATGTCTATGAGAGCCTGCTTCTCAATCTTCTAGGTCTGTGTCTCCATTGACAAGTGGATTTAGTGTCTGCTGAACTGAAACTGAAAAAGAATGTAATAAGGAAACAGATGTGCTGTGATTTATGCCTGTGTGAGGAGCTGGTTTGTATATAATGTTGATTTCGGAGACATGATGGTTTCTTAAAAGATGATTCGCTTTAGTCTGTTAATGTGCTCAAGTGTCCTCATTAATTTTCTAGCCCGTTGTCCATTCTGCTATGCTGAATTTATAGTCCTCATTCCATGCTTTCATTCATTCATTCATTTATTTAGCACTCATTGAACCCCCACGTGGACTAGGTCCTAAGACAATTGGGGTTACAGTGCCTAGCCAAGTCAGAAATAATCTCTCTATTCAGTCACTGAGTTTATAATCCTGGAAGAGAAAGACATTATTCAAATCCACTCACAAATAAATATAAAATTACAAATGTAATAAGTGCTAAGAGGTTTTATAATTGGAGGCATTAATGTAGTCAAGCGATGTCAGTGAATGCTCTGAGGAGGAGGTGACCGAGATGCTAAATGGAAACGTGGAAAAGTGGGGGAAAAGGAGCAAGTGAGAAAGCAGCAGGGTCAAGGAGAAGCTGTCTAGGCAAAACAAAGCAGGTGCAAAGGCTAAAGCATAGAGCACTCACTGACCCAGCATTTACCAAGCAGTGTGACAGACAGACAGACAGACAGACAGACAGACAGACAGACGGAAACAGTGCAGCAGATGCAGAAGGCTTCACACCCTTATGGAGCCTTTACTATAGTGGGGATAACTTTTTAAAAGTTAATAAGCTAGCTGGATACAGTGGCACACACTTATAATCTCAGCACTCAGGAGGCTGAGGCAGGAGAACTGCCATGAGTTTGAGGCCAGCCTGGACTACATAAGCAAGTTCAAGGCCAAAATGCACCACACAACGAGACTGCGTCTCAAGAACCAACCAACTAACCAATCAGATAAATAAATGAATAAATAAATAAATACAATTTTAAAAATAAAAATTAATAAACTAGCTGAACACAAAATCTGTCACCAACAGAAGATGGGGATGGTAGCCCTGACAGAGGGCCAGTGTGGATGGAGAACTGGGACTAGGCAGGGTGTGGTTGGAGAAAAAGCTAGAAAGGCAGAGAAGAGCCAGGCTAGGTTAGACCCCACAGATCACATGGAGACTGCATTATTCTGAGGCCAGAGGAAAGCCATTCAAGGGGTTAACTGGAGGCTGAGTGACACTTGTGCCTCACAAGGGAATTTCTGACTGAAAGGTGTGGTCAAAATGGAGAAGAATAGGAGTACTTTAAAAGCCAACTGAGGGGCCAGAGAAATAGCTCAGCAGCATAAGTACCTGCCTGGCAAGCACAAGGTCCAAGTTTGATCCCTGGTGACACAATAATAAAAATAAAAAGTCAATTGAAAGGCCTCTGTGGCAACACACACAATAGTAACTTGGACAGGCAGCAGTGAGGTGGCAGGAAGGTGACCTGACAGCATCATGTGGAGGAACTCATGTGATAAAGTCAGTAATGAGGGGACTGAGAGATGGCTCAGTAGAATAAGTGCTTCCCTGGCAAGTGCAAAGGTCTGAATTCAATTCCCTGGTTCCAAAAAAAAAAAAAGTTGGTAATGAGTTAACTTGAGAGGATATGGCTAAAGCAGGAGGTGTCAGCGATAACTGCAGATTTCTGGCTCGAATAACTGGATAGATGGTGAGGCTGTAGGAAATTTTGAAGTTGTAGTCCATACACACTGCCGTGTGTGTGTGTGTGTGTGTGTGTGTGTGTGTGTATGTGTGTGTAGAGTTCAAAAGTCAGTTGGAAAAATTATTTCTTATCAAGACCTAACAAGGCTCAGTGGACTAAGTGCCTGTTTAGGCAAGCACAGGGACCAGGGTTGGATCCTGGGTACCGCATGCTGGGCTGACCCAGCTCCCAGGCATATTCAGCCGGTCACTGAGTCTGGCTGTGGGGGCACACACCTGTAATCCCAGTGCTGGGAGGCTTGAAAACAGGAAGATCACTACAAGTCCCAGCTGCGTGGTTAGACCCTGCACAAAATACACTAAAAAAAAAAAAAAAGAGTTCACAAACCTCAAATCTACCGTATTTTGGGTGTTTATCATTATACTTACTGTGTCCCAGATTTTAAACCAATAGTTGTCATTAAATCTCTTTTTGAATGTAGACCTAATTGGTCTCAGTCCTGCTGGGTTTTCCTCCAAAATACATTTTGGGAGACTTTTTCCTCCCATACAAATAGAGCTCCTTTGGTCCCATACCTAGGCTACAAAGGTAGTTTGCTAAGAAGCCTCCTTCCTGCCAGTTAGATATTTTTAATAGTACTGTCCTTAAATCATCTATACAAGAATTACCTGGAGAACTATAAAGAAACATCGGTTCATAAGAGCTATGTTTAATGATAATCTCTTCAGGTAAGGCGTGGAAATTCACCAATCATCCTATGTAGCTCTGTCATACATAAATTTTAAGAAAAACTGTTATCTTCCTGCCCTACTTCTCTTCTACATAGACTTTCCAAATAATGTTTCAAAACATGACCTGGACAAAGAAGGATCTTTCCTGATCATAGGCTTTTGCTCTCTCTCAGCCAAGCACATAGGCTCTAAGTACTCAAGGTCAAGGTCCTATAATTTTTCATACTTAGACAAATTTTCAGCCTAATATTTATTCTACCTCACTTTTCTCACCCAGTATTGTACCTGGACTGTATCACTTGCCACCCTTCAAAATGTCTATCTTAGATCCACATCTCTGTCCACTGACCCACCAGATTTGAAACATACCAGCAAGATCTCCGACCTCTCTCATTTTCACCTGTCAAGTTTTCTAATAGTCCCTCCAAAACAAACCTTTCCTCCTCTTCCCATTTTTTCTTTTCCTCTTCTATTCCTTGCCCTCCAAGATAGAAAGGACCTCTCCACTCTTTGAACTCTTTTGGTAGGTTTTATTATTTATTTATTCATTTAATGTATTTAGTACAGGTTCTACAGGGTCTCACTACACAAATTGGACTTATAGTGATCCTCCTGTTTTCAGCTTCCCAAGCATGGGGATTACAGGCATGCCCCACCACACCCAGTCTCAGTTGTTGTCTCAGCATGCCCTGGGAGCAGGGCCAGCACAGCACACCCAGGGAACAAACCCTGGTCCCTGCATCTGCCCAAACAGGTGCTTTAATTCTCTGAGCTATCTGGCTTGCCCTTTTTGGAAGGTTTTAACTTTTGATACTTAATACATCATAAAGTTATATACAAATAATATGTCATTTTTTCCTCCTACTTACACATTGAAGATAGGAACTATATTTTATAAAATGATGGATTAGTGAAAAGTTGACCTTAGTTCCAAATCCATCTAATGTGTTTCTCTGGGCAAACCATTTATCTTCTTTGTTAACTGGAATAATGTCACCTACTTTTATAGAATTTTGGACCGTATAAATTCAGGTGTCTTATAAAAAGATAAACCACCTGAAGTGACCAATATTTAATGGTTTTCACCTACAAAACTAGCTATTTTATTATACCTCCTGGTTCTCGATATTTTAGTACACTTTCCTTTAAAATATTTTCACATCTCGGACTATGTTTGGTATTCATGTCACACATCAGCCCCTTGCTCACTGAATATATATTTGGATGCAACAATGGTATCAATTGCTACCCTAAAGAGAGAAAAAAACTAGAACTTGAATTAGCAAACAACTGTTAATCTACCTCAGTACTTATCCTTGCCTGTTCTTGTTTTTCAAAGCAGGTGAACAAAGAGCAATTTTAAAAAATAAATGAAAGCAAGCTATTTTCTAATGAGAAAATTCTATTAAATAAAGGTCAGCAGGAGAAGCAACAACAATCATTGTGTCTTGTTTGTGGTTCACCTGGACATCATATAAACCTGCTCCAGTGTCTCTCTTGTGCCTCACCTCGCCCAGAGTTTATCTAAGTCACATTATGCTCCCACCTAACTGAGATTCTTTCTCTCGGTCAGGACACTAATGACGCTTCCAAATCCAGGTTTTAAGGAAAGTATACAAATCTTGTCTCTTCAGCTGTCTTTCTCTTCCACATTACTACAAAAAGAAAAAGGAAAAAACTCTTGGCTAATTAACACAAAGGAAATTCTTGACTTGAGAAGGTCAGTGTTTTGTTGACTATAAAGGCAAATGAGCCAGGAAGGAGTTGTTGTTTTTGTTTTCTTTGAAACTTCACACCGATCAATTTAAGAAAAACACTCTGTCCAATGCTTCTTTCCTTAAAAAAAATGCTTTGCCCTTATTGGTAAATGAATGTAAATAGAGACCATACTCAAGAGTGAAATAAATCAAACTCACGCGCAGACACATCATATTGTCTCCTGAGTGTAAGAAACTGAAAAATAAATAAGATTCACAAGGTATAATAGATAGTGTGAAAGGGAAACAAAGAGCTCAAGAGGAAAGAACAATTGGCATAGGCGAAAGGAGAAAAGAAAGAATGAAAAAGAAAAAAATAAAATTTATATATACAAAAGATAGATAAGATTTCCTTTAATCATTAAAAAGCAGTTTGTGCTTATGTTGCTTGATCAGTTATGCATGCTCTATCTTGTAATCTGAGAAACAACTTTGAAGATAACAGTATGCAAATATTAAGTATTGTCAACCTCCTACTGTCTTATTTTGAAATTCTGTATCATGGTTCTGATTGCTTTATTTTCTCTCTTTAAAATAAAAAAAAAAATGCTTTGCCCCAGCAACACTATGCTAAAGGTCTTCCAGGATGGCAAGGCATTCGAAGGGTGTAGCAGTGGCAGTGGCTCTATGAGACAGGACCACAGAGCTTTAGATATTTAATAGACAGAAAATGACTACAAATAGAAGCCAAAACCAGGGCAAAGCTCCAGGAAAAAGCATCAGCACTGAAAGAGTTCAGTCTTTTTGCCACCTCTGTGTCAGTTGTGATAATAAAGGAGTTAATTAACATCTCTGTGTTTAGTTTTTTTTCTTTATACAATTAGCCAATAACACCTGCCACATAGGGGTGGTGACAGTAAAAGGAAGCCATGGGGGCAGAGTGGCCAGCTCAGTGTACCACACAACAGCCTCTTGCTAAGGGAACCTGGTGGCAGGAAGGTGGCAGGAGCTCTTCGTGTCAGATGTTAGACTTAGAGGAAGGCTTTGGATTTTGTGATTTGAAATGTTACAAATTCAATGGCAAAACTGTTTTCAGAATGAGGTTTAGAGCCAAAATTAGGTTGCAAAAGCATTAAAACTGAGTAGGTCAGGATGCAGACTACTCTTTTAAAGAAAAAAAATTCCCCCAAAGGCAAATAAGAGTGAGGTAGCTCAGCAGTGTAAGCATTTTCTTGGCAGCACAAGGTCCTGAGTTTGATCCCCAGTACAGAGAGACAGAGATAGAGAGACAGAGAGGCAGAGAAGCAGAGAGGCAGAGAGGCAGAGAGGCAGAGAACAGTGGAAAGGTCCAGTATGGATTCAGAAGTGGTGAAGATACTCTTACAAGAGACCAGCTGCAAAGGCCTCTGGTAGTTAATGAACTAGCATCCTACCCAACTCACTCAAAATCCATCTCCAGTGTTCCCAACCTCTGTGCCGTGGACATCATCTTGCCCACTTGGGGACAGGAAAAGTAGAGGTAGAAGACATCAAATGCCCTATGACTAGCAATTCTCCAGATCCTCTAACTCTGAACTGCAGGCCGTAGTGCCTGCTTAATGATGCACTCAGCGTTTCTGCCTTTGGATCCTGATTCACTAATGTGCCCATTTCTGAGGAAGATTTAGTGTAGAATCATTCAAAAAAAACCCAAGAAAACAAAAATGATTGTTCATTATGACAAGGCCTCTTGCTAATAATGACACTTTGTGTATGCCCATAATGTTATCCATGTATAGAGCACTTTAAAGATAACAAGTCAAAAAAAAAAAAAAAAATGGGAGTCCTGCTGGTTAGCTCAGTTGTGTAAGTTCTTGCGTATGCAAACACAGTCAGGTACAGGATACTGTGGTTCGATCCCCAGATCCTCATGCCTTACCAGACCTGCCCTTAAGGCATCCTGAGATATCAAAAAAAATCCTTCTCAACTTTAGGGGGGATCTGCCTTAGCTCAGTTGTTTAAGTGCCTGCTCATGCAAATGCAGTCAGGTGCAGGATATGGCAGTTCAATTCCCACCTCCACCTGCATTATCAGCCCCACCCTTATGGTGGCCTGAGCCAGCCAAAATAAAAAATAAAAAAATTAAAATTAAATAAAAAATAAAGGTAACAGAAACTGTGCAAAACGGTAGCAGGTGTAGCCTGGGAGTCCTCATTAGCAGGGTTTATGCTACGCATTTTGACTGTGTAACATATGTCAAATTGATAGAATTTTAAAAATTCCATCATTTAAAGTTCACAATAACTCTTTTATGCTTGAGAAAATGGAGACTCAAGAAGCCTTGCTCATAGTGCACAACTCGAAGGGGATTAAGCTGGGGTTTTAGCTGAGGCCAGCTCACTCTCCAACCATCAAGAATCTCACTTGACACCTGCGGGCCAACTGACATGCTCCGTGGCTATGTATCAGGATTTATATGCTTTGTCTGTGCAGACCCAAACTGTGAAGTCCCCAGGGTTCAACACTAGACCTCAGGGAGTCAAAGGAAGCTACATGACTCATGCACACATTT
The DNA here is from genome assembly GCF_000260255.1 of Octodon degus. NCBI lineage: Eukaryota > Metazoa > Chordata > Mammalia > Rodentia > Octodontidae > Octodon > Octodon degus. The sequence goes on along the minus strand of NW_004524686.1, from coordinate 1,522,883 downwards.
TTGGGCACCTAACCCAAGCAGTCCACTTTCCTGTGGGTTAAAATCTGTCTTTGCTCCTTCCACCCCCTGGTGCTGGTCCTCATCGGATGCTGTCCAAAGTTTACAGATAGGACCCTGCACGACTATTGTCAAGAGTGATTTATGTAAAGCACCCTCACCACACTTCTTTTTTTTTTCTACAGTTTTATTGATAAACAGATAGCAATGAGACAGTTTCAAATCAAATCAGAAGTACAG
>NW_004524686.1:1509055-1519391 GCF_000260255.1 Octodon degus | reverse complement strand
CCACGCTGCGCCTGGGCTGGGACTGGTCCCGCCGGCGCAGGGTACCAGGAAGCTCTCCACACACTCCCTCACCACACTTCTACAGTGAGTAGTGAGAGAGAAGGGACTTAAGCAAATAAGCAAAATATTTTGCAGCAGATATCATAACTTTTCCTTAACATGTGACCAAATTGTTCCTCTATATTTCTAATCTTCTGAATAACAAAACAAAAAATGATTCTATTCTTCTCTCACTGATCTCTAAGATACTTCAGGTTGAAAACTCACTCGAGATAAACCATTGATTGTGTCCCAATTTTCTCTGCCTGATATTTCCCTTAAATATATCCATGGCATTATAAGCTTAATGTTATTTCTGTCTCATTTTCCCAAAATCAATGTAGTGCATGGGCAGACATCCTAGAAAATCACCTTTCTCTGGAGCAGGTAGATATTGGCCCTCTTCTTTCATTTCTTTAAGATTTCTCTGGTAGCTGTTTTCATTCAAGCAATGACAATAATTATTCTTGCTTTTGCTTTTCTTTAAATTATAGAAATTCAAACACTCACTTACCCCAAAATTATTATAATTTGTATTCAAAAGCAATGGCTTAATAACTTACACATTTTAAGCCTCAGTAGTTTACTAGATTTATGAATAAATACCAGTCACTCGTGAAAACACCCATAATGGTGCTTAGATTTCTTTCTTTTCTGCTAAGTAGATCAGAGTTAGATATTATCCATGTTTTGAGGATGTAATCAGACCTAAGGGTTTCTTACTGGCAGAGCTGCAATAAAGATAAGCAGAAAAAATATTGTCCCATACAGCGTCCTCTTGGCTGGATTTTTCTCTCTGCTTGTAAGAAAGCTTTCCCTAAAATGACACAGCATTAATTCATATATTCAAAAGCAAATAAATTTTAATGAAACATTGAAGTAACACTCAACCTGAACTTTCACCCAAAATTTGAACTTCTAAACTGCTGTTCATTTCAAATCAGTTAATATTTATGACAATTATATAAAATGTGAAGAAAGATGCAGATTTACTTTATTGTCCTGCCTAAGTAGCATGTGGCATTGACTTGGTGAAAAAATATTTTTCTTTGAGGTTAGTCTTAGGCTGGATATGTTTGTAAGATTTTAGGGTGTTCGGGATTATGTCTGGATGCCTCCCCATTGCCTCATGTAGTCATGGGATTTTTTTTTCAGAGATGATTGAATATAGAGTGTGTGATAAAACATTTGAAAGTAAAACTAGGTATTGGCCAACATAAACTTGTAGGAATGCTTACTGAGAAAAACCAGCTGTTAGAAGCCCTTGAATATAAGAAATGGTGGAGAAAGGGAGAAAGAAAATGGGTTTTTCACTGAAGACAAGAATGTTATCCAGCATTGAAGAGTCTCTCTGTTCAGTTTCAAAAATTCTAATGGCATCGTGTAGTTCTTTGAATGCGTGTTCCCAAAACTAAAACTTCTGGGAGGAATGAGTATAAGTAGAGAAAAGAGGGTAGATATTAGGAAGAAGAAATTAAAAATTAATATGCCAGAGACAGATTATTAAAGACTACTAAAATTAATAATAGCTGACAGTTTTATTATTCATTTATGCTTCAGATACTATACTAGGCCATTTACATGATGATGAAGTTTAAAGTTTTTTTTCCAAATTGTCTTATTTTCAGGGAAAGAATACAAAATACCTTTCTAAGTTCAGCAAATTGTCAAAAGTTACACAGTGAACAAGTGTTAAGGCCTTGATACACTCTCAAGTGATCCGATCCTGATTCCAGAGTCTGTGGAATGTGGTCTACAGCCGGTTGTACCACTGAAAGCTCGAAAAGCTGACCGTTAGTGTTGGGTGAAGCACCATTTCAAATAAATGCAAAACTCTGTGCATATAAAATAATAATAACCTCCACTACATAGGGTTGTGGGTAAATTTGAATTCCTAGCAGGAATAAAAGCCTAAAATATTTACAAGTCAAACTTTAAAATTACAGTTGATACTAATGTACCATGCCTATTCATCATCTATTATTACACAATGGAATTAAAATCGTAATAAGATTGAGCATTCTGAAGCATTTATGTCTAAGGAAAAATGTTTTTTCTCTCATCAGGATTACTGAGAGCCTTATGAAGTATGACAGTCTTTTTCTTTTCTGATTGAAGAACAAGTAACCAAACTACGAATCAATTGAACTCAGCTCTCTTTGACAGCCAGTTGTTTGGCCCCTTTTAAGAGAGTTTAAGTGTTGTTATTTCTTAAAAATAAAGAACTCAAATGCACACTATTTCTATGAAATAAGTCTAATTTGAATTCAGTTAGTGGTGTAAGATACTGAGGTTGATAAAAACAGTAGAGGGTACATTGCATTGCCCTCAAGTTGCTCACTGAATACGTACTGCTCAAAAGAGAGTAGGACACTCCTAAAAGCATGTGCTGCATGTATTATGACTTTATCATGGAGAGGAGTTTTCTGGAGGATGTTACAAAGCTGCTAAGCTAATCCTTTCTCAGAGTTGTCTGATAAGAAGATATGACCAAGGTCCTTGTCACTTGAATTAGAAATTCTTTAAAATGATACCTTCAGGAAGAAAGAGAAATAATACAAAGGGTGGACTGACAGTCCAGAGGATACGGCACTTAAAAAAATGTCTGCATCCACACTAGAAGTGAAAGCCCCTGCTGTGGACTCGGCTCAGGTGACTCCGCAACTGGGAATTCCCATGCACAATAAGGGCAGAAAAAAGACTGGACAGAGAGTGCAGAATCACGAAATCCAAGAACCAAGAGACATTTGCAGAGGGAAAGTCAGCCCCTAAATAGCCCCTGAGGAGAATGAAGAGCGAGAGGCATTGTCGGCTACATGAGGACAGCCAAAAATGCCATTTCAAGAGGGACAGGAGCAGAACAGTTAAGAAGGTAGAAATGGAAAGGAAAGAGAAGTAGGAAACCATAGCACCAGGGAAGGGGGGAGGTGTTTTATTAGGATAACAAAAGGTTGAGTGCATCAGCAGATTGAAGAGGAAACACCAGTAAAAGGGACTTAAAAATGAAGAATAAACAAAGGCTAATTAAGGAGTCAAGATCTTGAGCACAGTGCTACCAACATTTTCTTAACATTACAAGGGCTGCAGAGATAGCTCAGCAGTCTAAGTGCCTGCCTAGGCAAGTACAAGGACCCAGGTTTGATCCCCAGTACCACATGCCATGCTGGTCCCACCTGGGCATACCAAGCGAGTCGGCTACCAAGACCAGACATGATGTCACAAGCCTGTAATCCCAGTGCTGCACAGGAGGCTGAAATGGGAGAATCACTACAAGTCCGAGACGCATACTGAGGTCCTGTACCAAATACATGAAATTAAAAAGGAAATTGTTACAATAGTATAAGTCCTAGTTCTGATCTGCAGAGATTTTAATTAAATTGCTCAGGATCTGGTGGGCATCATCTTTGCTTACTAGCTTTCCCAGGTGATTCTAACATTTAGCTAGAGAACCACCACTTTCAAAGAATAGAACATTGTATGGAGGCTGCTATAGCAGGTTGCTTTTGAATAATAAAGGCTGTCTTCCTCAGAGTTGAGAGTGGGGTAGTATTGGGGTGAAGGGATAGGAACAAAACAGATTAGAAACAACTGTTTTTAGAGAAAGATGTTGAAAGAAGTTATGATGGGTAGCTTCAACCTGAGAAAGCAAAAGGCAAGATGTTTAGGGGTAAAGAGTAAGAGTCTTACAAGAAACTTTAAACATCCTGCATGGCTATTAGATTTCTCACTGAGTGGTAGCACACTTACCTAACATGCGCTTTGGATTCCATTATCGGTTCTACAAAACAAATAATCCAAAAACTTTGGAATTCCACCATGAATAAATCAGGAAATTATCCAGGCTCTTTCATTCTGTCTTTATTGGGTTTTGCTCACTGACACAGAAAAGGAAAAAGAAAGACAAAATTTATAATCAGGGCTAAGCTAGAAGAGTAGTAAAGTGATAGAGCATTAAGAAGGAAGTTAGGCAGGATCAGTAAGAGCAAGGAAATCTAAACTATGGGTTCAGATCTCTGAAAAGTGACTTGAGATTTTCTCAGAGTGAGATCTGAAAGGCTATCTTGCCCAACTGCTTCTGTTTAAATAATAAGGAAACTGAGGTTCAGAGAGATGCTCAGATCCAATCACTGTAAAATACCAAGTAAGTAGTGCCAAGAGACCATGAAAAAGAGTCTTCTGATTCCCACACCTGCCTGCAGTTCTTGTTTTTGAGGTTACCAGTTTGCAAAATAGCTATATCCCTTCAGTGAAGATTAACTAGAAGATCTGTAAATTGTTTTTAGCTCTTTGCAAGACAGAAAAAAATGTTCAATTTCTTCTTTATTGCTATTATTATGTGGACCAGATTGAATCCTGCATCTCTTAAGAGTTTCCCATGCTGACTGTGGAGTTTCCCATTTTAAACCAAACCAATATGAAATTGCCCGTAGAGTCCACAGCCAACTGTAGTGATTCAGTTTCACACTTGCTACATTGTTTGAAATCCGAAGAAAGGAAAGAAGATTCTTTGAAGCCAAAAGAATCAAGAAGATAGAATCTGCAAAGCTGCAGAAGGACTTACTGTGGGTAATTTCTGAGCAGCAGCGCATGTAGGGGCAAGGTCAGTAGGTCTCCACAGCAAAGCTGTAGGTGAGAACAGTGGACTCAGCTCTGTAAAACAAGAGGAACAAGCTAATCTCCTCTTAGGTCCCTTTCATTTCCAACTATTTCACAGCCTTCTACCAAAATTTCTAATTAAAAACAAAATCTCATAGGTCACAAGTCCAGTAGGATTTTATATTATGAAGAAATTAATATCCCAAATTCAAATGCTTTATCAGTAAAATTGGGGTGTCTTGGACCAAATATTCTAAACTCAGCTCTGCCTCTATGGATGATGGCTACATCTTGTTGGTTGCCCTGGTTGTTATCTACCTTACATGGTCCAAGGCTTTGTTCCCACAAACTGCTATGCCAGAGAAGGCACTGACCAATGTATCTTTGCATAAGTGTGTGCACAATTTTCTCTTATCCTTTTTTCTCTGCCAAGTGCACAGTTTACTTTGGGGTTATGGCAGGAGCCCTGAGGAAATACAGAGAAAGGAGGGAGGGAAAGACACAGAGAGAGGGGGGTTGAGGGAGAGTGAGGGAGAGGGAGAGGGAGAAAGAGAGAGAAAGAGGAACAGGGAGAGAGAGAGAGAGGAGGGGGCAGTAGGTAAACTGGAATTTCCTAGAGAACTTCATTGATTTTTACATTCATCCCATTGAATCAGTAAAGGAATTAAAAATGATTATGTGCAAAAAAACTCACCTTAAAAAATATAGCTTTAGATGTTTCAAGCAACAATTGGGGCTGGGGAGATAGCTCAGTGGTCTAAGAGCCTGCCTGGCAAGTCCTAAGACCCGGATTTGATCCCTTATGCCATGCAGGCCCTGCCTCAGGAGCACCAAGCCAGCCACCAAGACTGGGCATTGTGGACATGCCGATAGTCCCAGCGCTGGGGAGGCTGAGATTAGATTTATAATATAAAAATTATAGATTTTTAAAGTACTTTTCTTTAAAAGGCAACAATTAAAAGATGATAAACTGCAAAACACAGTGTTTCTTGGCTTTGGAACTAGTTAGATGACTGTAAACTCAGGGGCAAGAGAAATGAGAAGTTGTAGGCAGGTTTTCTCGTGCAAAGAAGTGATTTTTTTTCTTCTCTCAGTTGGATGCAATGTTATTTGTTGATTCCAGTGTATATTTCCTCATTTTTTAAAAGAAATAGTGTGATATTAATTCACAAGTCTCGGGTTTCAACTCTAATACATTGCATTCTTGTGATTCTTTGTAATCTTTAGAATTCTCAATTATTTTACTGTCAGAATTTTCTTCTATTTGACAAATTTTCTAAAAGAATCTGTCTAGACATGCAAACTGATTTGGAGAACAGATAAAAAGACCTATATAGCTTTAGCAAGTGTATCTAAATTGATTGTTCGAGTCAACAAGCATTTAGTCTTCACTGGTATTAATTACCCTAGTATTTCATGTGTCTTGGACCTTTGATTTTGTGTGCATAGAAATTGTTTCACACAAACATTTAGTAACTGTATTATTATTATTTGTGACTTGCAGTGGTAAATCACAGTAGTTTGAGCAATGAGAATATATAAATTTAAACTGACAGCAATTCACAGATCCCTAATGCCCCAATATGTTCTGGTATATGTCACCCACCTTAGAAAATGATTATTAATAGCTGAACTACAAAATTGCTTAAGAAGTATTACATTTCAAATTAGCCATGATTTTTTTAAAATTATACAGATGCATTAAGGCTATTTTTCTCTGTCAAATGCAGTTTTCTCTATTTAAAAAAGGATAGGTGAGAAAGAGAGACTCTGTGTGTGTGTGTGTGTGTGTGTGTGTGTGTGTGTGTTTGTAGAATGATAGAGACAAAGAAAAATGAAGAGAACTGCAAAAAAAGAAAGAAAGAATTTGTCAAGGCACAAAGTTCATCTGATCATCTTAGATCAACCAACAAAGTACCTCAAATCTTTCCAACATAAGTGAGGTCTGGCGGAAATTTTTTCTCTGATGGTCTAATTTGTTATCAGCAAAAATATTTTATAGGTAAGGCAGGTGGGGATCCAGGTTATTGACAACGAATCAGGAGGTCTATGTCTGAGGCCTGAGGTGAAGGAACAGGAGACACTCCCATTCGAAAGGAGTAGACTTCTTTCTGGAGGACACTTGTCACCAAATAGTTCAAAATTGAATTGAAGCTTATACCTCCATAAAGTGTTCACTACCCTGACCTTACCCTTAGGACTTTTCAAAGCTCAAAATAGCTCTTATGGGTAAAGGGGCTTCATAGAGAATTCCACCAACCAGCAGTCAATCAATCAATAAAGTCTAAGTGTTTCTGATCCAAAGCCAGAATTTTCACCTATTAAATATATGAAGATAATTGTCTTTGCATGTCACGGAGCTCTGAAGATAGAGACATCACTGACATAAAATGATAGAGGTTAAATATAGCTAACATTTTTGGGATTTACGTGTCAGCCGTATGCTAAGTGATTTCTGTCTTGTCTGTTCATGAAATCTTTGAAATAATTGAATGATGTAAGTGCTATTTTTGCTCTTAGATCTGGACTCTGGGACATGACCACAGCTACTTGTTCCAGAAAACATGGATTGTAAATAACATAACCCAGATGCAGACTCAGCAGTGCCTGGCCCCAAAGTCAATGCCAGTGTCCGTGACACCACACTACCTTCTTAGGCACACACTTCCTTATTTCCCAGCTGTTTTTGAAAGCCCAGAAGACAAAAATTAAATTACTAGTTGTCTAAGGCTAAAAGCCATGCCATAAATTATCTCTGAAACCCCCAAGTGCCAAGGATGGTGCTAGGCACATAGCAGGTACTTGGAAAATACCTATTGAACTTAATGACTTGCCATCTCACTCTCCCATGAAATTAAGTATGAATCCACAAAATGTAGTCATAAACATAATGTTATTTGAACAGGAACAAGATGGCATTATGAATAATAGATTGCAATCTATTAAGCACAGAGATACAACAACAGTTTAACAGGATAATGCACGGATTATTATAAAATATTAAGTGATTACTGTAAGTGGTGCATCATCCTTTTCACTATCAATAGAAGCAAAACAATGCTGTGAAATAGGCCTTCTTGTTTATTTACTTTACATGAAAGCTTCGTGGAGTTGTCTGACTACACTTAAGGCAATCGGTCTTTTCTAGGTTCTGAAACTAAATGGTTCTGTGACTTGTCAGGAACAGGCTAATGCCCATGAGACTAAATCTCCTTACAGTTAAAAGTAGATGAGGATCAGATTAGATGATTCATATGGTCTTTCTAACTCTAAAATCCAATCTTTAATGTCACTGCAAAATATTTTTATGTTCATGTTCCTGGAAATACTCACACTTAAAATTAGAGACAGCGTGTATATGCATAGACATCCTCGTAATGTCATAGGAACTACAATGTCACAGACGCAGACCCAGGAAACCTTGATGCTGGGTTCTAAGCCTACTTTTCTATCCATTAGCAGTGTCATCCGTGTTAACTAATGTAAGCTCTCTGCATCTGGGTTTCTTCAGCTGTGAAAAATAGAGAATTAGGTCAGAGAATTTTTGCCCAACTCTGAAACAAGTGATTGTGTTTTGACTACTGCAATGATTTGTTGCCTTCTTTGGACATTACCTGTTGGTGGAAGTCTGCGGTTGACTCACTTGAGCTTAGCCAAAAGACCAAGAAGTGGTGTGGTTGACTCAAAAGACAGGAAGTATATCAGTCAGTGTGGCATAGCTGAATCATTATTAAAGAATCTCCAGGGAGAAGATTTCGGAAAGGGAAGCAGAATTCATAAACTAAGTGCTAGAAATGAATGATGGAGCAAGAAGGAAGAGAAGACCTAATATCTAAAGCTAAGAAAGAGGCCTAGCAGGAAGTGCTATGCCTCACAAACTCTTTTTTTTTCTCTAGTTCTAAACTATCAGTGAACTATGCTTTCTTCCATGATGTTTCAGTGTCAATGGGCTTCATATTCTGTAGTTAAAAGTTATTCAATACAACTGTGTGGAGAAACAAATAACTTTGAGGTTTAAATGCATTGCAAGGAAATGTGCTGTAATAGAGAAATCTGAATACTGACAGCATTACAGGGTGAAGGGCCCCTTGCCTGGGCTGTAGCAGGCCACACTGCATCTAGGTTCACATGTGGATATGATATTTTACCAAGATTTCAAACTCGAACACCTTTAGAGAGCAGATTGAGGGTAGCAATTTGACACAAAGCACTGACAGAACCTTGGGGAGAGAGAGTGCTGGCCCTGCAATAAAACTTTCAAATTCACTTCCCTTTCTCTATTTTCATTTAAAAACAAAATAATAAAAGAGACAGTATGCCAAACAAATACATAAGAGAGCCAGAATCTCTGGAATAGATATTAACCAATCAAAGGACACTCAGAGGAGATTGATCGGCAGATGAAATAACTTACAACCCTGCAGTATGTGGCATAACTGTGAACTGGGATTCTGTAACTGGAGACAAAGTCAGCTGGGGAGCTGATAGCAGAGCTGATAACTTCTGATAACAGAGGTTATCTTCAAGTATCTGGAAATGGGACTGAGATCCATTAGGCAGTGCCGCCATTAAACAATGGAAGCAGAAAAATAGAGCAGCCACTAAACACTAAATGAGTAAATATTTGTGAAGCATCCAGAACAGATTCTGCACAGCATAGACATCACAGAACTGTATAGCAAGTGGAGTCAAATGGACTTCGTATGTGGACAGGCCCAAAGCTTGGCTGAATGGTCTCCTCAATAGGCGATTGGAAGGGAAGCACTCATGAGGTGTCCTACGGGATACTATTCAGGTGGATAGAAAAAGCCCATCCAGCCTTGAAGGTTACCAGCGGCCAAGTCTAGAAGTTTCACTAAGATAATTTATAGACTTCAATTCAAATGCATATGTATCCAAAACTTGAAGAGAAAGACATTTTTTCTTTACTGAATTGCCTTCCTTGTCTTATATCTCATACAAGACTCAGCCAAGTATTGAGATTACAATCAGCAAAAGTAGTGAATGACATAGAATGACAAAGGTAAACAAATTTTATGAAGTAAAGGTGATGCCACTATAAGTATGGGCACTTTGGAAAGGAAAACCTAGGCTGTGCCAGAGACCTCCAACAATGGAGTGGACATCATGGGTGTAGAGATGCAGAGCCCTGAAATTTAGGATCTGCAAATATTTTAGAACCACCTTCAAGGTCTTTTCTCATCTACAAAGTAGAAATAGAAACTTTAGTGTTGGATCACCCCTGATAGAAATTCATGAATCAAAGCTATATCAATATGGAGATGAAGATTCACAAGCAGAAGTCTGCACAGACATTTACAAAGTATTTTTAAAATAAGGAGAATCTGACTATGATTTTCACCATATGTCATAGGACAATGACAAATGTAAGACAACAGTTATTCTGGCAGGCCAAATAGCTCAGCAGATTAAAATGCCTGAAAACAGGCACAGGGGCCAGGGATTCAAACCCCAGAGCTTGCTGTGCCACCCCCAGCCCCATCCCTGCCCCTGCCCTTGCCCCCGGGACATGCTGATATGTGGGTTGAGACTGGGCGTGTTGGCACGCGCCTGTAATCCTAGCTCTTAGGAGGCTATAAACAGGCTGATCACTATGAATCTGATCTAGTAGTGAGACCCTGAACACCCTGTAGATCCTTCCCTAAAATACGAAAAGAAAAGAGAGAGAGAGAGAGAGAGA
>NW_004524686.1:1490523-1508955 GCF_000260255.1 Octodon degus | reverse complement strand
AAGAAAGAAAGAAAGAAAGAAAGAAAGAAAGAAAGAAAGAAAGAAAAAGAAAAGAAAAAAGTTACTCATATCAATAAGAAATTCAGTACTGGGGAAAATCAGAGTATCAGAAGTCTAGGAATGGTACCTGAAACCCAGCTGGAAAAATCAGAGTCAGCTCATAAGTACATATTATTGACTGATTAAAGAAGAGCAGTTGGAGAAGTAAAAACAGGACTACAATTTAATAAATGTCTATTTCTGTCCTGGCACAGTACTAGGTACTTTACATGTGTTACTTCATCTAATCTTATGTTAATCTTGAGAAGATATGTAATTTATTTCCACTTTTTACACAAGAAAATTAGAGGTCAATTTAATAAACCTGCACAAGTCTCCTAAACTTGATGGACTATAAATCAATAAAAACATGTTGAAGAGCAATTCAGAAGAATCTATCAAAAATTTCAAGGACTGAAATTATTGCCTCAGCAATTCAAGTTTCAGCCACTTATTCCTCAGAAATACTTTCACCAGTGTACAAAGATATTATGTGCAATTTTCCTATTGCAGCATTATGTGTAACATTGAAAATTTGGAGAGAACATAAAAGATTTTTGTAAAATAATTCATGATGCATCTATATTCTATAACACTTTGAAGTAAAAATATCGAAATGCTTGAAATTAAACTTATTCAGAAGGATGCCTGAGAAATATTTTTGTGTAAGAATCAAATGTATGTATGTTGCAAAATGCACCCTTGACAAACAAAATTCATCATATAGTCATGTGGGTGTAGAAGAGACCTAGAATAGTGCCTGCCACATGCTTGTAGTATTTACATCAAGGCTGGGGTGGGAGAAACCGTATGGCACCTTCTGCTCTCCTGTATCATTTAAACTATTCCTAGTAAATTTGTACTAGTCCATAGGGAAGGTTTGAAAGTCATTGAGACCCCAAAGTACACTAGCTATTATGATGCACGCCAAATCTTGCTCCAGAATCTACTTTCAAGTTTGTAAGTTGCGAGTTCTCCCATCTCAGAGTGAGTTTACTCCATTTATGGTAGAAACTGATGCATGATAAAATTACTTGAGAAAAACAAGTGAGAGCTTTCCAAAGAAAATCAATTAAAGCGTGGATGGAGGCCATGACACCAGCCACAAACACATTCTCCTGCCAAAGAATGAATTTCCACCCCTAGACATGAAGATATACAAAAGCGTTGTGTCAGTTCGTTTTCCCCAACTGTAGTTCTTTCCAGCAATTCTATTCAATTTAATTAGAACAGTTGACATGGTCAGGGTCAAACAGCTACCAGTGATAACACCATTACCAAATACTCTGTCATTGTGTTTATATCTCTAAACTCAAACCTTCAGCATCCCTGTGTTTTTTCCTTAGGTATAATCCTGCTTCATATTAGGATTCTAAAAAAAAAAAAAAAATCACACCATCACAGTATCAATCGCAATGGTGAGCAGAGAGCTGATGTTTCATAGATGCTGTATTACTCAGTAACAGTTAATTATGATTATTAATAAGATCTCAAAGTCTGAAAAGATGGAATAAACAGGAAAGAATAGGATATAAATGCAAGAAACTAAAAAAGCATCCAAAACCCCAAGAATATGAAAAGTGGACAAATTAAACTAAATCATAATGACTTACCCCACTGAACCACGGCAAGTTCTTACCAGTAGAGGGGCCACCAAGAGAATAGATTGAAACACCCACGCAGTGTTCATCTGGATTCCCTTAAGGTCTTTCTTTTCCTTACCTTTATGATGTGTGGAGCCTCAAACAGAAATAGTTGAGATTGGTGAAGTCTTAATACAGTTTCTTTATTTCCCAAAAGGCAGGAAAAAGTAAAACTTAAAATATACAGTGCACATAATGGGAAAAAGGGAGGAACCAAAAGTTATACTTTTAGAGAAGGGAAGAGGATTGTGAGGAGCAGGAAGGAAGGAGAGAAGGGAAAATAGGATTAAAAATTACTGAGATATGCTGTATGCAGGTACCAATTTCCCAGGATGAGCAGCACTATTGTCTGTGACTAATATGAGCTAATAAAAATATGCAGTTTTTGAAAACATTAATTTTCTCTTACATAAGTCCTAGTACACATTTGAATTACATCTGCTAAGTCCAAGGATATCAGCACTTAAATATGTAGGATCTACTCTGACCACACAAATACAAGTGCATGCGCATGTCCCTGTACACCGCTACCTAGCAATTTTATCTCAGAGAAAACTCATATGGACCATGACAAACAAGTCACCACAAAATCTTTTCCAAAACTAAATTAAAACAAGCAGTCGATCCACCTAAACAGTATGTCTTCTCTCTTTCCAGAAAACCACTGTCTATTTTCTGCTATGAAGCTGAACTTTGAGAGGAAAAACAACGTTCAATGAAGTTTTCTTCTTTTTCTTTCTCTCTTTTTTTTTTTTTTGTATTTCATTCTTTCTTTTTTCTTTCTTTCTTTATTTATTTTTCTGGTGCTAGGGATTAAACCAAAGGTCACACACACACACACTAGCACACTCTACACTGTGTCTCAGGCCGTTAATTATTTTTAAACAGAGAAGTAGATATTTTACAAATGGGAAGGGGGCATAGGGGTGAAGGAAGATAGAAGGGAGGAAATAGGAAAAAGTAAAAGGAATTTAGATGCAGTATGTGCATATACCAGCTCTCTAGATGAAAACATTCATCGTGTATTGCAGATATGTGAATCAAAGTCCACTTCTGCACATTTAAATACTTAAAAGTCCATATGAGTGTTCCTCAAGTGGATACATTTCAATAAACTTCATTTCACTAAGAGAATACAGTCACAAAAAGCTTTGCACAAGTTAGCTAGCTGTTCAGTGTTTTAAAAATGGTACCCATAGTCTATAGCTTAAACACTTCTTGGCTCCAAGGGAACTGTTGCACTGGTGTTTGGTACAATTGAAAAGAATTTATTTAAAGAGGAACTTCTTATCTTTTGCAGCCTTAGGTACTATGGATGCATAATAATGAGTAATCTGGTGAATTGATAAGATATCTTCAAACCTTCTGGCACTTAATGGAAGTAGTTAAATTATTTCTAAATCACCACATTGTGACTTTATCAAAGGTGCTGTTGGCATATAACAATACTAGGTTTTCTCATTCTCATCTTTTTCTTGACCAAAAGCAGAAAGGCCAGTGTAAGCAATTAGTCTTTGAGTAAGTCTAGAGGGTGATGTGCACATGTATGTGTGTGTGTGTGTGTGTGTGTGTGTGTGTGTCTAAGCAACTCACTTATGATGTTATTTATCAAGAATAACACTTCTATGAAATTCACCTGAAACCTACAAAACACCAGGAAAAGTTCCTGAGAAACCAGTAGAAATGTATACAAGTGAGGATTAAGCAGAGCACATCTGGTATGTCTTAGAAGGTCCAGCACTCACTAAACAATCACTATGCGTCGGCGTTACCATCAACACTGCCTCCCCATACCTACTCAAAACACCAGAGATCACTATCTCAACAAACATATTTAACTTCAAAGAAGATAAGAAGTAACGAGCTGAAATGGGGGACACATTGTACTACAACTGACTTACAGTAAGAGTTTCAGCTAATATTCTAATAATAAAAAGGAATATAGTGGAACTACAAAAGACAGATGTAACTAGAAAGAAAGAAATGTCTCTCTAGTGGCGGCATTTGTAACAGGAGAAATAGTTTATAGTATTTGCATCTAGTGAGAGTATTATTTAATCTTTGCTGAGAACACAGTTTATATTCTTAATGATGACATTGTGTTAAGAGTAAGAGCTGTGAAAACAGGCAGATTTGAGTTCAAATTCCAGCTCCCCTTTTTTGCTTTTTGGGACCTTAATTATTCTGATTCTCAGTTTGCTGTTTTCTTAAAATGGGATTGTGTCTCTTCCCTCACTCATAACTCCATGAAATATTAAATATAAATGGCTAACAAATGACCGTATAATGGAATATGCTTTAATAGCTACTTGATTACTGTTTTGCTTATGAAAACATGGAAATGTATGAGATTCCATGCAAATAGTTTAGTATTATAAATCAAGCTTGAGGGCTGGGGAGATAGGTAGGCCTTCTAAGCACCTACCTGGCAAGCACAAGGACCCAGGTTCGATTCTCAGTATATGTCATGCCAGCCCTGGAAACCCAGGCACACTGTGATGATCACTGAAACTGGCATGGTGGCACATGCCTGTAATCCCAGCTCTGGGGAGGCTGAGACAGGAGGATCACTTTGAGTTCAAGATGCTTTTTTAAATAAAATATTTTAAAAACAGTTTGATACTTAAAAGGATTGTTTTCAATTATCCAGAACATTTTTTTTGATACATGGAAAGCCTAATTCCCACATGATGCTGCAGTGAATGTGACGAGGCAGTCCATAATACAGCATAAAACTAGACACAAAGGATAAGAAGATACACACTCAAAGGCAAAAAGAAAGAATGGTTTCCTTCTTTCTTCTTTGTCTAGGTCAAAGCAAGTTCACAAATGTCTCCTACTTTAAAGGCTGCTGAGTAATTGTTGAAACAGAACAAGCCCATATGCCACTGTACGTGTAACTGCACTGGGTTAGAAGTCCACTACTGCTGCACTTCTTTCATTGTACTTCCCCATTTACCTATTTAAATCACAGACAAAATATGGATGCTTCCAGAATATAGACCCAATGATATCCTGAATACCCATGCTGTCAGAGAAAGGGATCCCTCTTTGAAAGAGTATAGAACCTTCCGATGAGTTTCATGCCATGATCATGAGGAGTTTTAATCAGCTTAATAGTTACAGTATTACATAGCTCTGAAATAAACAGAAAGGGGAATCAGTGCCTTCCCAGAGTTTCAAGGAATTCAAGGAAAAACCATGGAACTAACAAATGTATTCATCCTAACTGGAATGTACAGAGAGTTCTGTAAGATGATATATAGGTAGTTCAAAAGAGTACTTTGATTCAAAAGGATTATTCAGAACTCTATTATTCAGAACTCTTCTCATATAAATGATAGAAACATAATCCAAGTATAATCAAGCAAATATAAAATATCAATATAGAAATGTTTAAAACTGTCTAGAGTTGACCAGCTTTAGGCATAGATCAATAAGTCTAATTGATAAAAATTGTTTTCTGCGGCCAGGTATGGTGGGGCATAACTGTAATTCCAACACTCTAGGAGGCTGACGCAAGACAATCACAAGTTTGAGCCCAAGATGAGAAACCAGCAACTCAATAAAACCCTGTCTCAAAATTTAAAATGTTTTCAAAAAGGCTGAGGATGTAGCTTAGTAAAAGACCTTGGGTTTAACCACCAAAACCACTAAGCTTTTTGTCTTCGTTTCTTATTTCTTTATTTTAGAGTGTCTAGGTTCTCCACATCTTTCTCTCCATGTGTTAGAAAGAGTCAACCACCAGGAGCTTTAGATTTACATGATTGTAGCTCTCAGAAGAATAGAGAAGATGTTTCTTCAAATATCCAAATATTTATCTTCCAGAGGACTCTCACTAACCCCACTAGGCTCTGATTGGTCCATACTGGTTACAGTGATTAATTACAATGGTTAGGAGGACAGCACATTCTTTGCCACTTTGGTTCATGTGACTACACCTGTGGGGAAGGGTAGGGAGTATCTCATAGTCATATCAAGATTGTACATTCAGACAAATGAAATACAAAGGACAAAATAATAGATCTCATCTACAATTCCCCATTATAAATCACTTTCATATCTTCTGTTGACTCACTCTGTGAGCCTCTGTAGACCTGTAATCAACTGATCACATGCCGCAGACTTCCTCCTAATACAAACATCCTCAAATGTGTAAAACATGTTTTCTTTACCATGTGGTATGTTGTGAGTCAGTACTCACTAATGTACAGAGGTAGTTTATACGAAAACACTTTGTAAAATAAAAACTGTACCAGTGTAAATATTTAGGAGCATGGATGTAGTAGTCTGTGACCCTCTGAGAGAGTTAAGAACATCAGAACTCCTATCCCAAAATTCATGGATCCTAAGAAGCAGCATGGGACTGCCTCCAGGAATGACTTCTGCATCTACACTTCCTTCCACTCCTGTCTTTTCACTGCATGTTTTCTTTCCTCACTCACACAGCAGAGGGGCTCAAGATAAAAGAAAACATCATGAAGTGAAACTTCTATAATGCTCATTATAAAAGCAAGCACTGTGCGGAGCAAGGTACCCGGAATGTAGCCGTGTCTGTTTTCTATTTTTGTTAGTTATCACATCTAAGCCAGTCTGCACCGACTGTTCCCCCCATAGCTGATCTTTCTTCCCTCCTTTGAAGAAAGCAGTTTCTGTCACTGCTTCCCAATATATTTGGAATTCCTCAGGCATCATAACTATGTGAAATTCTCTCACCCAATTTTTTCTACAATTTCATTTTTTGGGCTGGGGAAATAGCTCAGTAGAATAAGCATTTACGTGGCAAGCTCAGGGTACTGAGTTCAATCCCAGGTACTGCAAAAATAAATAAATAAATTAATTAATTAATTTAGAACATAAAATAAATTTTTTAGGTTACTCCCTTAAGGTTTTCTAGTTTTCATGTGTTTACAATTCAGTTAATGTAAGTACTGTGCACTAACCAATTGCACCACTGGAGCTCCTACAATTCAGTTTGGAAGGTTAATCATAAACACTAAAGGAGAACTACATTTTTATGCATCATTTAAAAATCACTCAATGTTCTGTGATAATACCATAGCAGCTAATTTTTTGTTGAGACTTAATAGTCCCAAAGTGAACAAAATATGAAAATATATCAGAAAACATAAAAGTGGAAAGTCATCTCATTAAAATGAACACTACTGCCATAGAAGTTAATTATAATTAAAATATTTCCAACTTCTTTCTGGACAGTGAACCAATAGTAAGGATGATGGCTTTTTGTACTTGTCAGAATTAAAGTTCCCCTTGATAACAACTCATGGTAACAAAGGCTCTATTCCCCAGTTCTTTTGGCATAATTGTCAGCAGCTATTATGGAAGAAAAGAAAAACTGCACACTTGATTCTAGAGCGAAGTGCAAGTGGGAAAGGCAGCAAAGGTAGCAGCTAAAACAGCCCAAGCTTCACAGAGAAATAACTGTCAAAAGAAACGTGAAATGTGGCAGCTTTATTTTTTGCAAAGAAAAGGGAGAATAAGTAATAGAATCAATGGAGTCTGTTAAGAAGAAAAGGAGATTTGACCCAAAAAAAATATGCTATCTTACCTTATAATTCATACAAAAGTTTATCTGAATTGCCTCATAGTGTGTGCCCATTCAATAAGACTGTAAATGCTTATCAAATTCTCATAACTTTGCAGATTGGAAAACTGAAATTCAGACTTTGAATGGTTTTCCCAAGAGAGCAGGGCCAGTATTTTTCCTGATATGAAGTTTCTTCTGTTTCCCCAGTATCACAGCTGCTTCTATTTTCTTCCACACTTTTATCACACACTTTTAGAACATTGCAGGGCCATGTAACCATTAAACTCAGTGTCCAATGCATTCCAACTTCCTTCATGTTTTCTACATGTTTAGTTTTCCTACACAGAAATGTTTAAATGCGGACTTTACTCCTAGGCTGCTGCTCCACAGCTCACACTGTAGTTCATATCAGCTGATGCATAAGCGGCACCTAATAACTTAGGCAATGTAAATTGGAGTGGGGTGTGAACTGTTTATAAAATAAAGTAAACCCAGTCTTTCCAAAGGCTTATTGTTTGATAGTTATTTTATAAGAGAAATTGACAAGTTGTGTTATTCAGTGAAATGTGTAATCATTAAATAGAAACATCTTTACCAGATAGAGGCAGTGCCACACCCTATAATTATAGAATTCTGGAAGACTGAGGCAGTAAAATCACAGTTTAGAGCCCAGCTTATACAACTTAATGAATTAGTGAAATCATATCTTAAAACAAAAACTAAAAATCCTCAAAATAGGATTTGGAAATGTAAGACATTGTGAAGGTCCTTTGCTCAATCCTCAGAACCACAGAAATTAGCCAACAATAAACAAAGATACGGCTTTACCATGAATTTACAATATAGATGGGAGATCGGAAAGAAAACACGTAAGCCTGAAAGACTTCAAGTGACCTTGCAACTTAATTATAGAGATGGGGAAGACCCACTAGAAACATCCAACATGCCTGCAGAGGAGAAATAGCTTCAAATCCTCTAGTGCTTGCCCCCGTAGCTATCTGTTACAGTGCCACTGCTTTCATCATCCTGAGGATGCAGGCCACTCTGATTTTCTCCGTTCAGTACATTGGACAGCACCCTGCCTTACAGTAAAATAGAGCCATCTACTGGGCCAGAACCTAAGTGGAATTTCCCTTCTTGGGATTCAGAGACCAAAGAGTAAAAGGAAATTCTTTAGGAGCCTCTTTTATTTTCTGCCACCACTTTTCCTCATGGTGGTGACGTCTAAAGGCTGAAATAACCTTCCAGTTGAGATCTCAATTCTAATCCACCAATATGTCCGCACAGGTAGCCTCTAATATGCTATATATGCATTTGGTGAGTGAATGCTGAAGGAGTTTTTGTAAGTAAGGTGAACTCTCTGGAGCTCCCTTTTCTTTATGGGAATTATTTTCTAACTTAATTGAGACAGCGAAGTGAGCAAATTAAATGAACAAATTTCCACCTGAGTTTAATTTTAAATTCAAAAGATAAACTTTTAAGCTAATATGGCAATTTAGGATGCAAAACAGATCATATGAGAGAAAGACTGGAGATATTAGGTGGTTTTGAAAACATATACTTGTATTTAGGACATTTCAGAGAAAATCTACCAGTAATGTAATATTTTATATCCTTTTGCTACTGATATTCCTCAGGAATACCATGATTATAAAAGAATCCATACATGAAGCACGGTTGTTCTTCAGATGATTTTTTTTCAGTAGATTCTAACAGTGCCTATAAAATAGTCAAGGCAGGAGCCAGTTACTCCCTTTTTCCCAGTACTTTAAACCTCGGGCCTTCACTGAGCTACATTTCTAGCACTTATTTCATTTTTTTTTTTTTTAATTTTGAGACAAGGTCATGCTAGTTCACTAAATTGCCCAGGATGAGCTGGAATCTGCAATCCTCCTGACTCAGCCTCTTACAGTGATGGGATTAAAATTGTGTGTGTCACCATGACTGGCAGTTAACCTATATTCAAGGTAAAAAACTGAAACTCAGAAAAACAAATTGCTGGTTTCAAACTCACATGGTTAAGATATAATGGAATAGGGCCTCAAGCCCTGTTCCTCTCATTCATGCCCTACTCTCTGCGGTGGCCACACATGGAGACATTTGTAACAGATACACCTTCTCTGTGAAGGTGGATACAAATCTTCTGGCTTCTTTCGCATGTGCTTCTATATCCTGCCCTTCATCCTTGCTTTATTTCCCCATCACCACAGTGAAATAACGCTACAGATAGGCAGACAGACAAGTATGCATAATGCACTTCCTGCAACTGTATTTAACTTAATTCCTACTTAAACTTGCTTTACACAATCTCATTTCATCTGTGGCCCTCAAACATGCTCTCTATGTTGCAATATTTGCTTTAAAGTACTTTAATAATACATATCACCTTGAAATATCTTTGCCCTACACTAGTCTTGTTCCTGCCTTTCACATTGTGAGACTCTGGCCTTGTTACTTCATTCTTATAATCCTCCCATGACTTCCCACCACTCTCCAGATGGGGAACAAACTCTAGGGTGACCTTCCCTTTCCTTCCTTTCAAACTCCCTCCCCCACATTCTTGTTTCTCTTTTTAGTTGCACTTAGTAATTTCATGGTGCAACCGAGATCATTTTACATCACCAACCCTTGACTGAGTGTCCCCCTCCTTTCCAAGAGCTATCTTCTACCTTTTTTACCTGAGCAATATAGTTTTCTGTAAAGCTCAGCTTAGACATCTCCCTATAAAACTCTTTAAGTATCTCCCAACTCTTCCATAAAAGAGTTTATGATTCTCTCCGATGTGCATATTATGATTAAGTTAGCTGTTAGATTTCACCTTGGCACCTACTGTAAGATTTTGCAGTCAGTTGCTTTTATGTCTCCTTCCATGTCTTACCATATTTCCACAGCACTGTGTAGCAGGTGCTCAGTAAACTTTTACTGATTCACAATGAATGTATGAGTGGTCATTTAATGGAGTAGCAAAAAAGAAAAGTCAAGAAATCAGTGATCCTCTCAAGGACAGAAGTATTGGGGAACATGAGACAAATGCTTGCACTCACCTAGGACAGGAAGTCAGGAAGGCCACTCGCTTCTTGTCCGTCTCTCTGAGTGCAACTTGGCTCTTCACAATTTCCTCTTTCTCTTCCTGCCACAGAACGGTGTGAACTTTCACATTATGAAACTCTGTCTTTGTTGTTTCCATTTTAAAATCCTCTCACACTCCCCATTGTCCCCAGGATAACAAACAAGCTCTTTAGGATGGACCTTCCCTTTCTTTCCTTTGCAAGCTCCTTCTCCAACATTCTTGTTTCTCTTCTTGCTGAACAGAATGACTGTATGGTGCATCCTGTGTCATGGTGATACACAGCAATAGTTGTGCATAGCTGTGCTCTCTCTGCTCTTTGAGTATTTCTTCTTCATGTTCAATTTGTCCTTTCCCCCACTACACTCAGATTTTACCTCTAGACTACTTTTCTACATAGCTGTACAAGACACCATTCTCTTTATGGCTTTTAGTTAAAAATTTCCAAGAAAATGATCTTTGTGAAGCTTAAGACAGGCTGTCCTTGACTCATGTGCCCAAACATTGCTCAATCAGCTTTTTTTTTTAAAAAAAAAATTTGTTTAGTCTTCTATTTATTATTTATTTGGTACAGGGTCTCACTACACAGCTTGCATTCATGGTGACCCCCCTGTCTCAGCCTCCCCAGCGCTGGGATTATAGACATGCACTAGTACACATGTTTTGGGGGCTGGCACAGTATACCTAGGGTTCTGGGGCTGGCACAGCATGCGATACCAGGGATGGAACCCAGGACCTTGCACTTGCCACACAGGTGCTTAGAATACCTAGATATCTTCCCAGCCCCCTCAATCAGCTTTGATCAGAAGACAAAGATCACAAGATTCAAAACATGGCCATTTACACTTTCCCCTCATTCATACAGTTACCTGCAACAGTGAGTGAATGATAATATGGGAACAAGGCTTTCATTGATCTGTTTCTCCATAATGCCATTGTCATTGGGAGAGACAATAATAAGTATAAAAACAAGGCAAGATAAATTCAGTGGTGGTAAGTACTACAGAAATATTAAATTACATAAGAATGAGTGGTAGAAGGAATGGGGAAAAGATTTTAGTTTTGGGCTAAGTGGTTACAGGAGGGAAGCTACGTGGAAATAGAAGAGTAGGATACATAGGATGCTAAGATGGTGGATTTAGTCATAATAGCATGAGTAAAATGGACTAAAGCTACTAAATTGTCATAGCACTCCTTCCAAGCAAGACAGAAATTAACACACAAAATTTAGAATATTGTGCATAGACACTTCTCAGTTATGATGGTTGCATCTCCCTAAGTCCATCACATAAGCTGAAAATATAGCAAGTCAAGAGTGCAGTTAGACCTATCCCACCAGATGCTATACCTTGGTGACTCCATGCGTGGTAAGATATTGATTGTTCATTCATGTTGGCTAACTGGGCACTGTGGCTCATGCTACTACACAACAGGGCCAGTTTGACACTATTTGTGCCTGTCCTGGGGGAAAAAATCAAAATTTAAAACTTGAAGTATGGTTTTTTATTGAATGAGTATCACTTTTCTACCATCACACGGTTAAAAATTGTTAAGTCAAATCATCGTTAGCCAAGCGCCATCAGTATAGCTAGCTGTCATGATGCTGACTGATCAACATCCAGACATAAAGAAGCACCAATTCAAGACAATAAAAAGACCACTTAGTGGTAATCAGAAGTGACAATGACGCTCCATGGTGCCCACACCACAGAATTACTGGGAGGGTAAGTGACGATGGTAAATAAAAGATGTAAAAGCATTTGTGAACCAAGAGACTACATATAAATATACACACTCATGATCATAACTAGAATAAAAGGAGTCACAGCAAGTCTCTTGCCAAGTAGCTATCTACCACTCTCATTTTGGGAAAATTAGATGTAATCCAAATGCGCTGGTGATGCGCATTTATGGTGTTCAGCAAAGAGGATCTTACCAAGCCTGAGATTCCCAGGGAAATTCACTTGGAAAAAAAGCAGGATATAGCAATCTAAAGCTGTATCTATATCACCTATATCTATCATGTCTATCCTCTATATCTATACCCTCTGTATCTATATCCTTTATGTCTATATCTGTATCACCTATATCTTTTTTATGATTTCTTTTCTTCATTTTTTACACTAATTTTATTGAGAAACAAGTAGCAATGAGACTGTTTCAAAACAGCCCAGTAGGACAGTTACAATAATTAATACATTGCATATTGTTGCCTTCGTATTAGTTATTCATAGTACAAGATGCAGACATGATACCTTGTCTAAACATTATTAGTTCAAAACTTTCTTCTCATTGAACTAAGAGAAAGTTACTGTATATCTATCCTAACTATTTTGTATATACAGATATATATTTTTTTCACTACAAAATGGTCCTTCATTTATATCCCCCTTGTTTGCCTACTTTTGTCAGAGATGGGTATTCCATTGCCATTGATATATTGTAGGTGCATGAATTCAGCAAAGTAATCCAATATAGTCCAGTAGTCTATAGTAGTGGGTTATCTGCAAGACTGGCAGTGTCAGAAGTTGTTGGCTTGAGCCTATTACAGCTCAGCATATTAATATGGCTTTACTTTTTATACCTCGTTTTATACTTTTCTGCTGGATGGTTAAGACTAAGATAAAGCAAGACCTCCAAATAGGAGGCATATATCTACATCATCTATATGCCTCCTGTTTGGAACACCATTTGAAATTATAGTCCTGGGGCTGGGGAGATAGCTCAGTAGAATAAGCGCTTACCTGGCAAGTGCAAAGGCCTGAGTTCAATCCGGGGTTCCACAAAAAAATTAAAAAATAAAATAAAACAAAATTATAGTTCTTGTACTTACCACTAATTCAACTCATTCACATTACCATTTCCATCCCCTTAGACTTCCCCCCAGTGAATTTTTTAACATTAAATCTTTGTTTCAAATTTAGAGGTTCCTCTGTCAAGTCATGTCACCTTTCTATGTCACCTCACGCTCATAGAAAGACAGATAATAAGCAGGCAAATACTTAAGATTACTGCTTTTAGTGATGGTCACACAATTACAAGGTAAAGGTCATCTGATTTTATAATCATGAGTGTGAAGCATTCCGCAGGTCACTTGACATGATCACCTCCCTCATCGGTCATTAATTCTCTACAACTTAATCAACGCTGAGCTCTCCTCTAGAGAATGAGCCCTTCTTGATATCCATTGTCTGGGCATCCCTCAGGTCTTCCAAAATTAGGAAAATTAATGATTTTGCTTACATGCTAATTCATAAGAATTAAAAAGTAACTTTACTTGTGAAACAGTATGGTTCAGAAAAGAAAAGCAGGATATCTTATTTTTGCAACTAAAACAGTTGTGTGGTCATAAGTAAACTACTTTCTGAGACTCAGCTCTTCTCTGATAAAAGTTAAGATGGAAAGATACAGTATATGTAAACATTTTGCACAAAATAAAAGCTCTTTCAAAATGATATAATTTCTAGATGTTTATTCAACTATAGAGAGAAAAAATACTGTGTTTTGAGTTCAGTACAATGTATTATTTACAACTTTAAGTAAACAGGCTTACACTATACATTATTTACTTGATATAAAATTGTTACCTTAAATGCATGTTTCAGAAATTAAAATTTGCAAAAATTTCCATTGCATAGAATAGGATAATTGGCTGTTTAAGATATGACCTATCTGCTATTTGTATTTCATAAAGTAACATCAGCAATTACATTAGGTTGTACTAATTACTGGCTGAATTGTATCTTCTCATCTAAATCAGAATTAAGTTATACAAATATAAAAAGAAACCATAACAGTAAGTTTCAATCTCTTCTTGACTGGGAAGTTATCAGAAACATTATTTAATTTAATAGTTGGAATTATATTCTGTAATTAGAATAGTCAGCTCAGAAATTTAAATTATTCGAATATAGCTCAGTCACAAAACAGTGAAACAATACTGATTTAACTTTGATGGGTTCTTTCAATGCAATTGACCCCAATAGCGTAGAAATTGGAGCCAGAAAAAACTTTCTTCCCATAGCCAAAACTTGCTAGCTGTATAATAATAGAAAATAGCTTAGTGGTTCTGAGGTTCAGATTTATTACTAAGAATAAGAATACCGGGCCAGTGAGACAGCCCAGCAGAATAACACCTGCTTAGGCAAGTGCAGGGACTGGGGTTCAATCCCTGGCTCTACATGCCGTGGCAGACCCGCCCCAGGTGTGCTGAGCCAGCCACCAAGACCAGGTCTGGTGGTGCACACTTGTAATCCCAGCTCTGAGGAGGCTGAGACAGGAGAATCACGATGAGTCCAAGCTGTGTAGTGAGACTCTGTACCAAATACATTTAAAAAAAAAAAGAATATGAATACTATTCACCATACTCTTCACAAAGCTGTGATTGAAGAACAAATGAGATAATGCACATAAAAGCACTCTAAAAACTTGGAGAAAAGGAAGTGGGCAAAGTTAATGCAACTCCTTTCTCTCAGTTCTAAAGCAGATTATCCTTTGCACTCCATGGTGTTATCGTTGTCTGCTCCCATGGGCTGAGAATGATACACCAGCAGGGAGAAGGATGAAACTTTGATGTATTAGGCCCCTGACCAGCCTTTGTCTCACCCAGGAAAACCCTATGTTGAAATCACTTATTTAACTAAAAATAGTCACTCATCATGTTTTGTGATGCCAACTTTTCCAAGAGGACAAAAGAGACAGACAGAAGACAAAAGGCAGTCAGCCAAGGGCCCATCCTGGGTGAAGGGGTGCTACCATCCCTTTTAAGAAGATGATAGAGACGTGGTGTCAGGGCATGGTTTCTCCATCCCAACCACCAACAGCTAGAGTGTGTCCAGAGCAGCCCACTGCCCACCTTAACAATCTCTCAGCAACAGTGAGAAATGGGTCTAGCACTGGGCGATTAGAGGACTTGCATTTACAGACTAAGATAAATTGGTGGCACCCACAGACACTGCAGGACAATTTGCTACAAGCAATAGTTGTTCTGCTATTGCAGAAAAGAAATTGCCAGTCTCCCACATACTCTCTCTCCCTCCCTCCTCCTAGAACCAATATTATTGTTCGAAAAACATTATCCCTCTTTCTTGATTTTGTACCAAACAATTCGATTCCTACTATATGAATATCAAGAAAGCAGCATCCACTGAACTCAGTCTCCCTATAAAAGGGTGAGTTAATTATTACACTTGCTGTTTTTCACTGGCAGATGACAATAACCTCCTCCCATCCCATTCAGAAAGCAAACAGAGCCATCTGAGACCTAGCCATTGTTTACATATTGTATTTACATGCACCTACCTACAACGGTCTGGTTTCTAGTAACGAATATTTATCCTCTGACATTTTCAGCTTTAGCAGCTGAGCTCTTCTTGACAGTCCAAGAGAGGGGTCCACAGAGGAAAACTCATCATCTGATTGAGGCTTTCAGGCAAATTAAAACTCTCTGGACAGGATCCTCTTTCCTTCACTTAGATTTCAATGAGCAGAAAGTAGATTATCTTTCCAAGCAATTATCAACTCGGAAAGTGCTTCTGGTTTTCAGTCTTTGGCAGAACTTGTTGAAAACAGGATCATAATAATGGACTTGTACAAACACTAATTTCAATGGCTCTTCTGTCCCACATGATGCATGAGGAAATTTGTGAAGGTCTGTTTTCCACCCTCTCAGTGTCATCTTTTTTTTTTTTTCCACAGAGTCAATCTGCCTCATTTAAATCTAAGCCATTATATTAGCCATCCCTTTCACTAGACTAAAGAACTTCTTTTTTGTTATCCATATCATGACCACCATGCATCAAAGGTAGGATCATTATTTTCTACTTATTTTCTCTTCTAGAGATCCAGATTCTTGTAGGAAGAATCTCTAGGGTTGGGAGGAGAAACTCTGAGGCTGGGAATAGAGTCCAACATTTGATCTGAATCTTTTACCACACCATCCCAACACAGAGATCCTTCACGCTATAGGGTGTACAGGGTTAAATCTGACTTTTTCCTACAGAGATGGGGAGGGCTGATTTGGCTTTGATATAGAGACTTGGGAGTTGAAAAAAAATCTGTCTAATTTTGCTCTTTTATTATAAAAGCAATAGAGTGTTAGTTTTCTGGGGCAATGTTGTCTCACTTAAAACATGTACAAACTGCTTTATTAGAGATTATAGCGCCATTGGGAGAGAAAGCGAAAGAGATCGTTTACATGATAATGCGAGCTGATAATTTAGGAATAATTCATTCTCATAAATGTTCTAATTGTTGTGATGTAAGTTTATTACATAGTATGCAAGGTACAACCGCAGTTCCACCCAGAGAGTAAAGTATTTTATAAGGTAATCTGCTTTTTCTTCCTAGTAGAGTGCAATCTAAAACTCTTAGAAGGATTTTAGGGTAGGTAGATTGTCACAGTTCGCGCCACACTGTTTCTCTACTCTGTTCCCTAATCTTTACCTCATTTACAAAAGCTGGGGCAGCTGTGATAATAAACACATTGATGGATTAAAAAGGGATTTTGTCAAGAAAATTCATTTGGCATGGGAGATTTGACTAGGTAGATTTTAGGGCTCCTTCAGTCCTGACTTTCTCTTGTCTTAAACAGGAATGAAAATAATTTCCAGCTACAGACAGCAAAACAACAGATTTTAAGGAATTTTTTTGGCATGCCACTGAACAGAAAAAAATCACATAAACAGTAGTAACTGAGGCATCAAATCATACACGTCAAAGAGTCTGAGGATGGACTATTAAGCATCATTATATTTCAACTTAAAATAAATTCTGGTGTTTAAAGGCCATTTTTAAAATCAGTCCCCTATACTCTTTAGAGAAGAGAATAAAGTGATGAAAGAAAGAGGCTTTCTAGACATATGTTACACAGAGAGAGAGAAAGAGGGAGAGAAGGAGAGAGAGGGAGAGAGAGAGAGAGAGAGAGAGAGAGAGCGAGAGAGCTCTCCTTACCTCATTTGAAATGATACATTTGTCTTATAAACATAATAAGAAACAAAAGTGTGAACGTGAATCCTGTTAGGCTCCGTTGGTCTGTTTATCTATCAGCCTACTGACTGATATTATATGAGACTACTCCAGTTTTTATTCTGGAGTAGTTACAACTAGGGTTTTGTAACCCTACTTACAAAAAAAGGTTGGACTAATAAAAGTAAGAGTTATATTGTGCTTAAGAATTTCACCCTAGTTTTCAAGAGATAGATGGGATGGAAAGGAGGAGATGAGATAAGAATGAAAAGGGAAGAAGAAAATGAAATAGAGTAAAAAGAGAAAAATTTGCTGAAATTATTCAGAAATTGTCAACTTCAAAGAGAACTCAACTAATATTAGCAGAAGGGTAAGGCCACTACACCACCCTAGTTTTTTTTTTTTTTTTTTTAAAGCGAGAACATGTAGATACAGATAAATAATAGATAAGTGTTTTTTCTAGATATTGTTCTCTTTACTGTTTTCCCCTATCCTGAGTAACAAATGTCCACTTTTTGCATTACCTTCACTACAGGCAACTGTACTATTTTGACAAATATCTATGCTTATCTTTACCTTATATTTTTTTTAATTTGATGTCAAAATTATAAACTATTCTCCTATACTTCTCTATGGTATAATATATCTTTAGGTATTGAATCTTAAATCATTTGGCTTTTATTTGGGACATCAAAGAGAAAATGCTTTAATTTTTTTTATTTTTTAAAGAGAGTACAAAATAGTATTAAAACAGAAAAATTACAAGTGATACAGAATTTCACTTAGCAAAATAGTATGAATTTCACAGTATTTGTTGTAATGCAGTGTTGCCTTCCAACTAGTTGGTCATATTACCAGATATATGCATATAAAATTGGAAGGAGAAAAAAAGAAAGGAATATATTAGAAATTAAGAAGACAAAAAAAATAAAAACAAAAATAAAAAGAAATTAAGAAGACAAAAACGTGAAAGAATTGGAAAAAGGAAGCAGAACAAATTAAGCATTAACTACTTCTTTCTGTAGACCAGCTAAAGGAAGGAATTACTGAGTTGAGAAGAAGCACAGGAGAGGTAGTGAGGGAAAGAGATATATCTATATATGCAAGCAGGATGGCTTGGGCAGCTGTACTGTGGAAATGAGAGAGAGAGAGAGAGAGAGAGAGAGAGA
>NW_004524686.1:1487817-1490423 GCF_000260255.1 Octodon degus | reverse complement strand
GAAGAAGAGGAGAAAGAGAGAGAGAGAGAGAGAGAGAGAGAGAGAGAGAGAGAGAGAGTCCTTACCTTATTTGAAATGCTACATTTATGTTATAAGCATAATAAGAAACAAAAGTGTGATGTGAATGCTGTTAGGCTCTGTTGGTCTACTTATCTATCAGCCTACTGACTGATATCATATGAGACTACTCCAGTTTTTATTTGTGTCTTTCTATCTCCTAGGGAAAATCTTCCTTCTATGCATTTATTTATCCATTTTAATGGATAGCTCCTCAAATGTTTTTCATCAGAGAAAAATTAGCCCAGACTGAGCTAAGACCTGCAAAGTATAGAGAAAAGAGGGTAGAAGGAGGACCCTGCGGCCCAAGCATCTCCCACCTTCCAGGTGCAGATTGAATGGTCTTTCCTAGGGGTCTCCTGTGGAGGTGTCCAGGGCCTCTGCTGACAGGAGATGGCAGGAGCAGGGCACATGCCCTGCATCAGGCTTTGCACCAGGCTCGGGAGATTAATCCTGACCATCTCTGCCATTAAGAAGCTCAAGGCTGGTTGAGGAAAGGCACCCATGGGAATAAAAGAGTCTCGTTCTCCCTGTGAGTTGAGTGAGAGGATAAAAGCGCTGCCATTATTTCCTGATGTAAAGTAGAAGAGTCCTATTAGTAAATAATTCATTGGACTAGCAGCAGCCAGGCATGTTTCGGGCAATTTTGAGCAGGAAGCTACCAGGAAATATCCAGAACTCCATTCCCTGGAGCAAGTTAGTCAACCTCAAGTGAATGCTGCTTTCCTTCTCAACTTTCTTATGTCTGCATATTCTTTTACTGAAGTGAATTTAAAAACAAAAGTGAATAGGTCTTTCTAGGAAGGTGATCCCTGCTAAGATAATACTACCACCTATCGCATATTTCTTACATAGCAAACATGATCAGAAACACATTTAGCCTGCATTGGTGCTATAGTGGCGGGCGCAGCTGCCTTCCACAAACATATTTATACCATTATCATTTTTAAAATTTCTAACTCAATGTTTATATACACTTTCTCTATCATATGTTTATGCATATATATTTTATATGGCATATGTAAATGTACCTATACCTCCCCAATTATACCAGGTACCTACTATGGAAAGGTCTTTATTTTGGCTTTTACTTCACACTTTGGAAACAGAATCCTAATTATCTGTCATGATCACACCACTGTAGGACTTTTAGTAACTGCTATGCATCCTCAGCTTCAGGGTCCTCTTGGAGAAGATATGAAGATCCATCTAAAGAGCTACTGTGAGAAATAAATGAGATAATGGGTAGAAAACCTGAAGCAGGGGCCAGGCGTGTAAAAAGTGTTCAACAGCTTAAAAATATTCAGGTCCTAGAACTATTCAGTAATGTAACAGAGCCTATGTGAATTAGGTGATTCCCCTCGGGCTTGAATCAGATACTAAACACTTAGTAAAATTTTTTTAGTGAACTTTTATATCCTTTAAAAAGACCCTTTGGGGCTGGGGAGATGGCTCAGTGGAATAAGCACTTCCCTGGTAAGTGCAAGGGCCTGAGTTCAATCCCCAGTTCAAAAAAAAAAAAAAAAAAAAAAAAAAAGACCCATTAGTGTAAAGGTAAGTTTATACAATAAGAAAATTACTTAAACACTCACTGTGAAGCCAGTGGAATGTATTTTCAATCCAACATTCCAGTTGCTTACCTTCCATCTTCCAAGCCTGCCAGCCGGAAGAACCCTAGATTTCTGACCGAAACACTCAGTCCCCTGTGAAATCACTAAACTGCATCGGCCTGTTTGATTCTGCCTGAGCCCATGATTAAGCACCAGAGATCATGCTGATTCAGCTGGGTGCTGTCTCCTCACCCCATCTCCTAATCCCTGTGGGAAGGGTAGGGGCCCAAAACCAGCCTGGACCCCAGGGACTCAGACCACAGCTGTTATTCAGCCAGAGCCAGCCAGCCAGAGTCCACACACACCTGAAGGGAGATGTAGGAGACTACATTGAAGAGCCATGGCCAGGCCAGTATTTTAAATCCTGGGCCCTGAGCAACCATTCAGTAAATCCTTACTGATCAACTAACGAAAGTGATAGGAAAACAGGAAAGCTAAGTTTCAGAACTCCATTACACTGTTCCCGGAAGACAGTCATATTTTGAATTTTTATCCTGAATTCGTGATCTTGTTATTCATTCTCCATGTCTCAACTTACAAAGAAGTGAGATCAAAAGAGATCTGAGCCTGTACTGATGTACTGAAGAGTCCTGGCCCAGAGATGTAACCCTAAGCATGTGGTTGGCATAAGGTTAAAATGCCATCCCTTGTAGGCTTAGGAAGGTTTAACCAGAAAGTTGTATTCAACCATGTGCATGCTTCTTCTGCCTGCCCACTTCCCTCACTTTCCAATCTGCTGTTACTTCATAGTGACAAGTGGTCATCAAGGAGCAAGCAAAATAGAAGAGTCAGTGAAACAACTCCATACATTTTTTTCCATCCCTTTCTTTCCCTCCATAAACATGCTTTTCCACTCAAAACTGAACTTTGGGGAGCTAGGGATTCAAATCAATGGTAATAGATTTACCGAATGTTCTCAAGGCCCTGTGTGGCACCCCC
>NW_004524686.1:1457797-1487457 GCF_000260255.1 Octodon degus | reverse complement strand
AAGAAAGAAGAAAGCAAAAGCAAATGTAATAAAAGAATTTCAGCTATTTGATGTTGGATTTGGGAAAAGGAGGAAGTTTTCAAAATTTTAAAATTTACATTTTCAAGCATAGATGCTTTTTTCTATGTTCGTAGTTGTGACTTCATTACTTATCATGATATATTCTATGGTTACATTAAATTGGGGTGAGATTAAAGGGGAAACCATCCATTGTTCCATTACTTGGACATAGTTGTTGATATATATTAAGCATTTTATGTTACAGTCACACATCCACGGGTTGTGTGCATTATCTTGTTCAATCTTCAAATAACTAGGAAGAAGGCAATATTTTATCTCTCTTACTAGTTGAATTAAGTTGCAGAGCAGCTGCTAACGTACCCTAAATGGCACCACTTGTCATTGGTGAAGCTGTTACACCCACATAGTCAGATTCCAGCACACCATCCTTCAACAGCCTTTCTTTCACCCTTCGTAAAATAGAATTTGGGTTCTATTACACTTGAAATTTTGGAGCAAGGCTATTATCCCTTTCTTCCAAGCAAGAAGATTTCCTAAATTCTTATTTGAATACAAGAAAGGTAAATCAACTACTTCTATTTCAAAGTGTCCTATACTGTTGTATAAACCACCAAAAGGCAAAATGAAGATCAGTGACTAATAGCAAGTTGCTTTAGAATTTTATCCAGGAAGCCTGTATGAAGTGCAATCTAGGGTAGAGAAGAAACTAATATCATCAACCATCTATAATTTCTTTTCTTTTAGTACTGGAGATTGGACCCAGGGCCTCACACACGCTAATCAAATGCTGTACCACTGAGTCATATCCTTAGCCTATTCTAACTTTTATTTTGAGACAAGCCCTCATTATGCTCCCCACACTGACCGAAAACTTGCAGGCTTCCTGCCTCAGCCTCCTGAGTAGCTGTCACTGAAGTCATACAGCAACAAATCTTGGCTGTTACCTTTGAGGAGTCTCCATGTAAAATAATTCTCATCCCATCACCATCAGTCCACAGAGCTTAAAACTTCCACAGACAAACTCCAAACCTGTTCACATTTTATTAATAATGAAATGTGGGTACACAGTCAGGTAGACTATGAAGTTTTTCACTCTTGTCTCCGATTATAGAAATCACCAGACTTACACTGCTCTTCCATTCTTCAGATTTCATTCTGCTTTATCTGGAACCTGCTCAGTGACCATCCAGGTACAAGAGAACAAGGAATTTGTGGCTTCCACCTCTTCAGACACCTTCCTTGTATTTAGCCCAAAGTTTCCAAGGGGAGTTAATGTTTCTTTTCCTTGCCTTAGGCCAGTCCTCCCTAAAAACACCCACTGTGAAGTCGGGGAGCCCGGTTGTGAGCACAGAAACCACTAGGGCTCTCTGGGCCTCCACAGATGATGCTGTTTTAGCAATCTTGGGTCGCCATCAAGAGCAGGAAGCCACTTGGCCTTGGGTTTTGGCGCCCCTGAAGCACCAGGGCCTTTCTTCTTTAGGCAGATCCCTTCATTTCCTTGGACTTCAACAGCACCTTTCTGTGCAGCCCTGAGGCTCTGATGCTCCGTGCCGTGCCTGCTGGCCATCAGCAGGCCGGAAGATCAGGCCTCACTCTGCTACAGACCTCCTGGTGGCATTCAGAGCAGCTCTGCCTTTATCTTTTTATATTTGGTGGTTCTATATTAAACTTTGTTTCCAAAAAAAGGATTCTGCCACTAAGTTTTGTTTTCTAGTGAAAAAATACTGGATTAAATGATTCCTTTGCAATATTTTAAAATAGCCCAATTCAGATTTGTGGATTACCATGCAGGGCAAAGAGTGCACACCCCACGCCCTTGTATCAGTAACATACTTATTTTCCTTGCCTTTTGTGATTTTTTTCTCTTTCTGGCAGTGTTTATGGAGGGCCTGGGTATCTTAATTATACCAGCAGCTATAGATCACATCTGGCTACCTGATATGCAATCTCTCACCCTCAGCCCTCAAGCAAGCCATTTCTGAAAGCACAGATTGACCACATTATTTCAGAGTATGAAAAAGCAGGAGATGCATGTGGGAAACAAAGGCAGTGCTGACCAGCCTCTGCCTCTCACAGCAGAATGACTTATGTGCTTCAGAAGGCAGAGAGGTACATGGCGGACCAAGACCCTGCTGAATATAGATGCTTATGTGCGATTCTCTTAAGGAATGATCCATATGCATCAAAATTCAGAAAATTCTGACTAAAGTGGCTGGAAAAGCACTGCTGGACTCCTAATTGCCAGGATGTTTACTTCCTGCTGGTGCCAGCTGAGAATGCAGTCTGGCAGAGGAGGTGTGCTTTCCATAAGAAGAGATTTCAGGGAAAGAGGATTTTTGTATACGTTTTGGTAGATACACTGTTTATGTATGTGTACATAGTTAATGTCATTTAA
Source organism: Octodon degus (assembly GCF_000260255.1). NCBI lineage: Eukaryota > Metazoa > Chordata > Mammalia > Rodentia > Octodontidae > Octodon > Octodon degus. Next base: position 1,485,041 of record NW_004524686.1, on the reverse strand, counting down.
AATATTCTCACACCTTTGTATGTAGACCATCTGCATTAGCCTCATGACAAAAGCAATTGTTGAAAAGGGAAGTCTTTTCCTGAATCATAATCTGGGTGAGAAGACATGGGTGCTGCCCTGGTTTGGGTGCTGACTTAGTCTTGGGGCTGAGACAAAATACCTGACACCGAAAATTTAAGGAAGGAAAAGTTTGTTTAGTTCACAGTTCATGGAGGTTTCAACCATAATCAGCACAATCATAGTTGCCCAAGGTAGGGTGGCACGGCACAGGGGCAAAGGCTCAGGGCAGCAGAGGCTGGCAAGGCAACAGGAGCAGAAAAGGGGCAATGCCAGCCTCTTCTCTTCCCTCACACAGTACACTGGCTGTCTGCCCAGGCCACCTCCAAGCCCTCCTCTTGGCGAAGCTCAAGATGTTTACAAAGTAAGAACCCTGGCTCCCTGCTGAGTTAAACTTCTAAAATTCTGAAGTTGACATAATGTATTAACCATTACAAGTGCTTAGCAAGCTCTCTAGGGCTTTAAAGCACACCAAAGCCTCTCTCACTCTCATTTTCTCTCTGGTTCCTTTACGAGGAAATGACCCAAGAAAACATCATTTACAAATTCCAAATATTTTATATTTTAACCATTGAAAATCTGAGGTTTAGCAGCTCCTTCAACACCCAATATTTTCAATTTCTAAAATGAAGTTGGGCCCATGACGTCTGTGATGTTGCGGTGGAATGCCGCAGATAATCTCCAGGGTCCCTACCAGCCCCTACCACACTATCCTAGAGACTGAAGTTAATTTAAGCTTAAGGACCCAGCAGTTTATTGCCTAGGTGCTTCCCAGTCTGAGCGATTATCCATTATGTGGTTCACAGTCAACCTGAAGAAACAGAAACTTTTAAAATATTTATGTACATATTTATGATGTGTGAAATGGAAAATGATACATCTGGGAACAAGTAGCAGAAATGAAAAAAGTGTCTAATAAAATAGGCAAACCAGGAAGAAATCATATATTACCTGACTAAGTTCCTCCTACAGGGACAATTGAATGAAATCTGTCTTGACATTCACAATTAAATATGCTTTAGACTCCAGCCAAAGAGTATAACATCGAAAGACATAATCTGGCCCTTTGTGGATCTGTTTCTTTATTGAATAAGTTAAGTTTCTTAAACTTATTTTTAAGTAGTTTTTCAGGTTACTAATGTGAATTCTCCTAACTACAATCTACTTTGAAAGCCAGTGGGTGGCAACGTTTTATTCTGTTGGTCTTAACCAAGTTTTTGACCAATGGACATTTAAGGATTTTAGCATGGAATTTCTACTTCCTGAATGGTTCTCCTCATTCTCCCTCTACTATCAAGGCTCCGGCCATAGACTACCCTTTCCATCTCTCACCTATGTCGTGTCACTACACAATATTTTTCAATTTTCAATGTATTTTCCACCTTAATTTTTTTGGAGGGGAGAGAGGTACCAGGGATTGAACTCAAGACCTTGTGCTTGCCAAGCAGGCACTTACACCACTGAGCTATAATCCCCAGCCACATTCCACCTTAAATTATTCAAAACAGAGTCTCAGTATGTAGTGTAGATTGGCCTTGAACTTGTTTATGTAACCCAGGTTGGCCTCAAACTCACAGAGATCCTCCTTCCTCAGTCTCCGAACTGCTGGGATTACAGGCGTGCACCAGCACACTTGGCTCATTTCACTTTAAATCCTTAAAATACAAGTCTGATTATGTCGTTCTTGTTCTAAAGTTTCTTCACTGGCTACTCTTTATTTACTGGGTAAAGTCAACCTGTTGTTTTGCCTGTTTTGGGCATGCCAACTTCTTTGACAAGCACAAGTTCAAACTATTTTTGCTATCTAGAATTTCCTCCTCCCTCCTTCCTTATCTACCCAGTATACTTCACAAGGTTAGCCAACAACAGGGAGGCCACTGAGGCAAAGCTAAAATGAAGAATATTGATAAATATGGTGGAAGGCAGCAAAGTAGACTTGGGCTCAGAATGAGGTGGAAAGTCAGTGGGAGGAAGAGAGCGAGGTCTGCTCTTTGTTTGAAGGCTCACCCTGGTGGCAGTGGTAAGAATGTCTGCATGGGTGGGGAACATGAAGAAAATAGGGATAAAGAGATGGATTTATATACTTCATACCTGCAAACAAAATTAGTCTGGAGGGTCTAGGAAGTGCATAGAGTCTGTTCATATTTTGAAATGATAACATTTGTTGATGGATTGAGTTATAGTGGGAGAGAAAGAAGACATCAAAAATGATTTTCAAGTTTGGGGTGAAAGTGATGATAAAACCAAAGTATCCATTGGCTGAGAGAGGGCCAGAGGAATGTGTTTGCAGGGTTAGAAGTTCAGTCTCATGGCGCTGAATTTAGGGTGCCTGTTGGCTCTCAAGAGAGGGTGTCTACCTTGGAGGGGGCACATACGTGAACTTGAAGGGGGAAGTTGCACCTGAGACCCTCACTTGGAAGTTGTAGACATACAGGCATCACTGAGCAGTGAGTAGCCATAGAAAACAGGAATGTTAACACTTCTTATAAAAAATACAGAAAAAGTCAGACAAATGGATAAAAGGATGACTGGTCCTGACTGAAGTCCCACTTGGCACAGCAAATTGACAAATACAAAGGTCTCACTTTGGTATCATTTGAGAAATGTTACCCTTCAGTGCTTTCCTTTACAGAGAACTTGTTGACAATTTTCATTTCTAAGGGTGTACTACTAATGGGCTTACTTATTAGCCAAATATAGGTTCAGTGAATACAATTGTTCTAAAATTGAACTGTTCTGTGATTTAGTGATAATACATTTCCAAAAAGAAGCAAAAGTCAATACAATGAGCCTGTCAAGATTTAGATGGATATTGTAACCAAGAGAGGTGTTTGAGCACATTCAAAATCCCTTACCTCTTCACTTGTTGGTGTTCAGTTTGCAACATGCTTCATCATCCAGTCTTGGACTTTATGCCTCAGGACATCCACTCCCCATCTACGGCAGCAGACTGTTACTACACTCAGTCTAAATTTTGAGGAATTAAGTCTCCAGAGGTCATTGTTCTGCAGAGCTGAGTCTGGTCCTTGTGGCGTATGTTTTCCTACTCCAAGTGCTCACCTCACTTCTGCTCATCCCTTCTTCAAAGAGCCTGAGATCCTTACCATCTTTAGCTTTGGTGCCAATAAAACTTTCATAGCATGACAAGCAACACAAGTCATCCTCCTACTTCAAACTGAAAACTGAGAAAGTCCAAAGTCATTGCTGGACAATGCTCAGGAGGTCTGCTGGACTATGTGTGGGAGGTCTAGGATAAACATCAAAAAGACAAAACATCTTGGACTCTCCAGAAAAGCATAGAAGGGTGGCATAATGAAGCTTAAATGTGTTTTGGACTCATCTCTCACTCATTGGGTTCATCCCCCTGTTGGTTGTCACCACTTGGAGACTTGGCTTGTTGTCATGGAAGCCAAGGCATTTACATCCTTCTCAGTGCCCAGTCCCAGCCCACTGAGTGCTTTGCCCACCCACACTACTACCTACATGCACATTCCCATGACCCACTTTCGACTTCAGTGACCTCTTCTCCACAAATAGTCATTCACAAGAAGAACAAACCCATTGATTAAACTTGCTACACTCCTGGTCTTTACCTGCCTTTTCTAAGATACATAATGGGCCTAACAGAACAAAATAGAGTGCTTCTATCTTGCAATTGAGGACACCCAGTCAGAATGACATGAAAATCAGAGGAGCTTAGATATGCCCTCAAGTCTGTGTGCCTCCGAAGATCACCCTCTCCCAGCTCTGCTCTGCTGCCTCTCCTTGGGACCCATTCTCCACAAGACAAGAGCAAAGAGGAACCACAGCATGGCACACTTTTTCCTCTGGGTATGTGTAATTGCTTCTCATTCCTGCCCTAAATATTTCAACAGACCTTCTCATGCTCCACTCTCCACAATGACCCCGGATCCCCACCATGACCACCTTGGAAGTTGTCTAAAGGATATGAAAGGTACTGAAGTTCATGAGTGAACCAGATGAATTAAAACCAATCAGATTGAAAAGAATTTCCATATTCTAAAGAGCAAAGCTTTCTACTTTGTACCAGATCCTAAACTTGCCTTTCAAATCGCTCCCATAAATTCTGTGAAGCCAAATGTTGGACAACTTTGAGTATTTTCTTTCAGTCAACACATCCATCTTATTGCTTGATTCAAATCAAGATCTCTGGATGGCATAATGGTTGTCAGCTGAGGAAGGCAGGTGAGGATCAGCAGGGATTCCATGCTGAGGCTCTGTCTTCCTGAGTATCCCTGCTGTTCCTCTCACGAAGAAGCAAAGCAAACAAGTACACACACACACACACACACACACACACACACACACACACACACAAAGGGATCAAGGCATAGGAGCAATTGGTGTTGGGGAGGAAAAGCAGGAAAAGAAGATGGAAATAGGAAGCAAGATGGGCTACGTACTTATATCAGCTTCCCACAAGGAATAGAAACATTATGTAGCACACTCATGTACTAATAAACTAAAAATTCTTTAAAAAAAAAAACCTGAAGTACTTTTTGCTAGGTGGCACATAGCTATAATCCCAGCTACTTTGGCCTCTGAAGCAGGGTTGTATGTTTTCAGCCTGTCTGGGAAATTTAGTAGGACACTTTTTCAAAGTAAAAGAAATAAAAAAATTTTAAAAAGCTTGGGTATGTAGCTTTAGCTTTGTGGTATAGTACCCAGGTGTTCAGTCCCACCAGCACCACCAAACACTGAAACAAAACAGAATTGACAGTACTGTTCATATATTATATATTACAGAAGATAATTGTGCACACTTGTGTAATTATTTGCATTTTTAAATGTGCTTATTCTTGAAGACTGTAAAGAAGTTTAAATGCAAATGTGATCTACGAGACATTCACTTCAACTGGTGCTTTATTAAATGTTTATCTTCTGTGCAGATAAAAATTAATTGATTCAGTATAGTTAGAGCTATATTAATATAAACTTGACCAAAACAATACATCCTGAGAGACTCAGAAAAGAACAAGGCTAGTCACACAATCTCAACTCCCTGCACTAAGCAGACATCACAGGGAGGAGCTGAAGTCACATGCTGACATTGTCATACCACCCACCCATGACAGACTTTTTAAAATAATTTTATTGAGAAACAAATAACAATAAGACAGTTTCAAAACCAATTACTAACACAGTTACAATAATTGATATATTGCATATTTTTGTCTTAGTGGTTATTCATTGTATAAGATGCAGACATGATATCCTGTTTACAAACACTATTAGAACAAATCTTTTTAATGAATTAAGAGAAAGTAGCTGTATATCTATCCTAACTCTTTTGTATATACAGATACAAAATGGTTGTTCATTTGTATCTGCATTTTTTGTTTAGTTTTGTAAGAGAAGGGTATTTCATTGTCACTTAAATATTATAGGTGCATGAATTCAGCAAAATATTCCAATATAGTCCAGTAGTCCATAATAGTAGTGGGTTTTCCATAAAGCAGGCAATGTCAGAAGTTGTTGACTTGAGCCTTTTTACAGCTCAGCATATTAATATGGCTTTACTTTTTATACTTCATTTTTATACTTTTCTGCTGGATGGTTAAGACCAAGATAAAGCAAGACCTATATAACAAGAAAAAATGTAGCTTTTATATCTGATAAGTTCAGTCAAATCCCCTCTGGATTTATCCTGAAACCCTGTACCGCAGTTTGTAGATCCTTTGTCAGTGTCAGCCATGTGGATGAGTCATGGCCATTGTTTGACCAATTTACTCTGTGAAAGCCTGAATATTTTCTTTCCATACGACTCTCCTTAAGCACACTCTACATCATCGATCACTTTCCTCTGTGGCCCCATAATCTCCTTGATCAGAAAATTTGGGACACAACTGAATTACATGCTATTACAGTACAGGTTCTCCAATGTCCTGAGTCCTCACTGATTTTGAAAGGCTAGGGCCAAAATGTTGGCTGTCAATGCAACCCTTCTATTTCTCTAATTTTTGGTCTGCAAACTTAGATTGCTAACCCTCCAGAAGAGAAGCTTATTGTTATTACCCTACAACATAGGCAGGTGAGCTTAACCTCACTATCTGTCTGAATATCAAACATCTTAGGCAAAACATGGAACAGGTATTTTCCATCAAGTATTGATGTGTTAAACTTTAAGTCCCTACAGAATATGAAGAAAAAAATAAAAAAAAGTTTCAAAAATAGGAATAAACAATTACATAATTTTACACAGAAGTTTAGAAATCTAACCATATACAACATTGTAGCAGGACTGTCCTGTGACATGTTTTTCTTGTCTCTCATTTTCATTTATTACCCTTTATTTTTAAACAAACATTTACTTGAGGGAGAATATGGCTGTAATTGGTATGTCATGACAAGCAGTACATATTTAGAAGACCAAAATGACAGGCATTCCAAGCATGCCCCTACTATTACATATTGCTGTCTTCACAGGTATCAACATATATAGTTAGTGAGGGTGACAATCCTACCAATTAACTGCTAGTTTTGAAAACCTGCTGAAGATTCTCAGGATCATAGCCTTACCGATCTTCTACAGATAAATGGATGGCTTTGCCCCTGCCATGTTTCCTAGCTTTTTTTCCTTGCCCTCTCTTCATTGTCTAATCCTCAAGTTCTCGCTTTCCTTTCAATTGTGTCCTACCTTTCTATTTGCATTTCTTCTTTTGAACTCTTACACTAGGAAGACTATATGATACTTATACATGTGTGTGTGGTTTATTTCACTAATGAGTACATCTTCAAGTGGCATCCACTTAAATATGAAGGCTTCAAGCTTATCATTCTTTATAGCTGAATAATACTCCATTGTATCAAAATAATACATCTTTTTCATCCATTCCTCAGGTGATGGTCATCTTGGTTGTTTCCAAGATTTGGCTATCACAAATGCGTGAGTTGTTTTTTCTTTCTTTTTTTTTTTTTTTAATGGAACTGGGTATTGAACTTAGACCCTTTCGCTTACCAGGGAAGCATTTATTTTGCTGAGCCATTTCCCCAGCCCCCTCTAATTTCCATAATGGTTGCACAAGTCTTTATTCTCACCAGCAGTGGAGAAGGGTTTCTTTTTTCCCACAGCCTCTCCAACATTTGCTGTTGGTTGATTTCTTCCATAATAGATTTTTACTACATCATGAAGGAGATCCTTAGCCAGTTGGAAAGTATTGCCTTGCTTAACCAGTTAGTATTGTGGGTCACACTTAACGTTATGTTGATTTGCTGTTAATAGGTACAAAGACACACACATACATGTCTCAATAATCATTCAATTAATGTCTACTTTAAAGTTTATTTTCAGTAGCTCCATTATGAAGGAGAAAATGACCCATAGGACGTGGCCACTGGGAAAAGTGAAACTTGCGAATAAGCATGCACTCCCCACTCTAAGAGCTTTTGCTCGTGACATGCGCAGACAGGCCAACTGCGTATCCTCAGGGGAGTTTCCATCAGAACAACACTGGCGTGCAAAGTGTGAGAGTAGGACAAAATCGCACTGCCACTCTCCCTTATCGATGAGGGGAGGGAAACAACAAACAGCGTTAGCAGCGATTCGCATCCAGACTCCTGAAGCCGAAGTGTGAAGGTGCTCAAGCGCCGCCATGTCAGCAGTTCCACCTCAATACGCGCTGATGATGCGTTAGGCACCACGCGTTTTCCTGACTCTGCCGTGGACTGTGATTGACATGGCCACAACCAAGCAACTGAGATGATGACTTTCATTTTGCCCTCTCCGCCAAGTCATAGTAGTGAAAGCTGGTCCTGTTTATAATGTCTTTATCAGCAGCTCACACTCCTATATCGGCTCTGCAATGTTCCAAAAGTTAAAATATTGGAGGACTACAAAGAAAAATGAATCATGGAGCCTTAAAAGTAACTCAGATTTTTTTCAGATTTTTAAAAATTTTATAGGGCAGTTTAATTGCAAACATAAATATATATCTTTTATTAATATACATTTGCAACACATAGTGAACATAATCATCATAGGAAATTGGTACATGTAGTGTATCAATCCTTTTAATTCCACTTCCTCTCTTCTTCCTCCCCTCTTCATTCATCCTTCCCACTTGAAGAAGGTCTCATGAGGCTCTGACACAAGCTTCTAAATCTCTCTGTAGGGCACAGTCATGAGCTCAGACATCTGACTTTCGCCCTACCACCTCTCCTCCAGAACCTGGAAGTTCTCTGTTGAAAGGGTTTGGTGGCTCAAACTCAGAATGTGTGGAGGACCCTGGGTTTGAGTCCAACCTCATGACAATTATAAAGCAGAGCTTCTCTGAGATTCAAATGATGGATAACGAAATTCTGTAGTGTGATAGAACAGGAATTGCTATACAGAACTTGAGTGATCAAGTGGTCTAGAAATCTAACATGTTCTCATTATTTATTTATCTGTCTACTCAATCACTTTTCACTCATTCTTTCTGGTAAGGAAAATTATCCTAAAGACGAACATAAATAATGCATCTGACAAGAGAGAGAAAAAGGTCTAAGTTCATGATCATATTACTTCATTGATCAGAAGAGAGAAGATTGTAGGGAACAGAGAAAAAGGGAGGGGTGAACCAGCAGGAAGTTGGTGACATTTGAGCTGTGCTATCAAGGGGGAGTTTCAGTCTGCCAGGGAATAAAACAGCAAAGGCTAGAGCCAGAGGGAGCAACTGAACAGGAAGTGGCAGGGGCTGACTGCCAGAGCCCAGGGACCCTCATTTGATCTGGGGTAGGTGGCAGTGCCATGCTGGATGGAGTTCAGCAACATAAGGAAAGAACAGATCTCAAGGATCCTTTGCCACATTAAGAATTGTGTGTATTTCCTCCAAAACAGTTATTTCCAAGGCTGCACATTACCCTTGGGGAGCTTTTGAAGTAGTTTTCTTGAGGTTGAAATTTTCAGAGCATCTGGGGACAGCTGTGATGGAGTGCCACACTACAAGGTTTATATCGAAGATATTTAAGTAGGGAAATGTCAAGGTCAGGTACGTGCTTTACAAAGACAAGCCCTGTAGATTTGTACAGAGTTGATGGAGAGAAATGAAACCAGGTAGGATGTTAACATAGGCTATTAGAACAGTGACCTTCAAACTGTGGTTCACCACAACTATAGTTTTATGGCATTTTTACATGAGTTCAAAAAATTTGCTCTCAATTTGCTTTTTGAGATGTTTGCTTAATTGACAGAAAGTCAAACACGATGTAGATCATATTTTAACACATTAGCAATAATTGAATTTATGTTTCCAATTTAATTCAATGAAGATTCTCCAGAAGTTTTTTATTGTTGATTAACCTACAAACACAGGGCAAGATATGTATAAAACAAATAAAGAAACAGAGTCACTGGACTTATAAAAATGTGTAATGTGGCACAGCCAAATCAGAACACACACTAAATGCTGAAGATAAATGGCTGGCTGCAAACATGGACTTGGACTATTTTGTATTCTTCAAACCAATGTTTCTCCTACACTGACCTCTTATTGGGTGCGTGTACTTTTTAAAAATTGTAGTAAAATATACATAACATAAAATATATTATCTTAACCATTTTTAAGCGTAAGGTTCAGTAGCATTAAGTATATTCACACTGCTGTGCAAGAACTCTCTAGAACACTTTTATCTTGCAAAACTGAAACTATAACCATTAAAGGACAATTGTTCATGTATGTCCCTCTTCCCCATTCAGCTCCTGGCAATCAACATTCTGTCTTCTGTGTCTATGCTTCTTGCAATGCCAAATATGTCATACAAGTAGCATCTTGAAATAATTACCTTGTTTGGTTTTAAATAAAATTTAATTATTTTAATTTAAAAAGCATATATGGCATACTTTTATTCTGCTTCATGATTTGCCCACTTACCTATTCTGTCTGTGAGCCTGCCTAGCCATTCTTTTCCTATTAACAGGTATTAATTAGTAATGGGGTTCAGAGTGATAACTTCCTACAAGCATCTTGTATGAACTGGTTAAACTGAGCTTCACTTTTTCCACCACACTCTCACACACTCCTTTCTCAAACTCAGATGATGCCAACTCTGCTGTAACACCTCAGTTCATGGACACTTCTGTTCATGAATAGTTTGGCTTGAAAGCAGAAGCATTTGGCAAAATTTTGCTTCCACTCACGAGCACTGTGTGAGGCCACAAACACAGCCACAGCCATCTTCCCCAGAATTGTTAAAGGAAGCAGGGTACCACAGTGCTTTTAGGTTAGTTTTTAGTTTTTGAAAATAAGAGCATTTGCTTTTTGTGAATGGCTTACTTTAATTAGCATAATGTTGTCAACATTTACTGATGTTGTAGGATGTGTCAGTCCTTTGTTGTTTTTAGGGCTGAATATGCGGTTGTTTATATATACCGCAATTTGCTCATACATTTGTCTGTGGGTAGAGATTTGGGTTGCTTCCATTTCACGGCCATTGTGAAAACTATTGCTGTGAACATGGACATATAAATAGCACTTGAAGGCTCTGCTTGTTGCTTTTGAGATGCAGTAGACCCCAAATGGAATTGCTGGATTATATGCTAATTCATTTTTTTAAAGCTTCTTCTGAAGAATACAATTCTAATAAATAAAAGTTATACTTCGGGAAATGTATTCTTAAAGTATTTTACAAAGCAGAATTATACATAAGAATTTATTTCACAAAGGGTTCTGGGCAATCGTTGCCTTGCAGAGAAAGGGAGAAGAGAAGGACAGAGGCCTCAGAACAGAGGCTAGAAACCAAGGGCGATGCTTCAGGAAGGGGAAATGGGTTTTGTTAAGATCTGAGGGGTTCTCCCTCTCCTCCAATCGTCACTTGTTTTTCTTTTTAATTTCTATGGTCCGGTAAGGACTTCTAAATATATAAAAATAACACAGAACTCTTTATGTAGCATGATCTTCAGCTGGTGACTGTTCCTGCCTATAGTTGACTCAAAGGGAAATATTATAACATATAAATATAAATATTACAGAAAAATTAAAGATTATTTTCTTAGCCTCATCTCAGAAAGGAGCCCCATTGTTTAGGTTACAGCATAACAGAAGTATAAAGAAATCCTTCGTTCTATTTCACTTGAGACCTCATCTCCTTCCGTAATAATCCAAAAGTCACAGCACCTCCAATAAATTCCGTATTGTACTTGGAAAGAAGCAAGTTACCATATTGGTGGAGAGGGTTCCTATCAGAGGTTGAAAGCAAACAGTAGCACTCTAAAGCAATTAGGTAGGCCCACAAAATAACAAAGGCAACAAAAGAAAAGCCATTATGCAAATATCTGACCAGTAATTGTTCACCCACCTCATGAAGCCTTCACAAAGAATAAGAGAGCAGTAGGCTTGGAGAGCTAGCTCTCTACCAGGTGGAATTATTAGATCTTTCTGTATTCATTAAAGGTTTCTGCATGGTTGTTCCTTGACAGGCTTCTGAACTTCTTGGTACAGTAGCAGAGGGAGGCATAGGAAGGATGGATTGAGAATAACACACTGGTTACCAACCGTGCATGTGGCCAGGGCTTAGACCACTGGGAGTGCTGTGAGATACTGAGTACAAGCTCTAACTACTGCAGCTCTGGGCACTGCAGACCTGTGAGATGAAGCAGAGTTCTTTAGGTGAAGAGGAAGAGTGGGAACGCCAGCATGTGCAGGGCCCTCTCTACAGCAGGACTGGAGTGCTTGGTAAGGACCAGTGTCAAGCAGACATGCAGCACACATGCAGGAATTGGGTGGAGGGTGGTAAGGTTTTCACGGGGTGTTAGCCCTAATGTCACCTGGAAGGTGAGTTGAGCCAGACAGCTGGGGTGACACCAAGCGAAGGCTGTACCCCTGGGGAATGTGCATTCTGAAGAAGCTCCTTGAGGATACTGAGGAAGATGGCCTGGGAAGTACACACACAGACCACCAACAGAGAAAGCAGGTATTTGAGTTGGGATTGGAGGCGAGAAAGAGCGCACCTTCTGCAAAGGGATGGTCATTACAGTATGAGAGCATAGCAGAGAGGTAGATGTGGTGGCAGAGTGATCAAGCCCTTAAAAGTGACAGTTGCTCGCCTACAATCAGATGCAGGAAAGAGGGAAGATGGATGGAGCATTGAGAGTGGAGTCACAAGGAGTGTGTTAGTCACTGAGGCTGAATGGGGACTGATTTAGGGCAGAATTAGGTCCTAATGATTTTGCTTATGAATCTCTAGAAGGTAATAACCAAATATATATATTTAAAATGAATGTATCCAATATACACACAGAGAGTAAACAATTGTATGTTTTTCAAGATTAAGGAAATAGAAAAATGGGCTAAAGACATAAATTAAGTTTTTAGCAAGGTGTAGGGTGAGCATAAGAAAGAAAGTGAAGCTGTAGAAATGACCCAGAAGGAACATATAGGCAGAAAGAGAAGCCCTACTTAAAAAAAAACCTTAAGGGTGAAAGATGATTTAGGTAATGGGCAAAGAAGAAAATAAAAATAAAAATCCTCCAGATGTCCCAGAGGCACTCAGAAGTGTCCCCAAAATGAACAGAGTAGAAGAGAGCATCCCCAGCAGGGGTCCAGGCCCAGAGCTGCAGTGAGGGCAACCATAGAGGTCAGCACAGAGCTTGGCCTCAGACCCAGTGCGCTGTGACTTTAGGGAAGGGTGTTCAGCTTGCACGATAAGCAGAGACACTGGACACAGTTCCAGCACGATGCTGCCATATTCTGAGTGGTAGAAAGTCTCTAAATTGGAAATTCTACAGTTCTCCAGTTTAAGCACCTTAATTTTATGTGCATAGATAGTTGAAAATGTCATCTTGATGGGAAAGCAACCAGGAAAGCAAGTGAGTAAAACTGAGATTGCTCTCGTATTGGCCTAAAAGAAAAGATGCCAGTGACACAGTTCAAAGCCCCAAAATGAGCACCTTCACTACAAAACCATCCCAAGGAGGCTGCAGCAGCTTTTTTACAGAGAAGCTCAGCAGGTTAAAGCAACATGCTCCACTCACCTCTGTTTCTCAAGAGTATCCTGTTTTTGATCTTTTTCCTCTCATCCCTTCACCCTCAGCACGTTCTCCTTCTCTGCCCTCCTGGCCTCAATAGTCTCGGGCCTCTGGGGCTAAGCAAACAGGACCAGTGTTTCTCCTTCAACACATGCATTGGGTGGGGGGTGGATCCAACCACAGGACTGATGTTCAGCTGCAGTGAAATGTGAGAGTAGCGAGGAGACAAGGCAGAGGAAGTCAGCTGTGATAGAAATAAATTACACAATTAATTCCAAAAGTACAAAAGGCTACACCACAAACACAGATTAACTGAGTAATGTTCAATTCGGAAAACATGCTGAAAGAAACAATTAAAAGTAATTGAAAAATACAGTGTTAGCCAGGACCATGAATATCTTGTAGCATGCAACCAGCAGCGCTGTGAAATGTTCAGAATCATCTTCAGCCTGAAGTTTACCATTTGGTTTTAGCTCGATCATTCAAGTATGACATTACATGTTCTATATATTGCAAAAAATGAACTAAGGGAACGGATGTGGTGGTGCATGCCTATAACACCAGCGCCTTTGGAAGCCTGAGGCAGGACCATAAGTTCCATGCCAGCTTGGGCAATTGAGCAAGATGCTGTCTCAAAATAAAAATTTTACAAAGATGGGGAGGTGGCTCAGTGGTGGGGTCTTACCTAGCATGTGAGAGCCCCTGAATTCCAGCTCAAACAGCACACACGTGCACAAGACAAATGAACTAAAAATGTTGGGCATGACAAGATTTGATTTTTAAAATAGCAGAAATCCAGAAATCTCATTTTAATGAATAACTCTCAACATTTTCAAATCATTCTTCTGAATTTTTAGTGACTACTGAGACTGATTTGAAGACACTTGCTATATGAGAAAGTCCCAAACTGGATCCTGTTGCCAGCTAACTTATTTGAAACAAAATTAATGATTTAATGTATCAGTTTGCTGATAAGTAAAATTACTCCATTTGGTGAAATGCTCTCTCAATTCCTGGCTAGCTTAACAGTTTCATAAATGTTATACATTGTCCTGATCACTGTGACATAATAGTGTATGGCTTGCACAATCATAAAGCTGATGAGAGCTTAGATAGTATCAAATTAAACACATGTGTTTTATTGATCAATAAAAAGAAGTCCCCAAAGATTTAATGCCCTGTCTAAGGCTAGGTAGAATTTTTTTAGGGCTTGTTATAAACTGAATGTTTGTGTCCCTCTGAAATTTGTATTTTGAAAATTGGAGGAGTCAGTGTTTTAGCGATTAGGTTGTAGGAATCAGTGCCCTTATGAAAGGAGACTGCAGAACTCCATCTCCATGTCCCCCGCGTGAGAACAGCTGCCTGGGCACCAGGAAGTGGGCCTTTGCCAGGCATCAGATCTGGTGATGCTTTGTTCAAGGACTTCCTAAATTCCACTCCTGGAGAAACAACCCCTCCCCCCATTGCATATAAGCCATCCAATTGAAGGTAGCTTATGATACCAGCCACAACGGATGAAGACAGAACCAAGTCTGGAATCAGTCTTAGAATCCGAGCTCTTCCTACTGCAGTGCATGCCTGTTATGGAGAAAGGAAGCCAACACTAAAGCATGGGCTAGAAAGTTAGTATGAGTCAGCTGTAAGGAAAGGCACAGTGAAATGCAGGTAAGCTGGATCTCTTAGAGGAAAAAGATCTTTTTATATTAATTTTATTGAGAAAGAAGTAGCAATGAGACAGTTTCAAAACAGGTTAGTAGGACAGTTACAGTAATTGATATATTGCATATCGTTGTCTTTGTAGTAGTTATTTATAGTATAAGATGCAGACATAATATTTTGTCTAAACATTATTAGTTCAAAACTTTCTTTTCTTCTAAACTAAGAGAAAGTAGCTGTGTATCTACCATATTTTGTATATACAGATACATATTAGATTTTTTCGCTACAATATGGTCCTTCATTTATATCCCCCTTTTTTGTTTACTTTTGTCAGAGATGGGTATTCCATTGTCATTCATATATTGTAGGTACATGAATTCAGCAAAGTAACCCAATACAGTCTAGTAGTTTAGAATAACAGTGGGTTATCCACATGACTGGCACTGTCAGAAGTTATTGACTTGAGCCTTTTACAGCTCAGCATATTAATATGGCTTTACTTTTTATACCTTATTTTATACTCTTCTGCTAGATGGTTAAGACCAAGATAAAGCAAGACCTATATAACAAAAAATATAACTTTTATATCTGACAAAGTCAGTCAAATCCCCTCAGGATTTACCCTGAAACCCTGTACAGCAGTTTGTAGATCTTTTGTCAGTGTTAGCCATGTGGATAAGGCTATCATAAAGAAATCACCCAACAACAAATGTTGGAGAGGCTGTGGGGAAAAAGGAACCCTTCTCTACTGCTAGTGGGAATGTAGACTGGTACAACCATTATGGAAATCAGTGTGGAGACTCCTTAAAAAACTAGGACTGGAAATCCCATTTAAACCAGCTATCCCCCTACTGGGAATTTTCCCCAGAAGAACTGAAGACATTATATCATAGTGCACTTATGTTTATAGCAGCACAATTTGTGATAGCCAAATCTTGGAAGCAACCAAAATGCCTGTCCCCTGAGGAATGGATGAAAAGGATGTTATTTTGATACAATGGAGTATTACTCAACTATAAAGAATGATAAACTCGAAGTCTTCATATCTAAGTGGATGCCACTTGAACATATACTCATAAGTGAAATAAACCAGACCCACATGTATAAATATCATATAGTTTCCCTAGTGTAAGAACTCAAAAGAAGAAATAAAAGTTGAAAGATATAACACAACTAAATGGAAAACAAGAACTTAAGGATTAAACAATGAAGAGAGGGCAAGGTGAAAAGCTAGGAAACATGGCAGGGGCAAAACCATACATTTATATACACAGGATGGTTAAGGCAATGATCTTGGAAAAAAAAAGATAATTTGATTGAACCCTAAGTCTTTTAAATGTATGGAATGCTAAGTTAGTAATAAATGAAAAAAATAAAAACACAAGGCTGCAGGTGTATTATTGCCCTTGTTTACAAACTAGCATTTTTACTTACAGAATACTGTCAAGCTTTTTCAGTCTTCTGCTTACAGCAGCCTGCTTTCTACTCGTTTTATAGAGTCCATGAGTGAACACCACAGTTAGAGCTGTGTTTTCTCGGTCTTGGGGATGGAGTAGTTTATTTTACCTAAGAATTTGTACATAATCCTGCCCAAGGAGTGAATATAGTAAGTGTGGTCACACCCATTCATTAATTCATGTTTCAGGCTTTTTCTTGGCATATCATAACTAATGGAAATGAAGCCTCAAAAGGATCCATAATTCAAGCCAAAATAGTAGCAAGGTGGGATGAGCATCCTACTATCTTGTTAGCAGCCCTTCAAAGCTGAGTTTTCCTTGAAACAGGTAAGGGAAGAAGCTCGTCATGTGCATGGAACCCATGTTCCACTCAACTGAGAAGAATGCCTCGTCTGTGGTAGTGCTCGGGTTTACTTTTAAATAAATTTTATTACTTGTGGAGATGTAGAGATCTCAGATGAATAGCACAGCTTAAAAACATGGGTCTGTGACATAAATCATTCTACAAACATGAAAACAGACACAGAGTGCAAAGAAAATTATAGTCACAGGATAGAGAAGCTTAGAAGTAAAGGCAATAAATGAGATAAGAGAATTAAATTCAAACTTCAAAAGGAAGGCAACAGACTTCATAAGTATACAGGGGAAAATTGAACTTCTGTGGGATTTTTTAATCCAAGAAGGAAAGTCAACAGGATACAGAAACATTTTATAGTTTACCCACAGGCTGGTAAAAACTTTTTTTTTAATCTAAAAAGTCCTAAATTTAAAATGTTCTAGACCCTCTGTTCTCTCATCAAAGTATTTCTAAAATAGATACAAGGAGGTTTTATAATCCCCATTTCATAGATGGAAAAATTGAAAAAGAGGGTAACTTTGATGATATGCCTTTAGAGTCACACCAAATCATTTGTGACATTGGAAAATGAGGCCTGTACATCTTCCAACTTTCCTCACTGAAGTAGGATACAATGCACGACCAGAGAAATCATGTCATTTTTTTTTCCTGTAGGAATTTTAGGACTGGGTGGCCATCCTTTTGTTCACTAGAGAAACTTGGCATTGGAAAGAGGAAGAGATGTTTTAGTTTTCTTTGTTTAGCCTGATGCAATGGTCTTTAAGGTGACTGTGTGTGTGTGTGTGTGTGTGTTTGTGTGTGTGTGTGTGTGTATTACTTTTAAAATAGCACATAGGAAAGTTTTTAAATTCCTATTACACTAAATTATTTTTCAAATATAAGAATTTTTGTAATTATATTTGTTAATTTAAGTTGTCGTATTACGCCAAAGAAATATTGTTTTGAATATAATGCATTGAAAATACAAAGTTGAAAGTTTTTTTAAATTACCCTCAGGAGGGGCTGGGGAGATGGTTCAGTAGAATAAGCGCTTCTCTGGCAAGCACAAGGGCCTGAGTTCAATCCCCGGTTCTGCAATAAATAAATAAATAACCCTTATGAAAACTCAACATCTAGAGATATCTTCCAAACATCAAAACACATAATTCCTGATATGTTTTCTTTTTTAAAATTTTATTTTATTAATGCATCTGTGACTATAAAAAATGATCTGCAGTAGATACATAGACTTTTAATAAAATTCTAATTGCTATATGATAGTATTTTAAAGTAAAATGATGAATTTGATTTTTTTACATCCTACAGATTGTACAGGAGCAAAATAAGTGCCTGGGTATAGTGATATACACCTATAAACCCAGCACTCCGGGAAGTTGAGACAGTAAAATCTAAAGTTTGAGCCCAACCTGAGCAATTTTGAGGCATCGAGAGACCTCGTATTAAAATAGAAAAGAAATCAGCAAACAGAGCTAGTCAAGGTGAAAATTCTAAACATTAACTGCTATTTTCAAAAAAAAAAAAACTGATGGAAATCATGAGTATAACCATCTCCGCCATCTAGTATATGTACTTGCTGAACCACTACATGAAGAACAGCAATGTGTACTACAAAACCCAGGGTTGAATGCTTACTTTTCCACATTATTTTCAAATGCCAGTCGAGGGTTCAGCTTTGTGGTAGACCATTTGCCTAGCCTGTGTGAAGCACTGGGTTTAATTCCCAACACCAAGACTTTATTTCTCTGTTCGGTAGAATTTTCCATTGTCTTCAGCAGGAGTAGCATCCTCAGCACACAGGACTGCATTGCACAGGGCTGCCTGTGTGCTGGCCGCCTTGCTCATGTTTTCTGTACACGAATCAGTTTATTTTGTTCTCACAGCCCCGCTGACCACAGCACCCTGAATGTGCACTGCATCATCAGTACTGAATGTGCTGCATCATCAGCCCTTAGTGCTTGTCTGACCTCCTATTTCAAGACAAAGAAAAGCCAAGTGTGCCCCTAAAGGGAAAGGGCCAGGACCCTCACTCTTGCATTCAAAGAACAAGAATGGGGACTTTTGAGACTTTCTTTGATTCTCTTTATGCTTTCTTCTCACTTACAACTCTGAGTAAGAGGGAGGGTGAGAGAGGTAATCTGTCAAAAATCTACCTTTCAAAATGAAATCTACCAAAAGAAAAATCTGGAAAAATCTCAATGTCGTTTTCATTTATATCTTAATCTTCTTACCTTTTAGTAGCCATCTCTTGACATATTTTCTTCTCTTCTGAACTTAGTCTTAGATAGAAGAGAAGCAATGGGCATTGATTTAAAAAAAGTTTAATAGGATTTTCTCAAAGGGAAGATGCTTTTCATTATGCATGCTCAATGTACCAAGTCTATCATGCATACCTCCATTAGTACTTATGTCAAGAAAAGATTATTTTCCCAGTATAAGAATAAGAAACTAGGACCTGAGAAGGAAAATGGCCAGTCCAGGAATGCACTACCAGTAATGGTTCCAAAATTTCATCTTCTAAAACATTTTTCTAATATTAGAGTAAGGAAAACATAGTCATCCTGAAATCATTCATCTTATACATGGGCAGCCATGTGTCACACAGAGTTTACGTTTGTGGGACACAGAGTAAGGCATTGCATGGCCCTGGCTTTGGAGATTTTCAGCCTAGAGAGGGAAGGAAAGAGATATCTGCCACATACACAGGCATGGCAGCAACATAAATATTTTCAGATAACATGATTCTTTACATAAAAGACCCAATGAATTCCATAAAAACCACTTAGAATTAATAACCAACTTCAGTAATGTAGCAGAATACAAGATCAACAAAATCCCAGTTGTGCAAGGAATAATAGCAAGGATCAACAAAAGGAATTGCATCGAATTGAAAAGCTTATACACAAAAAAGGAAGTAATTAGTAAAGAGAAAAAAAAATCTACAGAATAGGAAAAATTGTCTGCTATTCCTCAGACAAAAGATTAATGTCTTCTAGATAGAAAGAACTCAAAAGAATTCGACCACCTAAAAAAATACCCACTCAAGAAATGGATAAGTAAGGTAAACACACAATTCTCAGAAGCAGTACAAAGGATCAGCAAACACATGAAGAAATGTTCTGTATCTCCATCCACTAGAGAAATGCAAATTAAAGCAATGCAAAGATTTCCTTTTATGCCAGAAAGAACAGCCATCATCAATAAGTCCAAGAATAACAAATTCTGGGGTATCTGTAGTAATAAAAGAAACATCTTACATTTTTGTTGGGGATATAAACTAGTACAATCACTATGTGAATCAATATGGAGATTTCTCAAAGAACATAAATTCATATGATCCAGCCATTCCCCTTCCATGTATTTCCCTAATTAGTTAAAGACATCAGACCACAACAATGCACCCATTTGAATATCTACAGTAGCACAATTTATAATAGCTGAATCCTAGAAGTAATCTGCATTTCTATCAACAAACAAATGGATTTTAAAAATGTATTACTTATATGTCGTGGAATACTACTCATCTTTAAAAAAGGATAAATTCAAGAATTTACTGGAAAGTTGGTCACCTGGAAAATATAATGTTGAATGAAATAAGTCAGACACAAGCTTAACTACTGTATGGTATCTCCCATTTCAGTAAAGTAGCAAAAAAGAATATTTATTCTCTTCGAAAGTAGTAACAATAAAGAAACACTCTTCCTTTGACTTTCAAATCACAACTCTCTGTCTCCTTCCCTAGATTTCACTCTCCATTCTTTTCCTCCTTTTCCACTCTAACAGTGTCAGCCTTTGTGGAGTCTGTTCCTCCCCTTCTCTTCTCATTCTTCTCTTCTTTTCTCTTCCTATGTTTCTCTTCTTAGGGCAGCCCATCTTCATTTACTCCCAACTGTTCAGCAATCAGGTTGTGCTGTGACATCCAAGTCTACATTTCAAATTCAGACATTCAATATATAAAAAAGGAACATAATAAAGGATAGGTAGAAGGAAACAAGGGTATAGATTTATTGCAAATGGGAAGGAATCAGGGGAAAAGGGAGAGGGGAAAGAGAAGTGATGGTTAGAACTAAGATATACCATGGACAGGAACCTAACAATGTGAACAAATGTAAACATTGTATGTACACAATGAGTATGAGCGAATAATGCCAACAGGAATGAAGATGAGGAAAGAGCACTAGAGGCAGTTGGAGGGAGGTGGATGGGAAAGGAGAAGGGGATTGAAAAAGGAAGGAGCTATGCTATGTGCATGCACCCACTCCCCAAGATAAATGGAACAGAAGAACTGAAGGCAGATACTAACACAAGCAGAAAGACCTCCTCCAAATCACTTAATGTGAAGTTTATCAAGGTATGAAAAAAACTAAGATCAAAATATTTCAGCTTGCTACAATTATACTAGAAAAGTCTCAGGCTAACCCACAATTACGTAAGGAAATAAAGACCACGACATAGGCAGATTTTATCTCTGACATATCCCAACCACATTGCTATTAAAGCTTCCAACCTCTTTCTTGACTCAATAAATGGTTAAAAATACAAATTTGCACTTCTTCCAATAACTAAGGCTAAGGACCATTGTCTTGTGTGAGAAATGCAAGCCTTTGTTTACCATAGGCACAACCATTGTAGGGGAAAGGGGCAGCGAAGTCCCTTCCAAAGTCCTCTGTGTCACATGAGTCTTTGTAACAAACTTCACATTGACTCATTTTATGGATAAAGAAACTGGAATTCCCTCAGGGGAAGGAATCCATATTATAGTTCTTATACTTGAATATTATACAGCCCTTAAAATAATGTTCTTGCAGACTTTGTAATGGACATGACATTATAATGTACAGATATAAGAGTTAGGCTCCCAACTCCCATATGTACAACTAGAAAAATAATGTCAAATTCTGACTAGAATTAGGGATAATTTTTATACTTGTTTACATAGAGTTTTTAAATTAAAAAAATAAATTTTATTTTATTTCAGAGGCAAAGTTATAGATGGAAAAGTTATCTCTGGCTATTAAGGATGCCGCAGCAAAATACAGCACACTAGGTCATATACAGACAAAAGAAGCATACTTTTCACAGTTCATGAATTTCTGGGGTCTCACTCCAAGACCCTGCCATGTCTGGGGAGGAGGGCCTGCTTTCTCATTCATGAATGGTGCCCTCTCTCTGTTTCTTTACATGACAGAAGGCCCTAATTTTCTAAAGTCTCCTTTGATATGCCCACTAATTCCAATCATGAGGTCTCCATGCTCACAACCTAAAAACCTCCTAACACTATCCTTGCAGGTTAGAATTTCAACCTATGAATTTTGCAGAGACACAACATTCAGATCATAACAAAAAATACAGGGCCAGGGAGATGGCTCAGTAGAATAAGCACTTGCCTGGCAAGCTCAAGGGCCTGAGTTCAATCCCCGGTTCTGCCAAAGGAAAAAAAAAAGAAAGAAAGAAAGAAAAAGAAAACATAAAAAATACAGATAAAGGAGGTAATTTAATGTAATAGCTACTAGCATAAAACTAGAAATAAACTGTTTGGACACTGCCGCTACTACCCCCTTGCCACTTACTAGCTGTGAGACCCCTAGAGCAAAGTTATTTAGTCTTTCCAAGTCTCAGTTTTCTCATCTGTCCAGTGGAATGGTTTTACTGCCTCTCTTACACAAACAAGACTGATACAGAGTAAGTGTAATGTACTTGGCAGATCACAATTTGTTTGAAGCCCACTTTCCCATCTATTCTGTGAAAGCGTAGTCTGTCCGTGGAGGTGGGCTGTCTTGGTCACTGCGTCACCATGTCATCAGTAGCAGCCCCATCACATCATCACCATCTAGCATTGTGCCTGCAGGTAGCGGGTGCTTGATAGATATTCTACTGGATGAATACACAAATGAAAAGCTGAGGGCACTAACTTTACCATGTCATATAGCCACATGCATAGAACACTTCAAAATTTGTAGCGCCTATTTCATTATTTTATTTAATTCTAACCACCCACTTAAAGAACGCAGAGAGAAAGGTAATATCTTGGTTTTTCCTTTGGCAATGTGAAGCCTCCTAACATTATTTACTTAAGGCTAGATAGCTAAAAAATGATAAATCTAAAGAAGAGCCTAATTCTTGGCCTACCTGTGGACAGAAATACGCTGCTAACGTTGACTTAGGTGACATTCACTGCAGGCAGGATTGAACCACTCACCCCTCATAATGCTTTCTGGAGCTGACTTAAGTCTGAGTCCTGAACTTGCAGTGATTGCTGAAAAGCTCTCTGATTGCTCTTTCACTAGCTTGGTGACCTTCTGTTCAGACTGGCTGGGCACTCCTCTTCCATGTACACCCTACACACCCCAATGCCCATGCCAAATCTGAGTATAGCATCAGTAATCACTGACAGACCCCACTGTCCACCCCAAAGCTGAATACAGCCTCACTAATCAAGTCTGACACCAACTTAGGCCACTTTCCTTGGCCCATCACAACTTATTTCTTTTTAGTTGGATCTAAGAAGGAAGAGATTAAATGAAGTAACTAACTGTCAAGCCTAGTGTATCAGGAGAATGACGTGAATACAAATTAGTCAATATGGAAAGAGTGTGTTTGTGGGATCAGAGAATTAGTTCAGCATTAGACATATCAAGTTCAAGATGCTAATAAGATCCCTAAGTGAGTAGCGCATGGAAATGTGACCTCACACTTAGGAAGGAGGTGAATGGAAGCAGTCATATATGCAAAATGAACAGCCAAAGGTAAAGCAGTCATATCCTGCAAGATATCATCTAGGGAGGGCTTTTCAAGTGTTTAGTGGAGTGTTAGCATCCCCAGGAGAGTGGTGGGGTGTGTCCAGATACCTGAATTTCAGGCATCAGACCCCACTTCAAACAGTACAGAAGTACACTTACCAAATCTTTGTTAAATCTCAGATTTTATTTGATTAAAAATTTTGCTGTTAATAGAAGCATTTATAGCATTAGTTTAATACATATTTTCATTCTCTATTTCTATCTCTGTGTCTATCTGTCTATCTCTGTGTTTCTCTCTGTCTCTGTCTCTCTGTGTCTCTGTCTCTGTCTGTATATCTCTCTCGCTCTCTTACTCTCCCTCCCTCCCTCCCTCCCTCCCTCCCTCCCTCCCTATACCATAGCCTCTTACACACCTTCCCACACACACAAGTGTCTTATAAGGAGAAATCATTAACCTGCATTAAAGTTCTGATAAGTGAACAAGAACTTAGCCCCAGATACTCTAACTGAATAATATTCCATTTGTGATAGACTTGTGTGTGATTTAGAAAATATTTTGATCCTAGAGTAGTTCCAATTCAATGGATCAGTTGCAAATTCAAACTGGTTCATTGAGGTTTAATGATTTTTTAAAATTTTCTTAGTTTAGTAGAGAATAAAAATAATAATGTACGGGGCTGGGGAGATGGCTCAGTAGAATAAGCACTTGCCTGGCAAGTGCAAGGGCCTGAGTTCAATTCCCAGTTCCGCAAATAATAATAATAGTAGTAGTAGTAGTAGTAATAATAATAAAAATAATAATAATGTTCAGCAAATATATTTAATACATTCCAGGTTTTTGTTCATCATTTGATTCTATATCCCATGTGTTTCTCCAGTTGATGCTGGTGTACTATATTCAAGGTCTCCATTTATATAACAGCATCGGACCCACCCCTGGTAGGGAATTAGCCCACTAGCCCTTTCCTTGTATGGCAGATAAATCTTGCGTATAATCTCACAGAGAAAATACCTGCCCAATAGTTGCTACAGAGAAGGTACCAAACACAGGATACCTTGAAAACAACAGTGCCACAGGGGTAAGAAATTATATCACACACTACTGCCTCCCACAGCTCCTCGAGTTTCATATGGGTTATCCCCTCCTTATTTCCTTCCAGGCCCAATTCCCACAGCTGTTAGCTACATGTACATAAAGTGCCAGTAATAATCACCCAGGGCAGATGCTAGCCTGCCTTTAAGTGAGCCTCTAAAACTTAAAAGGCAGAAGGGGATAGAGAAAGAAAAAGAAGGAAAGAAATGAAGGAAGGGAGGGAGGGAGGGAGGGAGGGAGGGGAGGGAGAAATGGAAGGGAAGGGAAGGGAAGGGAAGGGAAGTAGATTTTCACTTTTCAATCCATAGAAATACCTCTGTTTGGAAGACAAAAAGCAGTAGTTGTCACAACGTAAGCAAGGACTCATTACATGATCTAGAATACAGTATGAAGTTGGGAAGGAAAATAAAGCATGGAGTTAGACACCCAGGGTTGGAATACTAATGTTTTGCCTGCTAGTAGGTAGATTTGGGAAGCACATCACTTTCTGAGCTTCCTTACTCCTCTGTAAAGCAGATGGCCATGAGAATTAGAAGTGGCCTTGTGCCCCCAGACCCGGCAGAGAGCATATGCTCAGTACACATTTGCTCACTTTTCCTGTCCTTTTCATATAAATCAGGGGCCATCTCTCTATATCCCCCCTCAACTGTGTCAACTGCTAAAGAGAAATCCTTGATATGACCTGCAAAGTAAGCTTAGATACTGCCATAAATATTAGTGTTTTTTTATTTTAAAAAGAATAGAATTAGAAATGATACACAATCTCTAAAGCAACCCCAAAATGATAGGTATTCACCAGTGGTTGTCATATTGCACGTTGTGGTCTTCAGTGTAGTGGCTCAGATTGTCTTATATAAGCATATAACTTTGGTCACAGTAAAAGCGTTAAGCATTTCTGTTACCTTAAAAAATTGAGAGAAATTAGTAGCACAATCATCTTAGTTATCCTGTGTATATACTTGCATGATTTTTCCTTCCCTTTTTTCCTTTCTTTTCTCCTCTCATTCCAATTGTTTCTTCCTTTTGCACAGTTTCTTTCCCTTTTACTGTATCTATTGTACCTTTCAGATTTTATTTACCCTTTTAGTTTCTTACACTAGTGAGACAAATACCATGTTTATACATGTGTGTCTGCAGTTGTATCCATTTACCTATAAATATACTCCATTGTATTAAAATACCACATCTCTTTTATCTATTTCTCAGTTGATGAGCATTTGAGTTGTTTCCAAGATTTAACTATAACAAATAGTTAAAAACTATAAACACAAGTACACATACATCACTGCGGTATGAAATTTTCTATTCTTCTGGAAATATACCCAGAAAGGGAATAGCTGGGTCAAATGGGACTTCTAATCTTAAATTTTTGAGGAAAAAATTCTTCTCCCCCGAACAGTGGAGAAAGGTTTCTTTTCCCTCCAGCATTTGTTATTAGTTGATTGCTTTGTGATAGCCATTCTTTCTGGGGTGAGATAGAATCTCAGTGTTGTTTTAATTTGCATTTCTTGAATGGCCAGTGCTGTTGAACATCTTTTCATATACTTATTTGCCATCTTTATTTCCTCCTGTGGAAAGTGTATATTCATCCATTGTTAGACTGGGTCTTTGAAATTTGGGGGCTTAATAATTTTTAGTTATTTATATATTCTAAATAAAGTCCTTTGTCTAAGTGACTGTTAAGGATTTTTTTTTCAATTTGTCAATTTTTTTTTCATTCTGTTGGTGATTTCTTTTGATGTGCAAAAACTTTTCAAAAACATGTGACCCTAGCTATTGATTCTTTGAACTATTTCCTGTGCAGTTTGGTTTGTATTCATGAACTCTCCACCTACCTAGGTCTTCATACACACTTGCTCTTCCAGTACACTTAGTGTTTATGTTTTAATGCTTAGATTTTTCATCTGTTTTGATTTTACTTTAGTGCATGGCGATAGGCCTGGATCTAGCTTTAGTTTTTGGCATGTGGAAAACAAATTTTTCTAACACCGTTTGTTCAGGAGGCTATCTTAGTTCCAAAGAACATGTTTGGTCCCTTTGCCAAAGATAAGGTGGCTGAGTGTGCTCATATTTGTGTCTGCATCTTCTAATCTGTTTCATTGATCCTCAGGTCTGTCTCTTTTTGCCAGTACCATGCTAATTTTATTACAGTAGCTTTGTAGTATAATTTCAAGCCATGAATTGTGATGTCTCCTGCCTTGCCTTTATTGGCAAGGATGGCCTTTGTTATTCTAGGTCTTTTGTGGCTCCAGATGAATTTTAGGAATGTTTCGTCTAGATCTGTGAGGTATACTAATGGTATTTTAATTGGGATTTCATTGAATCTGTATAACAGTTTTGGGAGGGTGAATATTTTGTTCTTCCTATCCAGGAGCAAGGAATAACTCCATTTTCTGAAATCCTCTTTGATCTCTTTTTTCAAATTATTGTAATTTTCATTGTATAGGGTTTTTACTGCTTTTGTTATATTAGTTCCTAAGTATTTCATATTTTTTTGGATGCTGTTGTGAAGGGTATTGTTTCTCTCATTTATTCCTCAGTGAGTTTGTTGTTTGTGTAGAGGAATTTGATATTTTGGGTGTTGACTTTCTATCCTGTTATGCTATTGAATTTGTTTATTAATTCTAGGAGTCTGTTGGTGGAGTTTTTTGGTCTTCCATGCAGAGTATTGTGGCATCTACAAATAATGATAATTTTACTTCTTTTTTTTTCAAAGTTTTATTGATAAACAGATAGCAATGAGACAGTTTCAAATCAAATCGGAAGTACAGTTCCAACAAACAATACACTGCATATGTTCTTCTCAGTGGTTAAGTGCTATACAAGATGCGGACTTGTGATCCTATTTACAAACACCATTAGAACAAATCATTCTATTCATTAAGAGAATGCAACTATATATCTATCCCAACCACTTTG
>NW_004524686.1:1446533-1455332 GCF_000260255.1 Octodon degus | reverse complement strand
GGGTGGGCTTGGGTTCTGAGGTTGCATTTTGTTCCTTCTCTTCATTTTGTGTAGCACTGTCTTCTGCCCTTTGTTGTAGATCTTTGCTGTAGTTATGACCTTCACATGTACTGAAGTTCAGGTGGAGCTCTACAGTGTTTGGAGTTATACAGCTGCGTCTGGCTTAGGTCTAGCTGCTGTGCTCAGCTCCTTCCTGCTGCGGACCTGAGCTAGGACTGGGTCTGGGGGTTCCTGGAAGTTGGCAGAAATTCCTACTCTGCGGGAGGGGTGGGGGAGGTATGGCGGAGTGGTGGGGGGCGGCCCGAGGGGTGGGAGAGGGTCCGGCCCACGCTGCACCCGTGCTGGGACTGGTCCCTCCGGCGCAGGGTAGCAGGAAGCTCTCCACACACTCACCGGACCTGGGCTAGGACTGGGTCTCTGATAATTTTACTTCTTTTCCAATTCTTATTCACTTTGTTTCTGTCTTTTGTCTAATGCCTCTGGCTAATAGTTTCAGAACTATATTGAATTGGACTGGTGTACTGGACATCTTTGTCTTGTACCTGATTTTACAGTGAAAGCTTTCAGTTTTTGTCCATTTAGAATGATGTTGTCTGTTCTTTGTCATAAATAGATTTTATCAGATTGAAGTGAAGACCATCTATTCCAATTTCCTGTAGGTTTTTTATCAGGCTTGAATGTTGAACTTTGTCAAAAACTTTTTCTGCATCTATTGAGATGATTATCATGTGGTTTTTGGTTTTGGCTGTGTTCAGGTTGTATATTGCATTTATAGATTTGCACATGTTGAACCATCTCTGTATCCCTGGAATAAATCCCTCCTGGTCATGGTAGATAACCTTCTTGATGATTTGCTGCATTTTCTTTACTAATATTTTATTGAGTATTTTTGCATCCATGTTCATTAGGGAGATCGGCCTATAGTTCTCTGTTTTAGTGGAGTATTTCTCTGGTTTTGATATCAATGTAACAGTTGCCTCCAGAAATACGTTAGGAAGAATGGCTTCCTTTTTTATTTCATTAGAGTTTGAGGAATATTGGAATTAAATCATCTCTAAATTTCTTATACAATTCAGCTGTGGGTCCATCAGGATCCAGTATTTTCTTTGTTGCTAAATTTTTAATTACATTTTTAATTTTATTAACTGATATTGTGCTATTCAGAATTTCTATATCTTTTTTTTTCTGTTTTGGTAACTCATGTGTATCTACGAATCTGTCCGTTCCTTCTGTGATTTCCATCTTACAAGAGTAAAGATTTTCAAAGTAGGTGTTGATAATCTTCTGAGTTTCCACAGGATATCTAGTAATTTCACCCTTTTCATTCTTTATTGCTTAAATTTGAGTTGTTTCTTTCTTTTTTTAATGTGGTTGGCTAGAGGTTCATCAATTTTATTTAGTATTTCAAAGAACCAACTCTTTGATTGATTTGCAGTATTGTTTTCTTTGTCTCAATTGCATTAATTTCTGCTCTAATTTTTATAATTTCCTAACTTCTTTGGGCTTTGGCCTTGACTTACTCTTCTTTTTCTAGAATCTTGAATTGCAGCATTCAGGTATTTGTTTGTTCTCATTTTTTTTTCCTAATGTGAGAGTTCACCACTATAAACTTTCCTCTGAGAACTGCTTTCGTTATATCCCACAAATTCTGGTAACTTGTGTTTGAGTTTTCACTGGATTCTAGATATTGTTTAATTTCTTCTTTCATCTCATCTGTGACCTATTAGTTGTTCAGAGGGGTGTTATTTAATTTGCATGTGTTTGTGGGGTTTCTGTAGTTTCTTTCATAATTAATTTTCAGTTTCACTGCATTATGGTCAGATAGAATGTGTGGATAATTTCAGTTCCCTTATATTTGCTTAAGCATGTTCCATAGATTAGTATGTGGTTGATTTTAGAGAACATCACATGTTCAACTGAAAAGTATGTGTTTTCAGATGTTGTTGGGTGGGACACTTTGTAGATGTCTGGTAAGTCCATTTGTTCAAAGGTTTGATGCTGTTCTGCTACTTTTGCTAATTTTTTGTCTAGTCTACATATCTGTTTGAAACAATGGGATATTAAGCTCCCCTATTGTCTCAGTTACTCTTCTCTTATTGCTGAGACAATTGCCTGACACCCAAAATGAAGGAAGAAAAGGTTTATTTAGCTCACAGTTACTGGAGGTTTCAGTCCATACTCAGCTGACTTCAAGGTAGGCAGCACATGGCAGAGAGCCACCTACATGGCAGCGGCAAAAAGCAAGATGGCAAAAGGGAGGAGTAATGGCAACAATGGCTACCGAGAGCAAGTCTGTCTCTCTTAAGTTGCATTCAGGCTATCCACCCCAGCCTGGCAGAAGTACTCACATCCACAATCCCAGAATCATTAAGACCCATAATCCCAGTCTTGATCATGAATTAATCTCAAACTCTAGAAGTCCCCACCCCATGACTACATGACGCTTTGGAGGGACAATTAGACACAAACCAGCACTCATTCATGCTCAAAGTCCTAAAGAAAATTGGAATAGAAGACCTCTACTTCAATTTGATAAAAGTCACCTATTACAACTCAACGGCTAATATAATTCTAAATGGGGAAAAACTGAAATCTTTTACTCTCAGATCTGGTACAAGACAAGGATGTCCTCTATCACATCTCCTACTCAATATAGTTCTGGAATCATTGGCTACAGCCATTAGACAAGGGGAAAAATAAAAGGAATAAGAATAGGTAAAGAAGAAGTTAAATTATCATTATTTGCAGATGACATGATACTTTACTTGGAAGACCCAAAAAACTCCACCAAGAAGCTACTAGAATTGATAAATAAATTCAGTAACAAAGCAGGATACAAAGTCAGTACCCAAAAGTCAATAGCATTCCTCTACACAGATAACAAACACACTGAGAGGGAAACTAGAGAAACAATATCTTTTACAATAACACCACAGAAAATGAACTACCTTTACTTTCCATAAATTTCTTGTAGAATTCAGCTGTGAATCCATCAGGATCTGGACTTTTCTTTGTTGGCAGGCTTTTTATTACATTTTGTATTTCATTTTAATTTGCAATTTGCAGATGGCTAGTGATGTGGAGCATTTTTTTTCATATATTTGTTCGCTTCTTTAATCTCGTCTTCTGAGAAGTGTGCATTCATCTCAGATGCCCATTTCTGGATTGGGTCTTTAAATTTAGGGGCCCTAAAGTTTTTTAGTCCTTTATAAATTCTAGAGAGCAGAACTTTGTCTGCTGTTATTGAGTTATTGAGCGTTGTTATAACTTCTTGATTCAGTTTTGGTAATTTGTACATTTCTAGGAATCTGTCCATTTCATCCGTGTCTTCTATTCTATGAGCATAAAGATTCTCAAAGTAGCTATTGATAATCTTCTGAATTTCCACTGGGTCTGTGGTGATTATACCCTTTTAATTCCTTGGAATTCATCTAACTAAAGAAGTCAAAGATCTTTTCACAGAAAATTACAGTACTCTGAAAAAAAGAGATCACAAAGGATTTCAGAAAATGGTAAGATATTCCCTGCTCCTAGATAGGAAGAACCAACATCGTGAAGATGGCCATACTCCCAAAATTGTTGTACAGATTTAATGCAATCCCCATCAAACTACCACCAACATACTGCCCAGACCTAGAAAAATCATTCCTCAAATTTATTTGGAACCAGAAAAAGCCTAGGCTAGCAAAGGCAATCTTGGCCAAAAAGACAAGGCAGGAGACATTACAATTCCTGACTTGAAATTATACTACAAGGTTCTCTGATAAAATCAGCATGGTACTGACTACAAAATAGAACTGAGGATCAATGGAATAGATTAGAAGATGGGGAAGCCTCTATGAACACACTAAACCACCTGATCTTTGACAAAGGGGCCAAACACTGTTACTGGAAGACAGCCTCTTTAACAAATGGTGCTGGGAAAATTGGCTCTCTACATGCTAAAAACTAAAACTTGACCCAGGTCTATCACTGTGCACTAAGCTAAAGTCAAAATGGATTAAAGATCTAAACATTAAAACAGAAACACTAAATCTCCTGGAAGAGAAAGTAGTAAGAACTCTTGCAAACATAGGGGTAGACAAAGAGCTTATGAACAAAAATCAAATCACAAGGGTAATACTTGAAAGAATTAACAACTGGGACCACCTCTTATTGAGAAGTTTTTGCACATGAAAAAAAAATTACCAACAAAGTCAAAAGCCAACCCTCTAACAGCCTAAGTTGTATGGTAATAACAATAAGCTTGTCTTCTGGATAGTTAACAACCTAATTTTGTAGATTAAAATTAGAGAAAAAGGAGGGTTGCAAAGAAAGCCAACATTTTGGTCCTAGCCTTCTAAGGTCAATTAAGACTCAGGACATATGAGAACTTGTACTGTAACGTCATGTAACTCAGTAGTGTCCCAAATTTTCTGACAAAGAAGATTATGGGGCCAAAGAGGAAAGTGATCGATGATGTAGAGTGTGCCTAAGGAGAGTCACTTGGAGAGAAAACATTCAGGCTTTCACAGAGGGCACATTGGTCAAGCAATAGCTGTGACTCATCCACATGGCTGACACTGACAAAGGTTCTACAATCTGAGGTACAGGATCTCAGGATAAATCCTGAGGGGATTTCACTGTTCTTTTTGGATCCAAAAGCTACAACTCTTGTTGCATAGGTCCTGCTTTACCTTGGTCTTAACCATCCAGCAGAAAAGTATAAAAACGAAATATAAGAAGTAAAGCCATGCTGTTATGTTGAGCTATAGGGGACTCAGGTCAACAATTTCTGACATTGCCAGTGAAGCAGAAGACCCAATACTATTATGGGCTACTGGACTCTCTTAGAATATTTTACTGAGTTTACACACCTATAATATTCAAATAATGGAACTTAACAAAAAAAAAAAGGTATACAGATGAATGTCCATTTTGTATCTGTGTATTCAAAGTGGTTAGGATAGATATATAGTCACATTCTCTTAATGAATAGAGTGATTTGTTCTAATGGTGTTTGTAAATAGGGTATCATGTCCGCATCTTGTACAGTAATTAACCACTAGGAAGAATGTGTGAATCATTGAAACTGTCCTACCTGACAGTTGATTTGAAACTGACTCATTGCTATTTGTTTTTCAATAAAATTATGGGGAAAAAACAAAAGCCAACCCTCTATTTTTTTATCAATGTCTTCTTTAGAAGCAGTTATTAACTCTGTTACTGCAGAGTTTTTTTCAGATTAGGTTTCCTCCATATTTTTCTGTGTTTGATTTTTTACTTCTGATGCTATGAATTCAGAGCTTTCTTTTTTATT
Source organism: Octodon degus (assembly GCF_000260255.1). Lineage (NCBI taxonomy): Eukaryota > Metazoa > Chordata > Mammalia > Rodentia > Octodontidae > Octodon > Octodon degus. Next base: position 1,450,033 of record NW_004524686.1, on the reverse strand, counting down.
TCAGAAATTCTGGTCTGAGGAACTCTATACCTTTCTGCTGTTGTTTCTTTACTTCTGATGCTATTCATATATTTCAGCTGAACTAGCCGGGCCTGGACTTGGGCTGGATATGGGGGTCGCGAGAGTGTCACGGAAGTTCTCACTCACTGGGCAGGCTGAACTAGTGTCCTCTGCACTTGTTGAGGGTGGGCTCGAGGCCTGAGATTGCATTTTGCTCCTTATCTTTGTCATTTCTTATAGCACTGACCTCTGACCTTTGGCGTAGAGCTTTGGTACAGTTATAACCTTAGCAGCTACTGAAATTCGGTTGCAGATCTATTAAGTTTGGGTTTATCCAGTTATGCCTGGCTTGGGTCTAGCTGTTGTGTTCAGCTCCTTCCTGTTGCAGCCCTTAGAAGTGAACCTGTGGTGCCCCTCTGTTGTGCCTCTGACCCAGGTGGAAAAGGGGAGCACAGAAGCTCTCCCACACACTAGCCGGGTCTGTACTTGGGCTAGATCTGGGGGTCCCGAGAGCATTGCAGAAGTTCTCACTCACTAGGCAAGCTTGGGGGTGGGGGCTCCAGAAGATTGGAGGGGTCCTGAGGACTCAGCAGATGGTCTCACACAGCCTGCCTGGATTTTGGTCTGGAGAGGTCCTGCGGTCACAGGGAAGCCAGAAGCTCTCCCACACACTCGCTAGGCCTAGGCTGGGCTGGATCTGGGGGTTCTGAGAGCGTCGCAGAAGTTTGCTCCTTCATCCTATCATTTTCTATTTCATAAGGAACTCTCTATTTTGATTTTTATGATCATTCTTGTAAAGTTTTGATAGTAAATAGTTGTATCAGTACTATCAAGGTCACTCTACAAAGAGTCTCTTTTTCAGGGATATCTTCTGTGTTTTGGAGATTCTTGGTTTATTTCTGCCTTGAGATCCTGCCTTCTCAATTAATTAAGAGTAGAATATTAGTTTCTGTTTGGTATTGTGCTTCATCTTTAGGTGTAAGGCTGTGGTGAAATTACTACCCCAATGTTTTCCAATATTGTTGCCCAAGGGAGAACAAATGGTTAAGAAAGATATGATATCTAGCTACAGTAATACAATTGGCAGTAATAATATCATCAAGAAAAATGTAAAAATTGACAAAATTTGGTAAATATTGGTTTCTGTACTTCAGCCCACAGGAGCAAAGTTATATAACAGAATAAATAATAAATTGGGAGTTTGTATGCAAAGTGTTTCCACTTGTTAGAACAGATTTAACCTGTGCTCCTTGGGCTGGACAATTTCCAGGTTCCAAATGCTTCACTTTATGTGTGGTGATGGACCAGGCACCTGGATTCCTCTAGCCAAACTAATTACCCAGGGTTCTGAGCATTTCTGCACCAGTTGCTGGTCCCCCAGTCCAAGGGAATGGGCTGGGTACCTGGACTCCTCCAGCCAAGGTAATTGCCCAGAGTTCTCAGCTCCTCCACACTGGCCTCCAATCCTATGATGCTTGAGCATGATAAAAATTAGTATTCTATGGGCACTCCTCTATCTCATTTATTAGAGCATGAAATAGGCCTATCAAAAAAATGATTCTAAAAACTAAGAAAGGCAACTATTTTGATAAGTGTCCACTTGAAAAATGGTTTCAGAATACTCTGGTGCCTGAGTTTCTCTTAGCTTGACACTGAGGTAAGTAGAAAACAGAGAAGGATTTTTATGGAAATTTCTGTGCCTGGAAATGTATTATTGGGCAATGTAAAAGAGCTTGCAAAAAACCAAAGGAGACCTAGCGGCAGAGTGACTTAAACTTAAACATTAACTCTGCTGAGAAAGTTATGTTTCTGAGTATTGACCTCTCATCTGTAAAGTAAAAATTACAACAAAGTCTTCCTCATGGGTTCATGGGATAATTAATTAAAATAATATAAACAAATGTTATGGGACATGATAAGCACTCAACAAGTGACCATTATTTATTACCATAGCCATGATACCTCACAATGAACAATGGCAAAATCCAAGATTGTGAAAGCAATATCTGAGAGCAAATGTAGATGACCCCTTTGTAAAATTAAAAAATAAAATTACTGCTATTTTACTGATAGCCTCATTGAGGTTTAAAGGTTTGAGTTACCTCAGTTATTCTCAAATGTTGACATTTATTTCATTCTGTATTTCTCTCTCTCTCTCTTCTCTCTCTCTCTCTCTCTCTCTCTCTCTCTCTCTCTCTCTCTCTCTCTTTCTCTCTTTCTCTCTTTCTCTCTGTCTGTTAAAGGCTGCAACTTCTGAAGTGACCATGAAGATAAGCTGAAATTCTTGATATTCTTTTATGATAGCCCTTATCTTTTGGTTATATGGTAAGAGTTTCTCTTAAATCTACAACTACACAAAAAACAATAAGCTCAATTTATATTATATTATTCCATTAATTTTAGCCTTGAAAAGAAATTTGGAAGTCTGATTGTCTGCTTTAGACTACCCATTTAGTGAATTAGCGTAAATGTCCTAGGTAGGAGGTCATTTTTATGTTTGGTACAGAGTCTCATTTCCAGAGTGATACTGAAAGTCAAAACCTCTAGTTCCTTTTTAAAACGGAGATTTTACATTTGTTCTCATAAGGCCATCAGAGAAATAATACTCATCTTGACTTCTTTCACTTTTTATAATAACATTGTACATGAAACAAATTTCCCTCAATGTTCATCGACCTTTTCCACTTTGTCCCTAAAAAGTGTTTGTTAATATTTTTCATTGTGGTGATCATTTGATTTACACTCAGGTGGGAAAGGACAGACCTGCAGCTGCTGATTATGTTGCTTTGCTGCCACCTGTATTTTATGAGCCATTTCATCCCTGATTATGGTAATCTTACAACATTGTATTTGAACAAGTTGTTGTCTCTCAAAGACTAAGAATATTATTGAGACAGCAAACAATGCAATCAAATATTCTGCTCTTGCATTTCAGTCCCTGATTTTCCAAAGAAGAGCAAAGAATATAAATTATGATGGAAGGACAAAAGTGAAACTTGAACATCCAGAAAATGCTTTAAAAAAAAAAAAACCTGTGATTCTGTGGGATTGAACGGTACAGACCTTCTGGCTAATGCCAATGAGTGCAAACCAACCAGTTAGCTTAGCTTTAACTAATACAATGACTTATCCCTACATTAACAGTATTTCCTCCTATTTAAATAGTTTTAGAATATAATTATAAGCACAATTCTAATAAGAATAACTTTTGGAAGCTAGCTTATTATGTCACATAAAACTTTTCCCTGACACTGTCCTTCTGTATGCCAACCTCTCTAAATGCTCCTTTTGGGGATTCTTCTAGGTCATTGATGCAGAAAGTAGGATTAAACACAGTAAGTCAAGAATATTTGGCTTTTCTCTTTGGATTGGAACTCTATTCCCATTTGATTTTTTTTTCTTTTTTTTTTATTTATTTATTTTTTTTCAACAAATAATACACTGCATATATTCTTCTTAGTGGTTAATTGCTGTACAAGATGCGGACTTGTGATCCTATT
>NW_004524686.1:1429731-1443323 GCF_000260255.1 Octodon degus | reverse complement strand
TTTTGGAGTTATCCAGCTGCGTCTGGCTTAGGTCTGGCTGCTGTGCTCATCTCCTTCCTGCTGCGGACCTGGGTAGGATTGGGTCTGGAGGTTCCTGGAACTCGGCAGAAATTCCGGACCTGGGCTAGGACTCTCCCATTTGATTTTGAAAGTAAATATTTCTTGGAAAGAAATCCTGTCAAAGGAAAAATAGTGATCCTATTTTCCCCCAACTAAAGTTAATTTAACTTTTCATTTAACTCTCTATAACACAGAATATGAACTGGAGAAAATTGAATCAAAAATTCTAGAGAGGGTGTGTTAGCCAATATCTGTAAGATTAGCAAATGAACTTTGACGATTGTGTAGTAACAAGATTATCAACGAATTACAGTCTAAAGCTTTAGATAAAATAATGGAGGCCTTTGTAAGTATCCAGCACAAGATATGACTCAAATGTATCAAAGACACATTGTTGGAAGATGCAACTAGATAAAGGAGCCTATCTAATACTTTAGAAGGACACTTTTTGACCTTTTTGTTGAGGAACACTACAGCTTTCTGCCATTTGGAAAAGGGGACATCATTCTAGAGAGAATTCTTTTATAGTATTCTCATTGGATTTCTCTGGAGAAAATTCTTCCAACTGCATGTGTATTACAACTATTATATTAGTATCTGAGAAAACATATACTCAATTTTAAGTTGTACCTGATCCAAAGTATGGACTACTTTCATTATAAGATCTCTGTCTGCTTAATAATTTCCCCTGTAATTATCTCAACAATACTAGCTCTCAAGACTATGTACTTGTTTAACTGAACTAAATTTCATTAACTGAAATTAATGTGTATAATAAATATTTTTATGCATGTTATTCCTATTCTCCAACAATTTCTGTGATTTCTAATGATCTGTATTGTAGTTCTGAATTCCTGATTTCAAAATCCAATTAGCTTTCCATACCTGTATTCTTCAAGCCACTTTCTTCAATTTTTAACCCAGGTATATTGTTACTATTTGTTTGGTTTTTTGTTTCTTTAATGTATTTTGTTGTTACAGGGTCCCCCTATGCAGCTTGGACTCATAGTGATCCTCCTGTTTTCAGCCTCCCCAGGGCTGGGATTATAGGCATATGCCACTATGCCAGGACTCTGGCTGTCTCAGCCAGACCTGGGGTGGGGCTGGTGCAGCATGTGGTGCTGGGGATCAAACCACAGTCCCTGTGCTTGTCTAAGTTTGCCTAAGCAGGTGATTTAGTCCACTGAGCTATCTCACTGGCCCTAAATTGCTGTTTTTTGTCTATGGTGCTAAATTTTCTGACATTTATACTTCTATTACTACTACTTTCTCTTCATGGAACTGTTTATCATAAATAGTGGGTTATGTGTGCAGGAAAAGCAGAGATGAATGAAAAGCAGTTCTATAGGAAAAATTAACAGGCAGAAGGGTTGATCTCTCCTAAAAAATAATCAAAGGGTTGTGTCTTAGTTACTTTTGTTGCTGGGACAAATACCCAACACTCAAAATGAAGGGAGGAAAAGTTTATTTAGCTCACAATTACTGAAGGTTTCATAGCTTGAAACAGCCTGAATTATGTAGCAAGACCTCAGAGACTTATTTGCTCAAGAGAGAGGGTCAGTGCTTCTGTCTTCTCCAATCATCTCCTCTCTTCCAGAGGTGGCTTTAATTGCCACTCCACGCTACAGTGTCAGGAGGAAAGGCTGGGGTGCCACTGTGTCCATGATGACCAGCTCCACACCTCTGAGGAGCCACTGGCCTACAGGCGGTGCAGAGCGCATGCTGTCAGTTTTGGCTTGCACCTCCCTGGCCTTGCCCCTTGAGCCCTGCCCCCATCCTCTGGACCCACCCCTCAAGCCACTTGCTGCCCCAGCTGTGTCTGTTCCATGACTTACACAAGGCTTTGGGGGGACAACTAGACACAAACCATAACAAGTGGTAAAGGACAAAGGGCCAGAGTGATAGCTCAGTAGAATAAGCACTTGCCAGGCAAGCACAAGGTCCTGAGTTCAATCCCTGGTACCACTAAATAAATAAATAAATAAGTGCTAAGGGACAAATTCCTTCCTAAAAGTCTGAGGAGATGGTTCAAGTTCAAGAGCAATCAAAGAACCAGGCTTCTCCACAGGGTGAGATTTGGTTGAAGGAATTCTTTCTTGAAGATTGCTGTGCCAGCTTCTGTTCTTTATAATCATGCTATGAAATCTAGTCGCCAGCTTAGTAAATCTAAAAAAGTGAGATGGAAACAGAAAGAATGTCATTCTATCTTTCTTGCATTCTTCACTCTTCCATCTCCTTTCTGCACACAGGGCAGAGGTCCTTCTGGGTAGCTAGAGATGCAAATTCATGTGGGAATGAGAGCCTGAGTTTCAAATCTTTAAGCAAATCTTGCATTACATTAATAGTGTCTGCTCTTAAGATCAGAATTGCTGGAATACTTCTTAGGAAATTTTCATTAGAGACTAATCAGCTTTATAGTTTTAGAAACAAAATTATGTCTATAATGAAAAATGATTTGTATGAAACACTTTTTTGGGTCATATCCTGTATATAAGGTTTCTTTAGAAGCACAGAAACAATTTAAAAGCTTAATTGAACCATACATAATAATGAAGCTCAAATAGCAACATTGCTTTATTACAGACAGGGTGGTTCCACTGTCTTTTGCTGGAGGTTTAACTCTGAAAAGCAGTTAAATAACTGAACTTTAAGAAAGGTAGAGATCCCCTTCATTCTTCTTAACCTGATTCTTGGGGTTATATTTCAAAACATATTCTTCTCATTCACAACCTAACCCTCTTGGTCTTCCCACTTCAGATTACTTGCTGTCTGCGACTGATAAATATCTCAGTACCTGCTGGTCAAGATACATTCATAATCATGCTTCCTGCCTAAGACAGGCCAAAAAGGGACTGGCAGGTTATTAGTGCTGTCAGCCATAGCTACATTGAAAGAAAGGGCTGCAGGACTCAAGTTTCCCAGCTAAAAGATCATGATAAAAAAAACTACCCAGCTTCTGCCTATTCACCTGGCATTTTTAAATTTTATTTTTCTTACTCATGGTTAGGCATAAATAGCACACTGTGGGAAACAAATGAATAGATCAATTGAGGAATACATGGGTATATGGATGGATGGGTGGATGGATAGATGGAGGTAGGGATGGATGGATGGTGGGCCTTTGACTAGAGTTGGAGAAGACAAAGAGCCAGAGAAACTTACACTGTAGATGTACTATTTGCTGCAAATCAAATTAAAAGTTATAATGAAGGAGAGTCAAAAATTTCAACTAAAATTTGATTTATTGATTGCACCTTGCCTTGGCACTCCTTTATTTAACTAATTTGGATTTTACTGAGAGTCAATTGTGCTAATGTAATTTTCAAACCAAGGACTGAACATATTGGACCTTGACGTTAACTCTAATATAGAACAAAAAAAAAACAGCAATTTTACCCACAGCTTTATGTCATGCATGGTTTCAAGCTTTGCTAGAGAATGGTTTCAGTTAAAAAGCAAAGGCTATTTAATTTACATTCACTGCAATAGGTTGACAGTGCAACAGGTTTGAGTGCCATTTAATTGAAACCATGAATTATTCCACATCATCTGGGAGTCAAGAGCTTGTTGTTCTGATGTTTTCGTTTCTTTGGGGGACAGGAATAGCATGATGCTTCAGGAAATGTACACATTTCAACAGGCTGAAATCACAAAGCTTTGTCTAACTATAAGGTATATCTCTCCATAACAACCATAACATTGTAGCACAAAGAGTGGCTAGAGCAAGGTGAAAAGATGACAGATTCAAGATGTTCTTAAACACCTCCAATTAAGCTAGGACCATAGAGTGACTCAGTGATGTAGAACCCAATGCTAAATTCCCTCCAGAGCCAAAATATACAATTGCCAACTGACATGAAATCTGAGAGAAATGTTTAAGAAGACAAAGCAAGTAACAGCTTAAGCATACCTCTAACCCTCCTGTACAGGCCTCCATTTGTTTGAACTGATGAACTTGGATCTTTAAGATGAAAGGACTTGATATCCCCAGTTCTGGGAAGAATTAGGAAAGATGGAAACAATAGAGATTACAGTAGCAGTCAGAGCAAAATAAAAAAGAAAATTTCTCCTCTCCCTGTCCCATGAACAGTGTATGGAGGCTCCTAGACTGTAGCAGTCAAAGAAATGTTTTGTTTTGTTTTATGATTTGCTGGCTTTGGAACATAACAGGATACAGTTCCTTGAATAAGCCAGAGTTCTCATGCAGTAGTGTGGCTGTAGGGAGGCCAGCAATGCCTGGGCCGAAAGAGTCAAGCAAGTCCTCAACTTCCCTGAGGTTGAGCCAAAGCCCATGCCAAGGGAGGACACTTTACCAGTCTTCTTGAACCAGGGACAGAAAACAATTAGTACGATTTGGATATAGAATAGTGATTGTTTCCCTATCAGTAGGCTGGTGAGGCTGGCATACAGGTCATTGAGACAAGGTTCCAACAGACATGGAATGCTCGTTTGCAGTAATTATAATATTCCTTATATAGGTGCACATACACTGTCATGGCTCTTATCTAGAGATCTTCTGAAAGCCTAATGTGGTCATTGGTGGGGCTTTTCAAGGGTCACTAGATTTACAATTTGTGATGTTGGGATTAAATGTGTGGTGCTGTGGCTAAGAGTGTGTGATTGCAAAATTAGTTCAGTCATTGGTTTGGCCTACTTCTAAGAGTAGATATTGGCAAGGCCCTCTCTGAGTGTGAGTGCTATCCACCTTGAGGGCAGGTAACCTGTATAAAATATAAGGAACAGAAAGAGGTTTACTTGCCGCTTGCCACTTGGCTGCTTCTCTGCCTTTTGCCTGCCATGGACTGTTTCTCTCCTGCGAGGCCCCTCTGCCATGCCACTCTGGCTTGCAGGCAGCCAACTATGAACTGAAACCTCTACAAACTGTGAACTGACAGAAACCTCTCCTCCTTCAGCTTTGGGTGTCAGCTATTCTGTCTCTGCAATGAGAAAAGTAAGTAAGACATGACTATACACACATACAAAAACACAACTTCCTTACATTGAGCTCAGTGTTCACACCTAACAGAATTTAAGAAAACAAGAGACAGCTTTAAATAGATCTGTAGTAGAATATCTCTGAAAGGTTCCAAATGGAACTTCTATAAATTAGTGTGATCCTGACATGACATCTTGCTGTGTTCTCCATTCCAGAGTTTCATAGCTTGCTGTACATCTCTGTCCAATTTCCATGTCATAGTCCTTCTTAAGCCAGACAGCTGAAGAAATGTATAGCCAGACATAAATTTTGTGTATCTTTCACACACTAGTCTTCCACCCTTGAAACTATATTGCCACATTTAAAAAATTTACATTTGTTTATAAAATCATCTTTCAAAGGATTATCATCATAAATATCATTTAATTTATAAATATCATTATAAATTTCATGAAAATGCTAAACAACTAATTATAAAAGTTAAATACTTTTATTATTGCTCATTGCCTACTAATTCATAGTCACTAGTATACTGTGTAATAATACAAGTGTTATTAATGAAAATCTAGAGTTTCATAATTCTTTGACATCCTGGATAGATGATAAAGGGATAATCTGCCTTCCCAGATCATGCTGTGTATATTTTGTTCAGTTTTACCAAACTAAATTTATTTTAGAATTCAGATTATGGGTTAGGATATAGCTCAGTGGTACAGTGCCTGCCTGGGCAGCATGAGTTCCTGAGTTCACCTCCTGGTACAAGAAAAATTGAAATAGAATTCAGATTTAAAGTTAGATTTAATAAGTATTCATGGTTTGAGTCCTTGATATAGTTGAAATCTGTGGCTCAGCTGTAACACTAAATCAGTGTTTCCTTTCTTCAAGGATTTCTAATAGCAACCCAGGCAGGCACAGTAAAATCATTCTCACACACAAAACATTTCTTTGGTTTGGGTTTATTATGTTTTCCAGGCATATCATTAAAGAATGCAAATGCAAAGACCCAAGTTCTAATTCATGGCACTGGGAGATCACTGAATACTGGAGACTTTAAAACTGTGTAATGATAAGAAAGTGTACTTCCTCGATTTCCTAGTACCTTGCAAATTCTAGTGGTCTGTGAAATTTCATGTGGAACGTATGTGCAAAACTGGTCTCATGATTTGAGCCAGCCACTTGAGGCCTCCCTTCAAGCACTATCTTCCTCTATTATTGGGGTCTCTTCTGAACATTACTATTTATTATTTTGGGAAATCAGAGGTTTCTTGTGACTCAGAGGGGGGCAGAAATATTTTATGACATAGAACTTTTGGACAGAAGTATCCTTATCCTGTGACACAGAAAACCTGGGATCCAGGTAGAAGAGAGGTGAGCATGTTCTTCACCAGTATCTGATAATGCTTAAAGGCTAATTAATTACATTGGTCTTTGGTTTCCTCAACTGTAGGGTGAAATGAGAACATAAGAAAATTTCTGAGGACAAAAGTTTATTGTTCCAATTCTGTTGCTTGGTGAATGTAAATAATCTAACATGAGGAAAACATAGGTCATATATAGAGAGATGATTTGTGAAGTAATCGGTAACAAACCCGCAATGTGAAGCTGGGAACACCAGTCAGAAACAAAGATGGTAGAAAAAAATGCAGGGCTCATAATGAACCCTACTTATGGTAGCTATTTTCTATCTTTGATGTGCTGTTGTCCATTTTTAACATCTTACTGATCATGTCTTTATTTGGAAGTTCTATAAGATGGTCTTCAAATTTATTAAGTCTCACAATAATTGTATTATTTCTTTCAATTATAACTCATCTATTTCTGTCTCTACTAAGGGCTCCTAGAACCCTCTTGGCCATGCAAACTTTAAATTTATTAGATTCCTCCTTGTTTCTGGAAACTCATCAACTAGGTCTCAGTACTGCTGATCCTATTCCATGATATATTGCAGACTGGTGCTTTTCTCCATCTGCACCTTGGTTCAGACCTTATCGTGAATTTCCACAATGCTTAATTCACTTTCTCACCTCGCTGTCTCTCTTCTTGGCCATTCCATAAATAACCACCAGAGTCATTTCCCAACAGGAAGATCAGAACCTGTTATGCTTAAATCCATTCCATCGTGCCCCCTAACCTGTGCATAGAAGTCAAACTCCCTGGACTTCTTTTTGAGATTTCCGCAACGTGATTTCAAGCAATTTCTTTCCCTGTTTTTTGGTTCATTCACTTCCAACCTCTTTCACATAAATTCCTAACAACTGAATTTCATCCATTTTCTTGTTCTTATTCACCTCTAGGTTGTTCCCCCATTACCTTCTCGTGCCTAAATGTGCTATTTAAATTGATCCTGGAGGCAGCAATTGCCACCTCTTCTCTTCTCTAACGTTTTCCTACAGCTTCCTGCTAGAAGCAATCATTTCTGCCTCCAAATGTCTACCCACAATATTTAATCTATACCTTTCTGTTACACTTCTTATTTTCTATTCCAACTCATTTAAAAGCACACTGAATGAGAACATGAGCTCTTTGAGTAACTAACTTAATTTCTTGAATATAGTGCCAATTCCTATATTGTTTGAAGTTGTTGAATATCTTATCAAAGGGAACATACACACACACATGTTTCAACCAAAAGGACATATGAATTTGAGGAGTGCTTTAAATGGACTACCCTGATATAGACTACCAAATTGTTTTGAATTCCTCCCTTACAAAACTTTTAAAATAGCAATAATCAACCATTTCATTGTGGGTCTTCCAAGATGCACTTTCTAAATATTTTTTGATGTCTATGAGTTCACAAACATCTTCAAATAGTGTTTTCTCTTTGTGACAAAAGCAAAGTCACATTGTTAGAATAATTACAGCTTACATGCATTGATCCTTTATTGTGTAACATGTAATATATTAAAAGCTTGACATTATTTCAGTTAGTTTGCATAGCAATCTGATAAGATCATCTCATTTTTCATGTGAACAATGATGGAAAAATACATTGAATAAATTTCTAAGGGTTACACAGTCAATTAATACCAATCCAAGAAAATGAGCCAAAGTGACTTGACACTGGGATCTGCCTACTTTCCTACAATGCTATGCTTCCTCCAGTAGAAAAGAAAAATCATTGGCTTTGGAATTAGACAAGACTTGAAACTTTCCTGTGCTATTTATTACTATCTGTATGACCTTGAGCAAGTTATTTAATTTCCCTGAGACTCATTTCACTCGCTATAAAATGGTTAAAAGCAAACCTATCTAGCGGAGTTAATAGAAATCAATGCCATTGTAGCTGTGTAACTCAACACCAGGCTCTGCACCCTCAGGAGCAGCTTAACCCTTAGGCTCTCTTCTCAGTTTGATCCTCAGTTGTTTATTCTCCTGTTCCCTGTTCCTTCCTCTTCTTCCACTGTGGGTGAGTCATTAGTCTTTCAAAGACCTTTTGGGACACAAAATCATCAGAAAATAATCCCACCTGCACCTCCATCTATTACTTGGTTCTACAAAACATCTGAAGATCCTTTAAAATTGGATTTTTCCTCCCTTTTTGTAAAACTCTTGGTTTGCACATCTGGAAGGCCATTCTCTTACTATTTTCATTTTGAGAATGAGAGATAGGATCAGTGAACATATATTAACTTCTTGGCTAAAAGTGGAAGAGGAGAAAGAGTTTCTCTTGCAGTTATGCATGCATCTAGCATAATACCTGACAAAGAACTGATGCTCCCTAAATGCAGTATTAGTTGTTTTACCTCAAACCAGAAGGAAAATAGTGAGTTTTAATACTGAAATACTAAAATGGTAAAATCTCTCACTCTTATCAATTTACATATCACAAATTATTCTAACCCAGTGAAATAGGTTTAAATTATACTTTTAGTCTAAGTTTGAGTGCCTGATTTTGTACTGTTATTGTTCCCAGGGACTTCATACTGAGCTACATCCTCAACCATTTTTTGTTGGTTTGTTTATTGTTAGTTTTGTTTTATTTTTGAGACAGGGCCTTACTAAATCAGTAAGTTTCCAGGCTGGGCCCAAATTTAACTCTAAAAGCAATCTGATAAGATCATCTAATTTTCCCATCTGAACAATGATGGAGAAATATGTTGAATAAAATTCAAAATCTTAAGGGCCAGTCAGACAACTCAGCAGACTAAAGTACCTGGTTATGAAGGCTCAGTGACTGGGTTTGATCCCCAGTATGTCCTGCTGGCTCCACCCCCGTGGCCCGTGAAAAGATGACTGAGACTGGGCCTGGTGGCATGCACCTTTAATCCCAGTGCTTGTGAGGCTGAAAATAGGAGGATCGCTATGAGTTTTATCTGTATAGTGAAGCCCTGTACTAAATACATTTTAAAAAATCAAAATTTTAATTCCTCTGCTTTTTTAGCTTCCTAGAGTTTTGGAATTTAAGCCATATTCTACCATGCCTCATCAAGATCAATGATTTGTCCAGGGAGATAGCTCAGCAGCGTTAGCTCCTGCCTGGCAAGCGCAAGACCTTGAGTTTGATCCCAGTACCAGAAAAAAAGAAAAAAAATTATCAATCACTTTTCTTTTCTTTTTACCTTCAGCTCAAAATTTTTTATTGAAGCAGCTACAAGAACATATAGAAGTGCAAAAGAAACTCTCCTCTGCCAGTCAATAAAAGCAGACTAATAGGCAGATAAACAGACAATAAAACATTTAGCAAATTTAAAACAATTACATTAAATCAGAGTGTTCTCTTAGATGCATTGGTCATGCTCAATTATTTTCAATCATTTTCTTAGTTTTAGGTTTATAACTATCATCCACTTTGAGTAGCACTTTTCCTTCATTAGTTAACACTATAGACTTATAAACATTTAACAGCAGAAGAGGGAAAGAAAAAAATCTCTACATTTCTACACAGAATCTTTATTGTCCTCTTTATTTTAAAAGCCAGTTTGAGGTCTTTTCTCTTTACCCTTTTACTAACAATTAGAGGCTATAGAAAAAAAATCAATCTTTTATTGTCTTCCACCTTTTAAAAATTTATTTATTTATTTATTTATTTATTTATTTGGTACCTTGTCTCACTATGCAGCTCAGACTTATAGTGATCCTCCCCAGTGACACTATGACCGGTTTTGGTGGCCAGCTCCACGCCAGAAGTGGGGGCCAACTCTGCATGTGGTCCCGGGGATCCAGCCAGAGTCCTTGTGCTTGCCAGACAGGTGCTTAGACTACTCATCTATCTCCCTAGCATTAGTCTTCCATCTTAAATTACTTCCAAGTTCATAAAACATGACAATGAATTTTTTGGGCTACAGACATTGAGTTACCCATAATCATTTAAGATGTATACATGCCTATAAGATCTTCCTTGTGTTTTTGAAGCATGATACAGAGAAAAAACAAAACAGGAGAAAATAAAGAATCCCATGGTCAGATTTTCCAAATGGAAGCTCACCCTATTTCCCAAGATCAGAACTGCCACAGTTTGTGTATAATATAGTGTTTATCTTCCAGTCAACATTCACTTTTGAGTCTCCTAGGAAATGTTATTTGGTATCAAGATGTGATTGGATGAGTGAACAGGGTTAGCATCACTACTCAACAGAACACAGAAGGAGCTAGAATTAATCTACAGCAAACAACAGGGAAATATAAAAAACACAGACCTACAATAGTATCAACATGCATTACTAGGCCAATGTCAAAATTAACACAACTCACACAGATTTCCTCTAAACTGAGTATGCACACTGATAGGGACAATTTTATCAAGAGTTATAACTACAGCTGGAGGTTCATTGGGCATTAATCATAAGGTGTAGGGAGGCATCTGAGAAGACCAATTGGTTGGCCAAAGCCATCCATTCAAAGGCTTCCAGGAAATCAGTGCTGTCCAGCTACATCTCTGTTCTGAAGGTGACAGTCATTGAAGAAATCTGGGCTTATAGCTGCTTCAGTGGCTATTAATCCATCTGAGCTATAGAAAAGTTCAGATATTTCAAGATTACCTACCTCATGGATATATGGTCCAGTTTGAGCCATTGTCCTACAAGTACTACTCACCCTCGTCTTTCTCCAGCCACTGAGAGTTATACCAGCAAAAGTTTTCCTTCTGACTGTTTTTAGCATTCATCATATTTCTTCATAAAATCTTGCTATAATGTCTAGTGTATTATATCAGACCTTCTGCATTTCATTATTTTTATCATGTATCAGATGCATGAGATACGCTGGAATCTGCATTTCCTTGATTAGGATATCTCTCATGGCATGGTGGAAAAACCATCTGATAGGACACAAATTACCTGGCATGCAAATTCATCTTCTTGTTGAACATTTAGCAATTCAATAAGGGCATAGATTATCACAGATTTAGCTAGCAGTACAGCACAAGAGTCATCCATACATATTGTTCCAATAATTATATCTACTTCTAAAACAAGGTCACCTTTGCAGTACTGGCTTTAATGTACGCTTATGGTATGAAACCAACCTGTACTGCTAAAGAATGTCTCCCTGTCCAAATCTTGAATGAACAGATTTGCCAGAGTACCCAAACATTCTACATAATGAATAACAAAATTTTAGTTGGTCCATTACTCTGAGTATTGATTGTAATGATTTTCATTGGTGATGAATCCTTAAACTCCACGGCCTTTTTTAGGAGTAACTTCAACCCATTTCCTTCACAAGTCAGCTGTACATTCCTCTGGTTAGGAACAAGATTAATAGGAAAAAAAAGAATGAGTTCCAATATTCATTCACCTGAATATTCAGAAGGCATCTTCATTAATTGTGACCTGCAGTTAGTGTATGCAAACATTGATTTAAAGCGATCATCCATGATTATGTGGTAAAATACACAGTGCTATTTGTTGTTTTCTTTGCCTAGGACTGCTGTGAGTCTGAGTAGAAGTCTAATTTGTATCATCTTGCTTATTCCTATGTCAAGGGAGAGGTTTAGGAAAAGCTGGAGAGTGATATTTACTAAATCTTTGTGCATATACAATGTCAGCTTTTACCAGTTATTTTAGCAAGAACCATCTCTACCATATCATTATTATTCTCCATAAAAATGTTGACAGTGATAATGTTACAACTACAATAAGCAGCTCAAAATTGTCCTGCTCAAGAGCTGTCACCAATATGTGAATCATATTCTTCTCACTCAGCTTCAGTTCTGTACAAATTTCCTCAACCAGATTCAGAAGCAAATAAAGAAGGTCTCACAATGCAATAGTTGTTCTTGTTTTACCACAAGCCCCTGGTACTTATTTCTTTCTTTCTTTCTTTTTTTCTTTTGGTGGAACTGGGGATTGAACTCAGGCCCTTGCACTTGCCCCTCCCCTGATTTTTTTGAAAAGATTTTTCATAAACCTTTTTTAAAGTTTGGTTTTTAAGGCCTTCATCAACAGTCTTCTAAGACAGTTCTTTCCAAAACATGTGTCTTTTTAAGTCATGATCCATGATATTCATACACAGAGCTCCAATTTTATTGTGATTACTCCATGAAAATGAGAAAAGCTGGAAAAGCTAAAAAGAGGTGCAAATTATTTTTGTTACTAACTCAAGGTTTGGCTTCCATTCTTGTCCCAGGACTCTCACACTCTGTACTCACTCAGCTATAGTGCTTCCAAGTTATCGGGGTTTTGCTCAAGCTCCAGGATCAAAGCAGAGCCCCAAAGCTTGTCAGAAACATCTTCCTACAATAACTCAGTGTATTCAGCCATGCCATGAGTGCTGGCAACTTGACCAGTCTCTCTTCTTTCAAAAGGAAGGGATCAAGGCTGACCAAATATCTCAGCATATTAAATCACCTGCAAGCAGGCACAGGAGCTGGGGATTCAATCCCCATGCCTGCCATGTCGGACCTGCCCCAGGGGCACGCTGAGATAGCAATTGAGACTGGGCATGGTGGCATGAACCTGTAATCCCAGCTCTTGAGAGGCTGAAAACAGGCAGATCATTGTGAGTCTGATGTGATAGTGAGACCCTGAACACCCTTTAGACCCTTCCCTAAACTACAGGAAAAAAGAAAAGGAAAGAAAAGAGGAAGGGATCTTTAGATTTGCTTGCCCTCCCTTCCTCTCCTTTCCTGTCCCTACTTCTCTTTTTCCAGATAATGAATAGTGCAGTTCTGCAGATAATACAATAGCTATTTCATGTAGTTTTGAGGGACAAATAAGTTTACATTCCTCAACCATCATCCACACCAGGGAAGTTCTGTGTTGGCACTGAGATTCGTCAGACAAATAATTTTTTGGCATTCTTTTTGTTTTCCCAACATGGGATTTCCCCTCTCTCTGCTTTATACTAAACCGTAAACACTTTACCTGATGGGTGTCTATCACTATCACTTCTTTTAGCTTTCTTTTGGCGGTATGGGGTGTCCTCCCCTTGAGTGGCTCTTCCTGAGCCAGAAGTCAAACACCTTCATCCAAGGAGGTAACACTTCAAACCCAGGGAGGTGAGGCTGCAGGCAGCATTGTGGTTACCAAGGGAAAGCCATGGCCCCTCTCACAGCCACATTCCCCATCCCCAAGGGAGGCTCTACTCAGCCCTTCTACCGTGCATGCACCTTCCTTCCTTCCTTCCTTCCTTCCTTCCTTCCTTCCTTCCTTCC
>NW_004524686.1:1415894-1429631 GCF_000260255.1 Octodon degus | reverse complement strand
CTTTCTTTCTTTTTTTTTCTTTCTTTCTTTTTCCTTCCACCTTTCTTTCTTTTCTTGTTTATGTATGTTTGACACTTAGAACAAAAGTTATTATTTACAACCAGATATTGATTCCCAACTCACAATCAAAGCTTTTATACTTTGTTTTGGTTTTGGCTTTGGCTGAACTGGGAATTGAACTCAGGCCCTTGCACTAGCCAGGAAGCGCTTATTCTACTGAGCCACCTCCCTGGCCCCTAAAGCTTTTATACTTTAATAAAACCAGTTTAGCAGTTTTACTTTCATAGGCTGTGCTTTGGCTATGATACCTAAAAGCTGATCACCAAATTCAAGCTCACCCAGTTTTCTCCTGTTTTGTTTGAGAAAGTTTACAGTTTTCATTTATGCGTACCATTCATTTTGAGCTATTTTTTGTGACACATCTCTGATTTAATTTATTTCACACACACACACACACATGCACATGCACATGCACACACACATACATGGTCTATCACAATTTGTTACTGAAAATACTACTTTTCTCTTTGAATTTTCTTCGCTTCTTCATCAAAGACCACTTGGCTATATTTCCTTGGTTCGATTTCCAGACCCTCTATCTTGTTCAGCTAATCTATGTATCTAATATTATACTGCGCCGCACTGCCTTGATTAGCTGTATACTCAGTCTTAAAGTCAGGAATATGAGTCCTCTAGCTTTGTTGTTCTTCAGTACTATGTTAATAGTTCTAGGGTCTTTGCCTTTCCATGTAAACATTAGAGTTCATTTGTCAATATCTGTAAAATCTTTTCTGAAATTTTTACTACAATGTTTAAACTATAGATTAGATTAGGAATAATTGGTGTATTTGTTTTATTGGTACAGTGCAGGTATGCATAAAGATCATATTCATTATAAGGAATTTAATCTGTGTATGATATATCTTGATTCCCCCTTTTTTATCCATTGCCATCCCCTCCTTTCAAACTCTCTTTCCATCTCCATTCATAAAGCTTTATTTTATTCTACTTTTCTGACTTTTTTCCTTTCCCTTTCATTGTTTGTCCCACCTCTTTCCCCAGTTCCCTTTACATTTGGGACAGCTTTTGCATACTTCACAATATCTATTATACATTTTTGCTATTATTTGTATTTTCTTATCTTGTCTCTTATTTATGTGTTTCTCAAACCAGAGAAATAATGCTAAAGTTACATATGTGTATCTAGTTTATTTCACTTGTGATTATGATCTCAAGGTCCATCCACTTAGCCTGCAGAGGACAATATCAACATGGTCATCTCAATAGATGGAGAAAAAGCATTTGACAAAGTCCAACACCCAATGATGATAAAAATCCTACAGAAAATTGGACTAGATGGTCTTTATCTCAATATGATAAAAGTCATTTGTGACAAACCAATCGCCAATATCATACTAAAGATCATAAACTGAAAACTTTCATTTTGAATCAGGAATAAGACAAGGATATTTTAATGGTTGATACATTATATCAACCTGACTGAATGACTCATCAAGGAGCAGGGCCCTTACTTTATAAACATCCTGAACCTGTGCAAGAGGAGGGTGTGCAGATGCTGGGGTGCCACATACAGCTACCCTGATTAGTGGAATAGCCTGCTTACTATACAAGTGAGGAAAAGATGCTTGTCCCCACCCCTTTTGCTTTTGCTGCTTTTGCTGTCTTCTGCCTTCTTGAACCATTGCCCCTGCGCCATCCCATCCTGCCTTGGAGCCAGCTGATTACAGACTGAAACCTCCACAAATTGTGAGCTAAATTAACATTCCTTCATTACTTCTGGGTGTTACATATTTTGTCCCAGCAATAAGAGAAGAGTGACCCATCTGGAAACATTGGCCAGAACAGATATGAGAAAGAAATAAAAGGAATAAAGATAGGAAAGGAAGAACATAAATCATTATTATTTGTGGATGACATGATAATCTACAAAAAAAAAAAAAATCCCAAAAACTCCACCAAAAGACTTCTAGATTTAATAATGAGATTCAGTAGTATAGCTGAAAAAAAAAAGCAGAATATCTGAATACAAAGTCAACACTGAAAACTCAGTGACACTCCTGTATACAAACTATGAACTCACTGAGAGAGAAAATAGGGAAATAATACCCTTCACAATAACATAGAATAAAATGAAGTACTTAAGAATCAATCTAACAAAGGGAGCAAAAGACCTCTGTATTAAAAACTACAGTATTCTGGAAAAAAAAATCAAAGAGCATATCAGAAAATGGAAAGACATCCCTTGCTCTGGGATAGGAAGAATCAGCATAGTGAAAACAATGACACTCCCCAAATTGCCATACATATTTAAAGCAAACTCAGTCAAACTGCCATTATCATATTTCACAGAACTAGAGAAAACATTCCTGAAATTCATTTGGAATCAAAAAAGACCAAGAAGAGCCAAAGGAATTCTGGGCAACAAAGTCAAGGTAGGAAACGTCACAATTCCTGACTTGCAATTATACTACAGAGTTACTGTGATAAAAACAGTATGGTATGGGTAAAAGCAAAGCAGACCTGAGGATCAATGGAATAGATTAGAAAATGCAGAAACAACTCTAAGTACACTCAATAAATTATCTTTGGCAAAGAGTATCAGGCACATTAACTGAAATGATGACCTCTTTAATAAATAAATGATGATAGAAAATTGGTTCTTCATATACTGAAGACTAAACTTAGGCCCATGCCTATTACCATGCACTAAATTAAAATCAAACTGGATCAAAACTCTAAATATTAAAACAGAAGTGCTGAATATCGCAGGTGATAGAAAAGATAGAACTCTAGAAGACATAGGCATAGGCAAAGATTTCATGAACAAAACCCCAATCACACAGGTATCATCACAAAAAGTCAACAACTCAGAGTTCATCTTATTAACTTTTTCACAGCAAAAGAAATCACCAACAGAATGAAATGACAATCCACAGGGCTGGAAAAAAATTATACCAGCTGTTCTTCAGACAAGGGACATTTTACTGGAAATGTAAAGTACTGGAAAGCATCACACCCTACAAATTAAAGACCTAAACCAAAAATGAGACTCCACCTCACTCCAGAAAGAATAGTTATTGTCAAGAAAACAATCCATCACAACTGCTGGAAGGGCTGTAGAGAGAAAGCAACACTTGTTCATTGTTAGTGGGAGTGTAGACTGGTGCAACCATTGATGAAATCAGTGTGGAGTTTCCTCAAATAAACTAGGACAAGAGATCCCACTTGACCCAGGTATTCCCCTTTGGTTATCTTTCTGGAAGAATTAATAGCATCATACCACAGCGATGCATGCACACCCACCTTTGAGCACCACTGTTTGTAACAGCTAAATCTTGCAGAACTGATAACAGTATCAAGTCCTCGTATCAATGCATGTGGCATCTCTTAGCATTTATTTAGATTTGTCTTTGATTTTTTCATCAAAGATCTTCATAGCTATCCAAAAATAGGTCATATGCATACTTTATTTGATGTATATCTAACTCTTTTCTCAGTGCAATTGCGAATAGTATTGTTTCTAAACTTCAAATTCCATTTATTTGTTGCTGGTAAATTGGAAAACAGTTGACCTTTATATATTAACTATGATTCATATGATCTTGCTGTAACCACTTATTAGGTTTAAAATATTTGATTCTATTCAATTTGTATTTTTATGTAGAAAATTATGACATCTGTTATCAAAACTTTGGGTTTTTTTTTCAAAATCATAAGCATTTTAGTTCTTTTCTTATCTTATTTCAGCAATGAGGACAGTTAATATGTTATGAAATAGAAAGGATGAGATAGGAAATTCTTGTCTTGTTCTCATACTTAGTAGGAAAGAGTTAAGTTTCTCACCACTAAATATGATATTAACTGTAGGTCTCCTGTACATGTTCTTTATCAAGTTGAGGAAGGTCACTTGTATTCCTGTTTTTTTTTAAGAACTTGTATCATGAATGGAAAGATCTCAATTGTAAAGACTCAAACTTTCAATTTTTTTCATTTCTACATTTTCAGGTTATGCTTACTTATCCATTTTATTTTTATATTCTTGGTTCCTAAAGTGCCATAATTAAGCCATCTGGAGATTTTTATAAGACTTACTAAATAGCTACAATTTTGCCTCCAGGTAAAATAAATTACTGCAGTCGTGTGTAATAATATACAGTAGTTTATTCTAAGTATCTCGGAGATTTGTTTGGGGGAAATAATCAAGATAAAGCTTCTGGTTTTTCACAAACATGACTTTCAGTAAGTGTACACTGTCAATTCACATACAGGTACTTTGACATTGGGTTTGTGAAAGTGGTTTCCAAGATAAAGATTAAAACAGTCTCTAAGAAAAAAAGCAAAGACTTTTCCTTTTCTGAAAAGAATTGCCTGTGATAAATAGCAATCTAATAAGGTGGCTGTAAAACAAAGATCAGAGTTATAACCAGGTTCATTCATGAAGTAGTTGTACAATCTTGGACAAATTAGGTGACTTCTCTGTGCTTCTGTTATCTCATTTCTCAACTGCAATGACAATATCACCCACCACCACCACCACTATGTGGTCCCCACCTACTTTAAAATGCTTGATATGGGATGGGGAGATAGCTCTGTAGTCTAAGCACCTGCCTGGCAAACACAAGGACCTGAGTTCAATCCCTGGTACTGCATACTGTGCTAGCCCCGGAACTGGGCATGGTGGTACACTCCTGTAATCCTAGAGCTGGGGAGGCTGAGACAGGAGGATCACTATTAGTCCGAGCTGGGTAGCAAGACCATGTATAAATTTAAAAAAGAATTTTAAAAAAACAGTTGCCTTTTGTAGTTTTCAAATCCAATAGGAATGGGTAACACTACTATTATCAGAAGTGTAAATTAGGAAGAAAGTGCTGTGAGATCCTTTCATCAGATTTTTGCACTGAAGCTTGATCAATAATATGATATTATTTACTAGGATTTCCACTTTTGCTAAATTCTATTGCTAGACCAAGTCTCTAAAGTTTATAAACCTGTCACCAATTCAAAATCTGACCAGATTACACCAACATTTACTGTTGTGTGAGTTTGTTTTCTTTGGTTAACTTCTTATTTGGTCAGGGGCCAGGGAGATAGCGCAATAGAATAAGCTCTTGCCTGGCAAGCCCAAGGGGCTGAGTTCAATCCCTGGTTCCACCAAAAAAAAAAAAAAAAAAAAAAAAAAAAAAAAAAACTTCTTATCTGGTTAAATGAGCTGAGTAGTCATTTAACAGAGTTGATGGTGGTCAATTTGGATCAGAGGGTCAAAATTGCCTGTCCTTGATGGCATGGGAATAACCAGCTGTGCTCCTACTACTTGTGCAAGGGATTTGACACAGCACAGTCAGTTGCTGTCCTTTCCCATAGTTGACACTGAGCACCAACCATGTACTGGGTAACACATAGGTAGAGATTAAATGTCAGGTCCCTGTCACACACTTTCATGGAGTACAATGCATCAATAAAAGGGATGAGCTATTCCAGTAAACAAACTGAATGAACCTTATGGGAACTATCCTGAACAACAACAACAAAAAAGCCAATATCAAAATAATATCAAAAGAATACACAGTTTGATTTTTTTCTTTTCTTCTTTCTTTCTTTTTTTTTTTTCTTTTGTACTTAGCGCAGAGTTTACACAATCTACAAGGTCTCACTACACAGATTGGACTTGAAGTGATTCTTCTGTTTTCAGCTTCCCAAGCACTGGGATTACCTGCACATGCCACCATGTTCAGTCTCAATCGCCATCTCAGTGCACCCCAGGGGCGAGGCTGGCAAGGCAGGCTGGGGATCGAACCTCTGACCACTGAGTCTGCCTAAGCAGGCACTTTAATCCACTGAGCTATCTGGCTGGCCCATGTTCCTTGATTTTGTTTATGGTACTTTCAAGAAAGAACACATGGAGAATGGATTAGTGTTTGCCAGGTGTTGAGAAAGGGAGTGGATGGTACAGAGGGGATTTTAAACACATCACATGAGACAGTCTTGGGATGATGATATGGTTGATCATGATAGTGGCTATACATGGAGAAACATGGGATAAAAGTGTATAGTATTGTGTATACATACATACATACATACATACATACATACATGGGTGCATGTATAACTGAAAACCTCAATTCACTCTCTGGAGTGTAGCAATGTCAATCTCTTGGGTTTTAGATTTCTATATTGTCTTTTAGTTATGTATGCTCATACTGGAAAAGATGTGAGACTTTTCTGAATGTTTCTTTCTAATCCCTTGTGAATCTATAATTATTTCAAAATTACAAGTGCAGAATATAGAAGGTCCCTGCCGTCCAGAAACTAAAAGAGAGGTACTTTTCCTTTCCCCAGTCAAAATAAAACATCACGGAAATGTCTAAGGTTTCAGACCCCCGTATCCTTTCTGGGACATCAGAGTCTCCTCATGCTCTTTCCAGCATCCAGTACCTGCCAGCTCACCACTGCATGGATCTGAGTTGCCTGTGAAGACAACAAGTCTTTCTAGAATGCTGTTATCCCTCGAAAGCTAACTTTTCCCATGAAAGCTACTAGAGAAAGAAGCAACTATCTTCCGCATCCCTCTTCATAGTCCTTATCTTTACACATCCACACAGCCTACTCAGAGAACGTGTCCCCTGGTACAAACCAGCATGTGGGGTACACCCCAGAGAATCCACAAGTTCCACCATAATACTGGCTGCCTCTGGATGTCAAGAATACTTTTAGAATCTGGAACAATTCGTAGTGTCCAGCAAGGCAAAAGTAAAATACTTCACCAGCACTTAAGTCAAGGAAGCATCCCAAGATGGCAGTACTTGATGGAAGGTAGAAGAGAAACCCTCCAGATGAAAGGAGGCTGGAGAGAATCCCAGGCTAACAGAGCCTATGTTGATCAAAGCGCCTGTGGCTAAGGAAGGAAAGTGACTTATTATTGCAGGCTGGAGAGTGCGGTGCCATAGATGCGCTCTGGGAAACAACTGTAGTAACTTCTACGACGTTACTACAGATCAGGCTTGTACACAAATCTTCAAGCACCTCTTGCACCCACTCTGAGACACCTGGAGCCTGTGTGCTGGGCTTGGCAGAGCCTCTTCCGCTGTGATCAGATGATCGTGAGAAGCTGGGAAGGGGCTGCTTTTTTCCTAGAGTGCTCACAGATTGTCTTTATAGCAGCGTGTGTGCGTGTACATGTGGCCAGCTTCCCCTCTCAGTCTTATTTCTGCTGCAGATCCACCCTTTCATTTGTACACTAGGCAAAATCATGAGTCAAGGGCCAGGAAGATAGCTCAGTAGAATAAGTACTTGCCTGGCAAGCCCAAAGGCCTGAGTTCAATATCCAGTTCTGCCAAAAAATAAAAAATAAAAAATAAATCATGAGTCAGAATAGCCATCAAACATGCTTTTATAAAAGAAATAGACAACTTCAGACAGATGATCTCAGTCTGAACCAACGTTCTCTGTGTCTGTATTTAGGCAAGTGCATTGTATTAAACTTTAGTTTACCTAACTATAAAAATAAGTAAAGGATTGTACAACACAGAATTGTTATTAGAGTAAATAAACATATGATGTGTACTTGAACCTGGCCAAAATCCCCAACTGCTGGATGAGGGATATAGTGAAGGACAAATTAAAAACAATTTTAGTAATCCATAAAAAGGGGGCTAGGAGATCAATGCCTCAGGATAGGCAAAGACAAAAACTCTCAGGCTTGCCATGCTTTTTAATAGCCGAACACCCCACTCCCAGGGGGAGTGGAGGTATTTCATGGAACAGCATAGAAGTAATGGTGGAATGGGCAGGTTTCACATCATAAGAGAAACAAGCTGAGATCCAGCCCCACACCTGGGTGCCAGTGCTCCCTGGATCATCTTCAGCAGACCTCACCCCTGTGAGCACCACTGCATCGTGGGCTATTGAGATCCCAGTTGTGGCCAAAAGAAAAAGCAGGGGATTCCTCAATTCATTTGGCCCGCAAGGCAGGGCAGGGAGAGCCTCGGCCAGATCTCATGTCACTTTATAATGTGTGATTCCTAACATATGTGAAAATGTCTTTCACAGGTCTTACCAGCCAAGAGATATGTTTTTGTTTCAAACTTCTGGCTCTTTTTGAATGGTAATCAGCAACAGATTTGATGATAACAATACGTAATATAACAACCATTGTTAATTTTCTGTTCTTGTTTTGAAATTCTGAACCATTTTTATTGTTCTACATTGCTTTGTTTTTGTCTTTGTTCTTGTTATTTGTTTTTGGGTGTTTTTCCCTCTTTGGAATTAAAAAGAAAAAGAATGGCAGTTCCTTTCCCTTGTTCAAGACGCAAGTGTCACATATTTTCTCTCTTGCCTTTCCTATTAGGAACCCCCCGGAAAAGCAAACTCCTGGTAGGACTGCAGTGTCAGTTATTTCTTTTGGAGGGGAAATAAATAACTACAACAGGAAAACAAATTAAGTCCCAGATGGAAAGGCCATCAGTAAAGACAGCAAACCAAGCCAGCTGTCTCCACAGGCTATTGATGTAGAATCTCTCCAGGGAGACCCTGGAGGCCAGCAAAGGACACACTGGGACAAGTGGAGGTGTTATCCAGGCACCAGCTAGAGGTTGTCCTGGTGGGGCATTGGTGACATTGCTACCTTGCAGGGTACACAGAAAAGTAGTCTCTGAGGGCCTGCATAAGGCCCCAAACATGACAGGCACAGGCAGGCATGTGTTGGCAGGTGCAGGAGAGGCTCTGGCTAATGTTACAGCAAAGAACATAAGCAAAGCACAGGACGAATGGGTCTGAGAAATATCCGGTAGATATGCATGAAAAAAATCAGTATCTTAGTGTGCCCATTTTGATTTTAACAGAAGGAGTACTATGCAATTAGCAGCTCTAATAGAATTTTTAGCACCTTTTTTTAGGGGTGGCTTTTATAAGCTCTTCCAACCACCATGTTACAAGGACACATATTTTTTCCAGCTAAGAGGAAGACAAGCTGCCATCTCTGGTATTCATCTGCATGCATTAACCTGCATCCAAAGCTATTGCTTTTAAAAGAAAAACTTCTGATGGAAATACAAGGAAATCTGATTCGGATCACAAAAGGTGATCCTGTGCAGAGAAGTGAGTCTGAGAACAGTTGTTTCCTGCGGGCATATGTGTCCCTGCATAGATGATAGTCCTGGAGAGACAGCTGAAAGATCACAGGGAAATCAAACAGCTGCAGGGCAGAGCCCAAGGCACATGACCACCTGCACCAGGCAGTAGGCTCTATTACGGGTCTGGAAACAGGAAAGTCCTGGCAATGACTCAATGTCTGTGACACAGATATTGAAATGAATAATTAAGCATATTAATTTGTTTCCTCCACATTACAAAGCTTGGCTTGGCTCATGCCTTCATTTTTGGACTAGAGTTGGTATCACTTAGTAATACTGGCCAGAAAAGAAGATACTGTATCTCTAAGGGACAAATGGCATCTGGTCTTCTGACCTAAAGGAGGAGGAAGCAGTGAGGGCAATGGCTGTTGATGCTGCAGCCCAGGAAAACACGACATTCTCAGTAAAGAAGCCAGAGTCTGCTCCTGTCAGCGCTGTCAAAGCCAACCCTTCAGGACAGTGGCTCTGAGAAATTAGTCAGTTAAGACAACAGAGAAAAGGGTGTGAGAAGCGTTCTGAGGCATCAATCTCTCCTACCACAACTCTGGGTAGTAAGTTCAGAGTGTGGCATACACTTAATGAACTTGGTCTTGTCATGGTAATGTAATTCATTGAAGAACATTTATCCTCCACTCAGTAAAGTGAAAAATGACTTCCATAAAACTAGGAAATCTAGTTTAGACACATTATCTTTATTAAAAAGGCATTTTCAGTAGTAAAATTTGTTACAGATTCACAAAATTAATCTCTTGAATCAATCTCTCCTTATACATCATTATTGGATAAATGGTGGAAAGTTTTAAGGAAAACAAATATGATCTTACACTGTAATTGAAAATAGATGTAATAAAGAACGCAGCTATAAAGTATATTTGTGTTTTCATTGGGCAGCATCAATTTATAATCTATCCAGTTCTAAGCTATGGCCTATTTCAACTGCTGTTGTACTTCTTTGGCTTGTGTGTGTGCTGGTACCCACTGCAGGGGTAAGACAAAGGGAGAAGACCTTACACAAGATCACCGCCTGTTTGTTTTTTCCACCATCACACATATCTCATTATGAATCTGTTAAAGAGATGCACATAGTCAAGTGCCAGGATTTGCAGACGAGATGCTATGGACAGGCTGCTGCATTGCTTTCCACGTCCCAGTATCTGCATGGTACTTTTTGGTCTGCTAAGAGTTGTAGTATGATAGATGCGGACCAGTATTTCATTGTGTGTGTGGTTTTATTTTTGTTTTGTACCGTGGATTGAACTTTGGACCTTATGCTTGTCAGGCAGATGCCCATACCGCTGAGCTATTTCCCTGACCCTCCCATTGTGTTTTAAATTTACATTTATCTAGATTACGCATGTCTTCATTTATTAGATTAATCACATCCTTCAATATCTGGCATATGGCTATGCCACCTTCTGCGTTGTCCAACCACCCCGCTGCTTTCTGTTTCCTGACAGTTCTCAGTCACTTGTGATTCCCTAAGTGGCTAGACTAATGTCTGTCTTGCACTTTTTAAGGAATTTCTATCAGTGTCTCCCGATAACTCTGCATGCAGTTTGAATTGCAGTGTGCTTTGATGGAGATCGATCTACCACCTTTGCTCTTCACAGTTTAAGTTCTTTAGAGAGGAAATTCTTTTCCACCTAAAATTCACCGAAGTATTCTAAAATATCATGGTCTATAATCTATGTATTTTGGGGGCTTTTGTTAGTTTTTTTGGGCTTTGAGGGCAGGGCCAGTGTCTCACTTTATTTCCCAGAATGTGCTTTTACTCTTGGGCCCACATGGTTGTCCGGCGTCAGCCACCCACATAGCCAGGAATACATGCACAAACTCCACTGTCCAGATTTAGGATTTATTTGAACCGGAGAATTTTTCCATATGATATATGGGACGCTAACTTTTCCCATATAAAGAACCAACTCTCTTAGTATTTATGAAGTAATGTGTCTTTATTTTATTGGCTGTGTACCTATTCATAGCATATAACTGTAGCATTGTTAATAAATTTTAAATCTCTAGACTTCATTAATTTAATAACATTATTTAATATTTGTAAGGTGATTTCCATTCTTTGCTTTCTTTTATAAAACTTGTCTTCAATATCTCTGGATTTTTTAATTCTTTGGATAGCTTTTAAAGTTAACTTCTTAAATTTTTCCTTCAAAATCTTAATAGTTCCCCATCCTGCTGTGCTAGCCCTGCCCCCAGGGCATGCTGAGATGGCAATTGAGACTGGGCATGCCTGTAATCCCAGCACTTGGGAGGCTGTAAACAGGAGGATCCCTATGAGTCCTATCTATGCAGTGAGACCTTGTACACCATGTACACCCTGTCTTCGATACCAAAAAAATCTTAGTGAATAGTATTTTAAGTGAATTGACTTTAATAGATCAAATGACATATTAATTTAGGAATCACTGACACTGTTACACCAGGACCACATCTGTAAGCATAGCATTATCATGCTATTTATTCAACGTCCTTTTATACTCTTTGTTATAGTTTTTGTCTAGTTGCCCCCCCCAAACCTCATGCAGTCAAGGGGAGGGGACTTCTAGAGTTTGCGATTAACTCATGATCCACTGGGATTGTGGGAGATCCAAGGCTGGGATTATGAGTTTTAGTACTGCTGGGATTATGGGTGTACTTCCCCTAGCCTGGGGCAGAGAGCCTGAATGCAGTAAAAGAGAGACAGAGAGACAGACTCTGTGTTGCCATTGTTGTTGTTCCACCACCATGAACTGCTGCCCTCTGCCCTGCGCCACTCTGCCTTGGAGCCAGCCAAGTAGGGACTGAAACCTCCAGTTACTGTGAGCTAAATAAACCTTTCCTTCCTTTATTTTGGGTGTCAGGTATTTGTCCCAGCCATGAAAGAAGAGTAACTGAGACACTCTTTAACAGGAAATTATGTTTGATCATGGGCTTATGCATTCTTAGGGTAACTTCCATGTGGATAATATGCAGCTCTCGTTTAATAGCTCTTTTTAAAATATATTTTCTACTTGGCTTCTGCTCACATTAAAAAAATAAGTTCTCTTATATCTACTAAATTTTCTGAAACTCTATGACCAGCTTGGATTATTTGTGGATTCCTTCTTGTGTTTAATGTAAATTTTTGTGTCACCTTAAAATACTGACAAGTCTGTCTTTTCCTCTTCCCTCCTTGCTCCTTCTTTCCTTCTCGCCTTTTACTGTATTGCCAATACCTAGTGTCCTGAACATGGAGGAGGCAGCTGACATTCTTTTTGGGGACTCATTCTATAATATCTCACTAATTATGAGGTTTATTCCAGTTTTTTGGTAGAGATAGTTTTTAGAAAGCTAAGGAAGTTTAGATACCAAAATTATTCCCATTGAGTGTCTTTGTTCTGCTTTAAAGTAACAATGGATACATTCATATAATTTCAGACCATATATTAATGTATTAGATGGCATTCATATATTAGCATTATCAAATCATCCTTGTTTTCCTAGGATTAAAGTAGACTTGATTATGACTCCTATAAAATGTACTACTGGATTTGGCTAGTTGTTATTTGTGACTTGTACATCAATAACCATCAGTGACACTGGTCTGTAATGTGTGTGTGTGTGTATGTATGTGAATATATTTGCATGTGTGTACTATTTTTGTGTTGGGTCTCAGTGTTTTCATGACTAGTGTCATGAAATTAGGCAATTTTAATTATTTTTCTTCTAAAAACTCTTCTATAAGGCTGGGGATATTAGCTCAGCAGCATAAGCACCTACCTGGAAGCTCAAGGTCCCAATTTCAATCCCTGATAGAGAAAAAAAATTAAAAATGTCTTCTATAGGACAGAAATTACTTATTCATTGTATATCTTGTTTAGCTCATTTTTGAAATGGATAGAAGCAGGAAGCTTTGACTTATAGAACTCTGACTGTCTTTTTGAACTAATTGTAGCACTTCATATATTTCTGGAAATATATATGTATGGAAAATATATACGTATGTATGCATTCATTCCATTCAAATTTGTTAGCATATAATGATTGACTATACCCTTTTCATTATTTTCTTCAATGTTTTTATAACTCTGACTAATTCCTTTATTTCATTCTAGATTTTATGTTTTTTCATCTTCCTAAAAAATTTAGTCTTATTGTAGGTTGATTCACCTTCAAGACTACTTTGGTTTTACTTAAGCAAATTTATGGACTACTTTGAAGGGTAGTAAACCATCTCATGTCAACATATGAGAGATACAGTTAAAGCATTTAGAGGAAGCTTTCTACTTTAGGAATTTTTTAGTGCAAAACAAGAAGGTCCAAAAACTCTGAACTGAACATTTCACTCAAAGAAACATTCGAGCACACCCAAAAGAAGTAAGAGGAAGAAAATAACAAAACCAATGGCAAAACTTAATGAGATAGAGAACCACAATGAACAATACTGTAAATGAACCAATTATAATTTTCAAAGTACTTTTATATCTTGAGGAATGACTTTTAACTGTATTTAAATACATATAGTAATAGAAAAACTAGAATTTGTATTTGATTGTCTCTGTTGCTTTGCTTTGCAACAAAGGTCTCACCATATAGGCTGCCCTCAAACTCACAT
>NW_004524686.1:1381133-1415094 GCF_000260255.1 Octodon degus | reverse complement strand
TTCCCACCAGCAGTGGAGAAGGGTTCCTTTTTCCCCACAGCCTCTCCAACATTTGTTGTTGGGTGATTTCTTTATGATAGTCATTCTTTCTGGGATGAGATGGTATCTTAGTTTTGTTTTCATTTGCATTTCACAGATGGCTAGTGATGAGGAGCATTTTTTCATGTATTTATTCACTTCTTTAATTTTGTCCTCTGAGAAGTGTGTGTTCATCTCAGATGCTCCTTTCTGGACGGGGTCTTTAAATTTTGGGGCCCTAGTGTTTCTTAGTTCTTTATAAATTCCAGAGAGCAGATCTTTATTGAATGCTTATTAGTCAAGATTTTTTCCCAATTTGTGGGTTGTCTTTTCACTTTGTTGGTAATTTCTTTTGATATACAAAGACTTCTCAATAAGAGGTGGTCCAAGTTGTTAATTTTTTCAACTATTTCCTGTGCAATTTGATTTTTGTTCATGAACTTTTTGCCTAGCCCTCTGTCTTTCAAAGTCTTCCTACTTTCCCTTCCAGGAGATTTAGTGTTTCTGTTTTAATGTTTAGATCTTTAATCCATTTTGACTTTAGCTTAGTGCATGGTGATAGATTTGGGTCCAGTTTTAGTTTTTGGCATGTAGAGAGCCAGTTTTTCCAGTACCATTTGTTAAAGAGGTTATCTTTGTTCTAGTAAGTATGTTTGGCCCCTTTGTCAAAGATAAGGTGGCTAAGTGTGTTTGTAGAGGCTTCTGAGTCTTTTAATCTACTCCACTGATTCTCAGGTCTATTTTGTTGCCAGTACCAGGCTGATTTTTTCACAGTAGCTTTGTAGTATAATTTCAAGTCAGGAAATCAGTGTGTAGACTCCATAAAAAACTAGGACCAGAAATCCCATTCAAATCAGGTATTCCCCTACTGGGAATTTTCCCAGAGGAACTGAAAATGTCATGTCATAGTCATATATGTGTACCTATGTTTATAGCAGCACAATTTGTGATAGCCAAATCTTGGAAACAACCAAGATGCCCGTCACCAGAAGAATGGATGAAAAAGATGTGGTATTTTTATACAATGGAATACTACTCAGCTATAAAGATGATAAACTCGAAGCCTTTATATGTAAGTGGATGCCACTCGAAGATATACTCATAAGTGAAATAAACCAGACCCACATGTGAAATATTATACAGTCTCCCTAGTATAAGAACTCAAAGGATGAAATAAAAATAGAAAGGCATAACATGTTTAAAAGGAAAACAAGAACTTGAGGATTAGTTAACAAAGAGAGGGCAAGGAGAAAAGCTAGAAAACATGACAGGGAAAAGTCATACATTTATATGCACAGGATGGGAAAGGCAATGGTCCTGAGAATTTTCAGCATGTTTTTGAAAATAGCAGTTAATTGGTAGGTCTCCGACCCTGACTATATATGCTGATACCTGTGAACGAAGCAACTACACTGAAGAAAGCAATGTATAATGGTAGGATCATGCTTGGAATGCCTGTCATTCTGGTCTTCTAATTACATACCGCTTGTCATGACATACCAACTACAACCATACTATCTCTCAAGTAAAGATTCATTTTAAAAAAAGCTTAATAAATGAAAACATGAGACAAAATAGTCACAGGACTGTCCTGCTACAAGGCTGTATATTGTCAGATTTCTAAATTTCTGTGTAAAAATAGGTAAATGTTTATTCTTATTTTTTTAAATTTTTTTATCTTTTTGATCTTTTTTCTTCATATTCTGGAGGGACTCGAAGTTTAACATATCAATACTTGACGGAAAATACCTGTTCCATATTATGTCTAAGATGTTTGATATTCAGACAGACAGTGAGGTTAAGCTCAACTGCTTATATCATAGGGTAATAACAATAAGCTTCTCTTCTGGAGAGTTAACAATCTAAGTTTGCAAACCAAAAATTATAGAAAAAGAAGGGCTGCAAGGACAGCCAACATTTTGGCCCTAGCCTTTCAAGGTCAGTGAAGACTCAGGACATAGGAGCACCTGTACTGTAACATCCTATAACTCAATTGTGTCCCAAATTTTCTGATCAAAGAGATTTTGGGGCCACAGAGGAAAGTGATTGATGATGTAGAGTGTGCCTAAGGAGAGTCACATGGAGAGAAAACATTCTCTCAAGCTTTCACAGAGAGCACATTGGTCAAGGAATGGCCATGACTCATCCACATGGCTGACATTGACAAAGGATCTACAAACTATGGTACAGGGTTTCAGGTTAAGTCCTAAGGGGATTTGACTGACCTTATCAGATACAAAAGTTACATTTCTTGTTATATAGGTCTTGCTCTTTCTTGGTCTTAACCATCCAGCAGAAAAGTATGAAAATGAAGTATAAAAAGTAAAGCCATGTTAATATGATGAGCTATAAAATGCTCAAGTGAACAACTTTGGACATTGACAGTCTTATGCAAAACACACTACTATTATGATCTACTGGACTATATTGGGATATTTTGCTGAATTCATGCACCTACAGTATTTCAGTGACAATAGAACACCCTTCTCTGACAAAGCTAACAAAAAAAGAGTGATACAAGTGAACAACCGTTTTGTATCTGTATACTCAAGATAGTTAGGATAGATATACAGCTACTTTCTCTTAATTCAAAGAATAGAGAGATTTGTTCTAGTAGTGTTTCAGACAGGACATGAGGTCTGCCTCTTGTACAATGAATAACCACTAAGATAACAATATATTAATTATTGAAAATGTACTAGTAATCAGTTGTGAAACTGTCTCATTGCTATTTGTTTTTCAATAAAAATAATTTTTAAAAAAATTTCAGCCACAAATAGAAAGAGGAATTGAAAATAAAACATCACAGCTGTTGCCCAGATAGCATGCTGGACATTGAAAGAGAAAGCTTTTTAAAGTACCTCGAAATGCCTCCAAAGAGAATAGAAACCCTCCCTTGGTTGATTTTCCTTTGAGCTTTCCCAGTGTCTGAAGTGTATTCTTATGAAAAGCCAAAACAAGATGAAGTGAAATGCTATAAGAGAGGCAGCGCATCACCAGAGGCCATAGCAGTGCTGTTTGCTATTAGTCCAGATGCAGCAATTCCACGCCCTTGTCCCAGGTGGCACCAGCTAGCAGTGCCCAGCTGCCACGTGCTCTCTGAAACCCTGACTTCCTACATGGATGACAGGATCTGAGGAGGATTCCCTCAAGACCATGCTGGAAGGAATTTATGTAAATTCTCAATCTCCCAAGATTTCACAACCTGCTGTCAGAATTGACTTTCCTCCCAGAGGTCTGATCACAGCAGAGCCAGGCCCCTTTTAACTGGAGGTGGGACAGTAATGGGAACTGAGAGGAACTGGATATATTCTATGAAAAGTGAAACCCTCCAAAGACAAAGGACTTCCCTTTTGAAAATGGCAACAATAATCTCCAATTCAGACAACTAAATATCATATAAATGTAATTTTTTAAAAAGTCTTACAATTAAATAGAACCTAGAAAGTACTAAGACTTGAATCATATTACAAGAATATAAATAAGAACTTTCCCTTACTTCCTTCTGATATGTCTTCATAGTCATCGATATGCAAGCAGAAATCTATTTCTGATGACTAAATTCCAACACAATGGAAGCTGCAAGTTTCCAAAAATGAATCTCCAGGAACTGGCAAGATCTTTCTTTCACAGATTAATGAGCATTAATGCTAATGAATGCTGAATTAAAATGACATTCCAATAAAGTGGAAATTATCACCTGAGAAATCATCTTGAATTATGGAATTATAGCATATGTCAGGAATGTGTTAATCATTCTAATAGAAAAGGTGACAGGGTCTTCTTAGAAGCAGCTAATGGAATGCTGTATTCATTCAGCGTATACTCCTAGTCTCATGTCTGAAGCCAAAATAGTGTAAATCAAACTGATTAAAACAAGCCTTCCTTGGAATAAAAAAAAAAAAAAAAAAGAAGCAGGCACAGCTAAAGTTTAAAAGAGATGAGGCCTTCCCTGGAAACCACACATAGGATGAGTCTTTCAGACTTTTCACTGATTGAGTGCCTACTGTGTGCTAGCCTTTGGCTGCCTGCTGTTGAGCTGCTCTCTATCTCTTGGGACCTCAGTTGTCACTACCCCTTGCAGGATGAGTAAAATAAGCCTTCTAAGGTGAAGGCAACTTACACAAGTCCACAGCCAGTAAATATCATGGGCAGTATCAAATCTCAGGTTGATTCCAGAGCTCAGGCACCTTCTCCTCTGCTTTGCTGCCTTCAAAGGGACCCTGTACCCACAGGGCAGGCCTCTAAGTTTGTCCATTCAGGCTCCAGCATTCTGCCCCAGTGCTCCATGTTTTTGAAGATGGCTATAGTTACCCTTTTTGCTGTTTCTGAGTTTACTCCAGTCTGGATTTGAGGTCTTCTCTTATGCCTAGCAGAGGAAGTGAAGTGGCTTGGGAAACCCAGTTCTAACCTTATGTGACTTTGATCAACAGATGTCATGTCTATAAATCTTGGTTTTTGCTGTGAAATGGGGATGATTGTACATACTTCGCAGGAACCCATCTTTAAGTGAGGCAATTTAGCATGCAGAAAACATTTTATCACTGGATAAAAGTGATCTTGTGCCCATGGCTTGAAATCAGTTATGCTTTTACTCTGGAATTCATGTTTTCTTTCATGCCTTCCCAAGTTTCTGACCTTGACCTGGCCCCATTTTGCCATTAATTCCATCTTGGAATTGTCCCCATAGAATCCCATTCTGCTCCAATGTATGGATCAAGTCCAGGAAAGGGAAAGAAGGAAAGAGAAAACAAAGAAGGAGAGGAGAGGAAAGCACTGCAATTGGCTCCAAAATTTAAGGTCTTGTAAAAAATACACTATTTTCTCAGCCCAGTTGTCAGGTTTCCAAAATATGCACTTTGAAAACCAAGTTTTCCTCATAATAACAAAGGGTTGCTCCAGCAAGCTGCTGGTTCTTTCATCACTGAGCAATTGAAGTGAAAGCCATCTGCTCATGAAAACTAAACGGACCTTCATTATCAAATTATGGTAAAGTTGCCTTTTCTCTAACACCTAAACTTTATGTTCTCTGAAAAACTCATCTTAACAGTTGCTCTGAGAAGACTTACCTAACACCTGTGCCGATCGCTCTCTTCATTTGCTTTCCTTTCCTCTGAGCTAAGACATCTGTGTCACATTTTGCATTAGCTTAAAAGCTGAATTTCTTTGCTGACTAATTGGGGTATGGGTGGTTGCCTCCTAATCTAGGCAGAACACATAACAGACAGCAGACAGAAAGCGGAAAGTACTGCGTCCCTGCTTTCCTTGCTTTCTCCCAAGCCTCCTGTAGCTACTATCACGGAGAGCGTACAACACTACATCAGTGATGACCACTTAAAAATGTGTCTTATTCTAGGCATGAACTGGATGACGATGGCACTTTGAATTACTACACAAAAAGCTTACAACATGCTCATAAAAATAATAGATGTCCTTGCTAGCTCCTGCATGCACAGTCCTGAGTGAGAGTTAATGATATACTTGGGAGGTAGTTCCCATACTATCAGACGATGGGACATACCAGGTTATTTCCTCGGGCAGATGGCGGAACTTGAGCCCTAGGAGAATTCTAGGGACTCCAAAAAGGCATGCATCTCCTTTTTGGCCTCATTTCTGCTGAAGGAATTTTCTCAAAGCAAGAGGCTAAGGAAGTTTTCAACATTTCAAATAGCAAAATCAACTCATCCATGAAGCAGTCACTCTGGAATTCTGTGCATGTCTCCAGAATGGAGGCCAGATCCCATGCGGCAACCACCGGATGAAAATCACAGAGGCATAATATTATGCAATTTGATTTCAAAGTGGAATGTTCTGCATCCTCAGGTTGCCAGCCAGACATAACATCTGTGAGGAACAAACCCACATTCAGACATGGAGGTCCCTTGCCTTCAAAGGTTTGTATAAATGATAAGAACTCTGAAAGTTAAAGTCATTGATGTGTCCCCTATAAAACAATATAATTAAGCTAATTTTTCCCAAAAGAGTAGTATTGATCCATTTTTATATCAGTTTCACAAGATTTAAAAAAAATAATGTTGGTCTGCCCATGAGATATTTTCTGACACACTTCCTCTGCTGAAGATAAACAGAATGAAATTTAGAGGAATTTATGACTTGCCTAAGCTTACTGTCAGCGAACCTCAGAGCCAAGACGTGGCCCCCAAATTAGTCAATCACTATGCTCCTCAGTGTACCTCATCTATAGGCTTGATCTGTAATGGGGAGCACATGAGCTTTATGAACGAACTACTCACTGACATGTCTGCACTCCCTAGGAGAGTTATAGTGAGTAAGGGAAATAATAGCTACAAAACATAATCCTTTATGAGTGGTGGTTTTGTTCTGCGCTTTATCATTACTGTTACTCACATTCAACCTGAGCCACATGCTTCATATCTTTGCATCTAATCTCAAGTAATAATGGCTGTATTTTTAGGAGGCCACTTTCCACCCTAAATCGAAACAAAGTTGTAGAATCCATGTAGCTTGAGTTCTCAATAGGTAGAAGATGAATCCCTGAGCCCCTGTCTCTATGCTTCAGCCTCCCCTCCAACTAACAGCATGAAAGTCTTGTGGTTAAGCAGGAAAGAGCATAAGTTTCAAATCAGGCAGTTCTGGATCTGAACCCAGTTCTGCACTTACCACCAGTTTGACCCTGAATTAACCACCTGATGTTAGCAAACTTGGGGAGAAGGGTTGTGCCTTAAATAATATGGTAGTGTGTGGCAGAGTTTGTAGGCAACTTTAGTATGATAACATATACAAAGTCCCTAGCATAGCAATACACAACAGTAGACGATCCAAAATTAGTCCTTGTTTTTATTATTATGACTATCTCCTGTCTGTGTGATAAGGTTTTGGTCTTGGGTTCTGAAGTACTACCACTAGCAGTAGCACTCTGCTGTGAAGCCTAATGCACTTTGACAGGAACTGAGTCAGTACCCAGGTGCTTTCCCAAGAAGAACTACCTGGAACCAGCTATGCAGTTTACTGAGTATCCCACAAAGAAACTCCCAAAGCCATGTGTCCCATGGATGATAGGAAGCCCTCTTCTTAGTACACAGAATGGTGACAGTTAAGTCTATTATCTAGTGGGGCAGGTTAGAGGCTAAATATTATTCATATATAATCAGTTAATTCCACAAGAGAATCCAAAAGCTGGTTGGATAAATCCCACTTTACAGATGAGCAAATTGTGGCTCAAAGAGATTAGAATAATTTGCTAAGGATCACAGCTGTTAGAGTCAAATCTCTAAAGCCTCATAGTTTGTCACCAGTGCCTGCTGCTTCATATACAGAGTATGAAACTTACTGACCAAGTACCACCCATTCCCAGAATCTTCTTTCTTTCCCAGTTCAAGTCCCACTCATTCACAGCATCTTCTTCCCTACCTAGAGATCCCTTAAAATAAAACATTCCATCTTCCTTTAGCAGCATTTCATTGCCCCCTATCATTGTCAAGAGACTACATTACCCTCTGTGTACCCTTTCTGTAGAGGCCCACACACTAGACATCATTTTGGACTTTGTGGGTAATGCAGTCTCAAATGCAAGGACTCACCCATTGCAACATGCAAGTAGAGACTATATATAAGCAAATAAGCAAGTCAGTGTTCAGCATCACTGAGTGGGAGGTGTTGGAAATGTGGATGCTTGGACCCCACCCTCCAAGTCTGCTGAATCAGACTCTGGCCAGAATGGATTATCTCATTTAACAACTATAAATTTTTAAATTACTAAAAGTAACTCATTGATTTGCTTATTTTTTTGTTAGGAATTTGGATTTTATTCAAAGTACTTAGAAATCCCACAAAGTTTTATGAAGGGGATTAACAAACTTTGACTTATGTTTTTTTTTGTTGTTATTGATTTTATATTCTAATTTTTAAAATTTATTTTAAAGAGAGTATAATAATAATTGATTATACATTAGAAATGGCACACATTTAGAAGAACAAGATAAGAGGTACTCAACCGTGGTTTTTGTATTATATATTGCTGTCCTCGATGTGGTTGATTAGATTGCAGATATCAACATACAGAGTTAGTCAAAATGAAAATCTAAACATTTACTGCTATTTTCAACAACCACAGAAATTATTAGTACAATCACCTCAGCCATCCTGTGCATATACTTACATGACTTTCCCCTTATTTTGTCCTGTCTTTTCTCCTTTTCCTCATCTTTGTGGTTTAATCCTTATGTTCAGATTCTTTCCATCTTATTATATCTACTATACTTTTCAGGTTTTATTTGTTCTTTCATGTCCTTACACTAGGGAGACAACATGATATTTACACATGTGGGTCTGATTTATTCCACTTGTGAACATAGCCTCTATTATATCCACTTACCTATAAAGGCCTCAAGTTTGTCTTTCTTTATAGCTGAGTAATATTCCATTGTGTAGAAATATCACATTTTTTACCCATTCCTCAGGTGATAGGCATTTGGTTTTTTTCCAAGATTTAGCTATGACAAATTGCACTGCTATAAACATAGGTGCACATATATCACTATGGTGTGATGTTTTCAGTTCTTAGGGGAAAATACCCAGAAAGAGAATAGCTGGGTTGAATGGGATTTCCAGTTCTAGTTTTATGAGGAGTCTCCTCACTGATTTCCATAAAGGTTGTACTATTCTACATTCCAACCAACAGTGGAGAGGTGTTCCATTTTCCCCACAGCCTCTCCTGCATTTGTTATTAGTTGATTTCTTTATGATAGCCATTCTTTCTGGGGTAAGATGGTATCCCCATGTTGTTTTAACTTGCATTTACTAAATGGCCAGTGCTGTAGAACATTTTATCATGTACTTATTTACCAAATGTATTTCTTTCTCTAAGAAGCGTGTAT
This sequence comes from Octodon degus, assembly GCF_000260255.1. Classification (NCBI taxonomy): domain Eukaryota; kingdom Metazoa; phylum Chordata; class Mammalia; order Rodentia; family Octodontidae; genus Octodon; species Octodon degus. Next base: position 1,406,218 of record NW_004524686.1, on the reverse strand, counting down.
TCATCTCAGGTGCCCATTTTCAGATTGGGTCTTTAAATTTGGGGGCCTAATTTTTTTTAGTTCTTTATGTATTCTAGATAGAAGACCTTTGTCTGAGTGATGGGTGGTTAAGATTTTTTCCCGTTTTGTGGGTTGTCTTTTCTCTCTGTTGGTAACTTCTTTTGACATGCAGAAACATCTCAATAAGGTGAGAACCCAGTTGTTGATTCTTTGAAGTATTTCCCTTGTATTATGTTTTTTGTTCATGAATGTTCTGCCTATCCCTATGTCTTAAAGAGTTCTTTCTTTTGTCACTCCCAGTGGTTTAGTGTCTGTTTTAAAGTTTAGATCTTTCATCCATTTTGACTTTACTTTCATCCATTTTGACTTATTTTAGTTCATGGTGACAGACCTGCATGTGGAAAATGAATTTTTCTAGCACCATTTGTTAAGGAGGCTATCTTACTTCCAAAGAACATGTTTGGTTCGTTTGTCAAAGATAAGGTAGCTGAATGTGTTTGTAGTTGTATCCGCATCTTCTAATCTGTTCCATTCATCCTCAGGTCTGTTTCTTTACCAGTATTATGCTGATTGTAACACAGTACCTTTGTAGTATAATTTCAAGTCAGGGATTTTAATGCCTTCTGCCTTGCTTTGTTCCCCAATATTGTCTTTGTTATCCTAAGTCTTTTCTGTTTCCAAATAAATTTTAGGAATGTTTTCTCTAGCTCTGTGGTATGTTGATGATAGTTTGATATGGATTGCATTAAATCTGTATAAAAATTTTGGGATATTTTGCTGAGCTAACACACCTATAATATTCAAATAATGGAACTAAACAAAAAAAGGGATACAGATGAATGTCCATTTTGTATCTGTGTATTCAAAGTGGCTAGGATAGACATATAGTTACATTCTCTTAATGAATAGAGGGATTTGTTCTAATGGTGTTTGTAAATAGGATATCATGTCTGCATCTTGTACAGCAATTAACCAATAAGAAGAATGTATGCAATGTGTTAATTATTGTCCTACCATTTTGGTTTGAAACTGTCTCATTGCTATTTGTTTCTCAATAAAATTATGGGAAAAAAAATTTTGGGGAGTAAGGTTTTTTTGATCTTCCTGTCTGGGAGCAAGGAATATATTTCCATTTACACTTCAATCTCTTTTTTTCCAACATATTTTCATTTATTCTCAATGGCAACAGAAACTGTTTCCAAATAAATGCAGGTTCTTTGCATTTTCAAAAGACATTTTAAAATATGCTATTTCAATAGCAGTTTAAAAGCCATTTGCCCTGTTTAGCAATGGTTTTAATTAGAAAGTCAGGCTTCATGTTGTCAACATTTGACATCAGAATGGAGCTGTACTTTGGAGTGGCCTCAGATGGATACATGTAATCCTGGGTACATGTGTTCTGGTGCATCCAGGTCCCTGAAGTAGGCAGATAACAGTCACATCTTCTGATCAATAACCTAACTTCTGCCTCTAATGAGCACTTACTGCACAAATTTCATGAAGCCACCTTCATAGTACCACCAATAAAATAAAGATCACTAAAACTAGAGATCTCAGTACACATACCATGAAAATTTGCTTGATGAAATTTTTTAAAGTGGTCCTGAGATAAACATCCCATCTGGTTAAGGTCAGCTATTAGTTGATAGGCAACCTAGTATCATGTGTTACTATCTTTGCAAAGGTATAAATAAGGGACCATTTTATTGTAAGTTATATATATATATAACTTACAATAAAATGGTCCCTTATTTATACCTTTGCAAAGGGTATAAATAGTAAGTAATATATATATTAGTATGGATATATAGCTACTCTGTCCCAGGCCAACAAGAACAATCCATTTCCATCTCTTTTTAAAGAGTATTTTAATTTTCATTGTATAGATATTTTACTTCCTTTATTAGAGTAATTCCTAATTATTTCATTTTTTAGTGCTATTGTGAAGGGTATTATTTCTCTAATTTCTCTCTCAGTGTGTTTGTTATTTGTGTAGAAGAATTCTATTGATTTTTGGGTTTTGACTTTATAACCTGCAATGCTACTGAATTTGTTTATTAATTCTAGGAGCTTCTTGGTGGAGATTTTTGGGGTCCTCCAAGTAGAGTATCATGTCATATGCAAATAATGATAGCTTAAATTCTTCTTTACCCATTTGTATTCCTTTTATATCTCTCTTTTCTAATGGCTTTAGATAATGATACCAGAACTATATTGAATAGGCGTGGTGATAGAGGACATCTTTGTCTTGTATCTGATTTAAGAGTAAAAGATTTCGGTTTTGCACCATTTAGAATTATGTTGAATTGTCGTAGATGGCTTTTATGAAACTGAGGAAAAGGCCATCTATTCCAATTTCCTGTAGGGCTTTGATTAGGAATATGTTGGACTTTGTCAAAAGACTTTTCTGTGTCTATTGACATGATCATGTGGTTTTTGGATTTGGCTCTATTGATATAGTGCATTACATTTATAGATTTACATATGCTGAACCATCCTTGCATCCCTAGGATGAAGCCTACCTGGTTGAGTTGTATAGTCTTCTTGATGATTTGCTGTATTCTATTTGCTAGTATTCACTAAGGATTTTTGCATCTATGTTCATGAAGGATAATGGCCACTAATTCTCTTTTTTGGTTGAATCTTTCTCGGTTTTGGTATCAGTATAATACTTGCCTTCAGGAATGATTGGTTAGGGGAAAAATGATTCAGGAATTATTTTACGAGTATTGCTTCCTTTTCAGGAATGATTTTATGAGTATTGCTTCCTTTTCAATTTCATTGAAGAGTTTGAGGAGTATTGGGATTAAATATTTATAAATTTCTTGTAGAATTCAGCTGTGAATCCATCAGGACCTGGGATTTTCTTTGTTGGTAATTTTTCTTTTCACATTTTCAATTTCATTGGCTGATTTTAGGATATTCAGACTTTTTAAATCTTCTTGATTCAGTTCTGGTAATTTGTACCTATCTAGGAATCTATTTCTTCTGTGTCCTTGATTGTGTGAGAGTGAAGATTTTCAAAATAGCTCTTGATGAGATAATTTTTATTGTCTTGCATTTACTTAAGCATGATCTATGGACTAGTATGTGGTCTATTTTAGATAACATTCCATGTGCAGCTGAAAGGAACGTGTGTTCAGATGTTCTTGGGTGGAAGACTCTGTATATGCCCACTAAGCCCCTTTGTTCAAAGGTTTGGTTTCAGTTCTGCCGCCTCTTTACCAACTTTTTCTGCTTGACCTATTTTTTGAGATAAGGGGGCATCATGGTCCCCTGTTAAGATTGTGATACTGGTTATTAAATTGTTCATGTCCATTAAAATTTGTCTTATATAGTTGAGTGTTGCCTATTTAGTGCATACATACTTGTAAATGTTATCTCTTCCCCTTGAATTTTTCCCCTAACCAATATGTAGTGACCTTCTTTATCTTTTGTGTTCATTCTTGCTTTGAAGCTGAGATTTTCTGCAAAGAGGATAATACTCCTGCTTTTTTTTCTGCTCTTGGAGCATGTAGTATAGTTTTCCATTCTTTGATTTTCCACCTATGAATTTTTTTATGAGTTTAATGTGTTTCTTCTATATAGCATATTGTTGGATTTTGATTCTTAATCCACTCTGCCAATCTGTTTCTTTTAATTGGTGAGTTGAGTCTTTTTACTTTGGTGGCTATCATTGATATGTATTGGCTTATGTTTGTCATGTTATTTTCCTGCTGATGGTTCCTGACTTTTCTCCTGTGTTTAATTGTCTGCCCTCTTTGGTGGGTTCTTTCTGTTGTTGTCCATGAAATTGTGGCCATTTTGATCCCTTTCTAGAATGTCTTTTAGTACTTTGTGTAGGGTTGGTTTGATCATCAGGAATTTCTTTAGTTGTCGTTTGCCATGGAAGTATTTTACTTTTCCATTCGACTTAAGAGAAAGTTTGCAGGGTTTATCAGTCTGGGTTGGAATTCCTTGAAGTATTTCACTCCATGCTATGCTTGACTTTATGGTTTGTGATGAGAAATTTGCTGTTATACTGGTGGGTTTTCCTTTAAATGTGATCTGTTTCTTTTCTTTACTGGCTATGTTGTTCTTGTGCTGAATTTCTGGGATCTTGCTTATTATATGTCTGCATTAATTTTAATTGGGTTGATATTATTTGGAGTTCTATATGTCACAGTTACCCAAGTATCAGATTGTTTCCCCATATTTGGAAAGTTTTCTACTATTTCTTCTGCCCATACTGTTTTGATATCATTTGTTTTGGCTCTTTCATTCTCACTGATACTTATTAATCTTACATTGTTCATATTTGCATCATTTTTCAGCAGTTGAATTATTATTTCATGGATCTTTGTTGTTTTTAAGAGATGTTTTCTTTCCTGGTCACAAGTTGCAATGGTGTCTTCAAGGTCTGAAAGTCTATCATCACTTTCATTCAAATGGTTTTGGTAACTTTTTATGGAGTTTGTAATTTCCTCTATCTCTTTGAATGTGCTTCACACATTCTATTTCTTTTCTATATTGCTTATTCTAAGTTTTCATCACTTTTCTATTCTCCTCTCTTTTTTATCAGTGTTCTCTTTAGAAAAACTTAGTAATTCTTTCATCAAAGTTATCATTTCTTTTTTACCTGAGAGATTATTTCTGATCTGATTTCCTCCATACCCTTCTGTAGTTGTTTCTTTACTTTAATTGTTATTATTTCAGAAATTTCAAGTGTGTGACTCAATTTCTTCTACCCTCATATCTCCTTGGTTTCTGGGTGGGCATGGGGCATGACACTGCATTTTGCTTATTCTTTTTGTCATTTTCTTTTTCAGAGAGAACTTTTGATTTCTGTGATTTTTTTGTGAAAGTTTCAGAGTAAGTGGTTGTATTACTTCAATCAGAACCTTTCTTTAAAAGGCTGTTCTTAAGGTATCTCTCCCATGTCAGAGATTCTTGCTTTGTGTGAGTCCCAAGATTTTGCCTTCTCTATTGACTGAGAGTGAGATACTGGTTTCCATTTGGTAATGTCCTCTGTCCTTCAGTATAGGGCTTTGGTGAGGTTATTATCCAAGTTCTTCCCAATATTCTAACCCAAGGAAGAACAGGTGGTTAAGGCAGATATGGTTTCCTATTTACAGTAGAACAATTAGCAATACTAAGAGCAGCTAGTGAAATTTAGAAATTGACAAACTTTTACAACTAATGGGTTTGTACTTTAGACCAGAGGATTAAACATTATAGCAAAAGCAGATCCTAAACTGAAAATTTGTACTTAAATTAGTTCCCCTGAGTTCTGCCTAAACACCTCTCCTTCATGTACCTAGAGTCTTTCAGGCAGACTAGTTCACCCCAGTTACCTCCTGCCACTTCCATGCCTCAAAGATCCTCCCATAGTTTGGGCCTAGTCCTCAGTCTGGGCCCTGCTGAGACTAGTAGTAGCCTCAGGTCACTAGATCTATTTCTACTAAACACAAACTTGACTGGCCAGGCCTGACTTCAGTTTGGCTGCTGTGCTCAGCTCTTTCTGCCTGTGCCCTGTTGAAGTGGACTGGATGGACCCAGCTGCTGGAATTGGATCTGGCAGGTCCATCCAGCTGCACCCTGCCATGATTTACTCTCATTTGTGATTGATATTTAACAATTGCACATATTTATGGGATACAAGTATGACAACACCTATATCTCCATATACTGATTATGTCAGATGAGAGTAACCATTGTTATTACATTGTTTCTTTTTTTTAATTTTATGTATTTGGTGCAGTCTTACTACACAACTCGGACCCATAGTGATTCTCCTGTTTTAGCCTCCCTAGTGCTGGGATTACAGGCATGAAGCACCACACCTGGCCAGCTCAGTGTGCCCAGGACAGGACTAACATGGCATATGATACCAGGGATCAAATTCAGGTCCTTGCACTTACCTAAGCAGGTGCTCAGACCTCTGAGCTGTCTCTGCAGCTCTCACATTATTTCTTTGTGTTTCAAGGCTTTGAGCTCTTCTTGTCAACATTTTATAAAATATGTGATAAGTTACCAGAAACTATAATCACCCTCTCCTACTATGGGACATTAGAGTACATTTCTTCTCTCTGTATTCCGTCTACACACATTATCAAGCCTCCCTGACTCACTCTTCTTCCCATTCTTCTCAAATTCTAGTAATCACTAGCCCAAATTTCACATAATAAAACTTGTCTCAAAAAATTAAGCAATTAGGTTAGCCAGTGTATCAGAGAGCTATTGCTATGTACAAAGCCACACTGAAATATGGTGGTTTAAAATAATCATCATCATGTTTCCCACTACTTTGAGGTCATCAGCTTAGAATGAGTTCCGCTGGGTGGTTCATCTCTTCTCCCTTTGGTGCTGACTGGGCTCCTTTCTATTTGGATGCGCTAGGACAGTGAGACTTCTCCCTCTATGTGTTGTCTCCTCTTCATGGAGAATAGCTCCAGTTCCTTGACTTGATGATAAAAAGGATCCCACTGAGCACCAAGAAAGAACAATGTGCGTTGATTGAATGAGACCATTCAAGCATCTGATTGCATCACACCACCCAGATCCCAATTCTAAAACTAACCTGCAGAGAATCCAATGAGGTTTGTAGGCAATAGGCATCACCCTTCAAGAGTCATTATTGTAAAGAGCTGTCTTATCCAGGATACAAACAAATTTCCAACTTTGGAACTTTAAAACTTTTAAGTCAGTGCTTTTAATCATCACACCATAGTTGCCACCAGGAAAATTTCCCCTGATGTGTTCTAGATATTGTCATTTATTTATTTTAACTCTTAAACTTTCACCTTCTGAAACAATAAAGCTATTTCTAAAATCATCTCCAAATGATTTCTTTCTGACCAAAAATCTCATGAACCCTACTGCAAGCTTAACAAAGTATATATTAAAGACAGATTCATCTCTTTAATTCCATAAGTAATTTATGTTATTTAAAATCTTGAACTTTATATAAACTTTCTCTCTGGATCCAGCTGATCCTAAAAGTGGGATTAATGCATTAAAAGATAACAATATGATCTCATTTTATGTCATATATTACTGTCAAACAGAACCTTCTCAGAAGACAGAAAATCTGTACATTTAGGCTGTCCTTGTAGGTGTCTGAATGTCACTGAAGGTTTCTTAGCCTGGTTCAAAGAAGTATTTTAAGAGTAAAAAAACTGATACAAACATCAGAGCTGAGATAGTGGAGACAAGAAAACTAGAAGATTGTGTATCAGGTTTACAGAGGTATTGCCTATTGAAAAGATCTCAGAAAAAAGGCTGGTACTGGTGACCATATAGAAGGTGAAGAGAAGGTAGAAGGTTGACAAGGTCATACCTTGAAGGTCCTGGTTGTTGTGACTTTTCAGTATAAACATAATGTTTTTATATCATAATTCCAGCTTTAGAGGAATAGTGTATGTATCCATAGGATTGACAAAAACCACCCCAAATCTGAACTTGATTTTTCTAATTCCTGTTTTATAAATTTCTCAAAGATTAAAGATGGGAAAGAGGAAGGGAGAAAGGGAAGGAGGGGTTGTATTGTTGTCTAAACAATAATGACATGTTTCTTCAAGAAAATAATGAAAGGAAATTAAAGTAGTATTAGAGGAAGCTCTGTTAGTATAATTACAAAATGGATGTACCAAAGAGATATATTGTGCAGATAATATTTATTGCCACAATGGGCCATCTATAAAAAAAGAACAAAGAAGATAATTTCAATAAAACATTTTGCCCTGAGCAAGAAACGTGCTTCATGTATCATACATGAGAAAGAATAGTTGTTTGATATAAAATGGAACTGTGACCTTGCTATAAGACTGTTCATTACTTAATGTCATTGAAGGTAAATTAATAGGCTCCCACAAGGTGTAAAATTCATTCTACTTTGTGGCATTTGTTTGCTGATAGAGGAGTTTAAAAGGCATCCTTTTTGTGTAATTATTTAAACAAAGGGCTTTGAGGAATTCTCAGTGACCTTTAAGTTTCACCAAAAGACATATTGGAAAGGATTCATCCAAGCGGGAGTCACAACACAGTTACAGTTTGTCAACAAGCAGAGAAGTGTTCATATGACACCTATAAATTAACAATTTGTATTTTCCAATACAGTTATTTTTATTTTAGAATTCTCTAAACAAATTCAGCCCTTGTTTGTAAAAAAAAATGAAGTATCAGACTGGTAACCAAGCAAAAGTTTGTGTTCCACCAACACTAAAGACTTTGTGTAATGCTAATTAAGCTTCTTCACTGTATATTGCCTCTTCATCATGTATCTTGCTATTCAGGATGACATTCTTTCATAACTGTTCAATGTACTTTTTATAAGACACTTTACAATTATAAATTGGCTTTAAATCTCCTAAGATGTTCTCAATGACCTTGATGCCATGCAAAGAAAATATTGGTATTATTTGACACATTAACAATTTGAACCTCAGAGAATCTAAATGACTTGGTTAGTATCTAGAAATGCTCTGATTTTTGATAATAGAACAGCAAACAGACCAGCCAAAGTTCTTACCTTTATTGAGTTGTGTTCTTGAATGAGAAACATTCCCAAAGGTACGTGAGTCAGGGAAAGAAGAAAAGGTGAGACTGAAATCATACAAGCATCTCTCAGATCTCAGGGCTTTTCCTTACATGTTTTCATCAGAGGCAGCACTATGGAGTGGTACTCCACCACCCATTACACCTTTGTCTTGTGACTCCAGACACTGCTGACAAGTCTGTATTATGTGACCTTCTTGATCTCTATACTTTAAGCTCCATTTGCCTATTCAGTGTAGATGGTTATGTGTGCAGGAAGAACTGTAGGCCAATAGCAGTATTAGTGCCAATATGCTAAAATAAGTACTATAAAATGAGATTTATAGGCACGTCGGAAAATGACAATTCTAAACACCAGAATTGCTCGTTGACCACAGGCAAGACCAGTAGATCGACAATAGTTATATTTACAAGGTCATAAAAGAGATTGATGAAGGTGATGTTATAAACATATGTTGCTAATAAATGCATAAATAATATAAATAAATATGCATCAGTTCATAGGGCTGGTGAGATAGTTCAGCAGACTAAGCTCTTCCTTAGGAAAGTGCAGAGGCCAGGGTTTGATCCTGGACCTGCCCCTCTGGACCTGCATGCCTCTCTGGACCTGCCCCCAGGCATGCTGAGCCAAGCATCGTGACACACACTGGTAATCCCAGCAGTAGGGAGGCAGAAAACAGAAGGACCCTTATGAGTCCAAGCTGCATAGTGAGACCTTACAGGAAAAAAAAAAAGTTCATGAATACCCTCGGTAAAACAACCATTTAACAAAACTTTTTTTGTGGAGAAATGTGACTAGCATGTCAATATGGTTAGATGAACTTAAAGTTAACTAAATAAAACTACCTAAGATCATGACTAATTGCCAATTCACAGGGAAGTTGAAAACTGGAAGACCCAAATCCCTGATCCTGGCAATATTTTGAACAATTAAGTGAGCTTGTCACAAAATACAGATAAAATTCACAAGAGAGAAAAGGCTGAGAGGAAAAGCACATGTGTTGAAAGGACATAACTAGAACTTTACTTCTTAGTAGAGTCTGTCATTCAATGCCAAAACATTTACTAGATGCTCACTACTAACAAGGTGGTGTCAAAAGTACCAAGGTTGAGCTTCCAGCTTCCCAGGGTTCTCGGAAGAAGCCACTGTTATCCCAACTTCCACCTTATTATGGGCTGAATAGTGCAGCCCCTGCAAATTCATGCCAACACTGTCATCTCCAATAACTCAAAATATGACCATATATTAAAGATAGGGTCTTTAAATAGGTAATAAAGTTAAAATGAGAGCATTAGGGTTGGCCCTAATCCAGTACAACTGATGCCCTTAGAAGAAATGATTAGGATACAGGCTCACCCGAAGGAAGATAAAGAAGCTCTATGGCTCAAATGTGTCACTACCAAAGTAGAAGCAAGGCCAGTGTGGTAGTATTAAAAGACAGGGACCTTTAGGAGAGCAACAAGAGGCTCTACGCAATGCTGGGATTCCCTTGCCCAACCACTTTCTCCCTTCTACCATGTAAGGGTCTTTCAGGAAGGCCCTTACTAAACACCAAATTCTGATGCCTTAGATTTCTCAACCTCTAGAACTGTGAGAAAATAAATTTACATTGCTGATACACTACTCATACTCAAGTATTTTGCTGTTATAATACAAGATAGCCTCAAGCACCATGCATAGATACAGGTGAGGCAGCATTCCACAACCACCGTGACAGTCCTTAGGATGAAACCAACCACGGGGTACTGGTAAAGAAGTAAGTTTCTGCTGTATACACCACCCAGTTTCTAGTGCTCCATTATGACAGCCCTGGTGAACTAACCCTCACCCTCATCAGAGCCTCGACCTCTCAGGCTTCTGCCTCCAAAAGCCTCACTCCCGAGTGCTCTGCCAAAATGTGCCTTCCTTCTCCCACATGGGGGTTTCTGATAGAGCAAGAATCTCCACAGTGTAACTGTGTGAGGGTTGCTGGGAGAAAAGGGAACCTTCTCTTGGTTCCGGGAGTTTTGAAAGAGAAAAACATGTATCTTATTTTCACACAATGGCAATACTGCCATGAGGATGAGTCCTGCTTGGTTAAACTGACTAAACATCCAGAAGAGAACCCATTCGTATGACAGATTGTCTTTTAAATTTGCAAACTGAATTGTCTGTGCATTCACCAAACATGTGTTTTTCTGTGCAGCAGGCCCTGCCAGTCACTTAGAAGAAAGTGAACAAACCATAGAAGAAAGTGTGGGGTGTGTCAAGAGGGCAGAAGAAACAGGGACCTGCAGAGCCTTCTAGGAAATAGGAACTCTTTGTTCAGGGGATCAAAGGCTGGTTTTGTTCAAAGGGGTCCACAGTGCAGTCAAAGAACAGAAAGAATTTTGGTGTGGCTAAAGTAAAACACATATTGAACACAGGAGCCAGGGACAAGTTTGAGTGATGTAGAAGCATCTTTTCTGAAACACTAATGAGTCTTTGGCACCATATTGTATGCCATGCAGAATCTAAAATATTTTTAAAGAAACGAGGCATGAGATTGTTTTTATACTTATATCCCTGCTAGAAGTGATGCTGGACAGCTGTAGGAAAATGTCAGGAGGCTAAGTCCAGAAGTTCTTTAAAGTTGTGAGGTAATGAATCCCATTACTCATCAGAGCCTGAAGTTATGGTTTTAATAGTATTGCTATAGTACTGAAGGCTGAATTACTGCTCCTGTCTCTGTGTGTGGACATTGCATACCTGTGGGCAGATCCAAGTTTAAAGCATCTCATCAGAGCTAAAAGTGAAGCTACTACTATTTTTTGTAAATTACTGAAATTGTACATGTTTTTATTTTGCAATAGTGTCACTTGTGACATTAAGTAGTTTATATGTTATGATGATTTTAATAAAAATCTCAAGAGGTACCACATTTCTGTTGCCAAGTCAGGGGATGAATGTTCATTTTTTTCATTCAGTTATAAAGCTCTCACCTCTAGAGGTCTAATTCATAAAAAGATATTTATGTAGCTTAGAGGGGCTTTCTTCTGTCTTCTGTTTCTTATGAGAAATAGAAAGGAATCCAAGACTGGGCATGGTGGTGAGTGCCTATAATCCCAGCTCTTGGGAGGCTGTAAACAGGCGGATCACTACCAGTCTGATCTAGTAATGAAACCCTGAACACCCTGTAGGTCCTTCCCTAAAATACAGAGAGAGAGAGAGAGAGAGAGAGAGAGAGAGAGAGAGAGAAAGAGAGAGAGAGAGAGAGAAATCCAAATCAAGTGTAAAATTAAAGCCAGAGAAAAATAAAATAAAAATCCTCAGTGGTTGTTGAACCAAATAGGGTGGGTGGTAAGATAGGAAAGAAGGAAATCACACAGGCTTGTGGGAAACACCCCCTTTCAACATAAATAAGGATGGATAGGCATGTGACCCACAGGGGAATTCAGAGCTGCTACTTGTTTTATAAATAGCAGCTATCACCTTTTATTGCATTCCTAAAATAGCTTGCACGTTAACAGAAGAGAACAAAACAAACGAAGTATATCAGGGCAGACTTCATCAATGAAAATAGCTAACCTTCAACAAAACAAAAAAGAGAGAAAGAGAAAAAGAGGGGAAATGGTGCAGAGGACTATGAAGGTAATAGTGGGGAATATGAAAACAGGAACCCTACTATTAACCTGGAGACCTCATAGGCAACTGCAGTGACCTTAACAGTGGTGGTGGAATTTACTAAAGAGAAAAATACAGTAATGCAGTTGGTTGAGTCCTCACTGTATACAGCACATTTGCTTAATTCTACATATCATTTCAAGATGAATAAGAACCCATCTCTTTTATCCAGGGGCTTATCATTTAGAAGAAAACTGGTGAGGTATATGACTTCAGGTATATGAAAACAGTAAAGCAGATTTTTTTTAAAAGTGTGAAGCTCCTTAGGGACCTGAGTATAACTATGGCAACAGCAGTTAATAATTTTCGTGCCACATAGAAATATTCTAAGGTCTTCAGTGTATCGACACATGAGAGATTTTTTAAATTAATTTTATTGTTACTTTTTCTGTGTTTAGGACAGGGTCTACAGGGTCTCATTGCATAGATCGGACTCATTATGATTCTCCTGTTTTCAGCCTCCCAAATGCTGGGATTACAGATGTGCACCACCATGCCCAGTCTCAATCACTGTCTCAGCGTGCCTGGAGGGCGGGGCCAGCATGGCACACTGGGAATGGAACCCTGGCCACTGCGCTCTGCCTACGTAGGTGCTTTAGTTTGCTGAGCTATCAGCCAGCCCTTATTGTTAAATTTTTAACATTCATAATAATCACATTCATCATAGGGAATTTGCACCTGCACATAATATATCTTACTTCTTTTCTTTTTCCATTCCCCTCCCTTCTCTTCAATCCTTTATCCTCTCTCCATTCATAAAGTTTTGTTTCTATTGCTTTCTTTCTATTCTTTTCTATCCCTAGTCCCTTCTTTCCCTTCCCTCTACCCCTCTCCCTTGTTTCCCTTCTCATTTGAAGAAAATGTTCAAAAAGATGGATTTTAAAATAGCTGAATAAACCCGCCTACAGATTATTCAACTCACAGCAGGGCTGTATCACAGAATCCTTACAGGGTTGGTCAAATTGTTACCCCACTGAACAGTTTATAAAGCGGAGGCCCAAAATGAATCAGTGCTTACATTTTGGATCTAGGAATTGAACCAGGTCCTATACCTTCTCATCAAAAGGCTTAATCGCCACTCTACGTTTTGTCTGAAAGACAGCGCTGTTGGTTCGTTCTACTAAGTGAGAAGCCAAGGTAGTCAACACCACCCATTCATGCATGCTGCTCAGGGGCTCACATCGATGCCTTCTGACACAGCTGTGCTGTTTCCATCCCCAGAGTCCTCTAAACATGTGCACAAAAGGAAGCAGATTCCTCCTACTGGGACACCTGGGTACAGGAAATGCTGGAACCGGTGGTAGGTGACAGCAGACTTCAATCTTAAATAGAAAATAGTTTATGCTCAATCTGCTGGAAAATTTTTTTTTAATGGTGAGGAAAGAAATGGAAACAAAGCTTTTGTAAACAAGGAGGAAAAGAGAAGTTAAAGGGATGGCAGAGGAATAAAGAATTCTAGAGGAATAAAGAATTTCCCTAGAGGAAAAAAAGTAAAGTTCTATCATGTACAGGTAAAAATTCCCTAGGTGAATATGATCATTATGTGCACCTAAAATGTATCAATAAACTTAATTAATTTTTTAAAAAATAATCAACTCTAGAAAGTCACACCCCCCACCCCGCCTCCCCCAGAGATGTGCACACACATGCAGAGACACAGACTAGAGGGAATAGAGTACTTTGTTGTCCGTTGAACTTGAAGAGATTGGAGCGATTTGGTAAGAATCAAAATACCTGCATTGCTTCTCAAAACTTCGAGAAGGAAAACTTTACTATGCTTCAAGTTTCCAATTCAGGATGACTCCACTGAAATCCTCACCTAATGTATAAGAGGCACTTTTCAGTTGTTCTGAGGGCTGGCGTAAGATGTTTTGATTCAAGCTCTTCTGTAATTGTGTAACCTTGTGCATTCAGAGAAAGAAAGAGGACCTGGCTACACCAGCACTGCCCAACCTCTGGAGAGGGAGCCTGCCCGCATGACAGGCACTCCCATCTGCTAGGCAGTGAAAATGAGCAGTCTAGACTCATTATCTCAGCCCCCGGTGTCTCCAAGCGGTGAGCTCTGAGCTCAGGGAGAAAATGCGGAATACAGACAGAAGGTGAAATTGATGATCCACAGCACTGTTTTCTGGTCAGTCAAAGGTTTAGGGGCTTAAAAAGAAGCAGAGGAAGGGTGTGTAGCATGAGATGATATTCATTGTAGTCTATTTTATCCCATTCTGTATCTGTCCCTGGTTCCCTGAAAATAAAGAGATTAGGAACTGCTTTTTAAGTGCACTTTTATGAAATAGTAGTTCCCATGCTTATAAATGAGCATTTATCATATCTGTGTGCTGTGCCTTAAGCAGAATGTAATCGTAGACAACACAGAAGCAGGAGCTAGCAACGCGGTTCCAGTTCCTTGAGTAACTATGGAGACAAGAAACTACATTTTCTAGGCTGCAAGTATGAGGAGGTAGGCACCTTTGGCACAGAGAACTGAGGAGTCGTCCCTACTAATAAAAGTCTGAATTATTCTGTCATCATCTCTCAGTGGGCATGTTGCCAGGTCACTGTAGCCCTCCCCAGCACGCCTGTTCTCTCTGAAGAGCTGCAGCACAGGATGGTGCCACTCTGTAAATAACCCAAACATGAAGTCTTATTGCCTTCGTGTATCAGTAGCCAAATTTCCTGGGCACTTCCTGTGCGCCAAGATTATATTGAGCACTTCACATGTAAAGTTTTATCTTATTTATTCCTTATCAAATTTACTCAGGAGTGTGGGATCGCTGGCCCATTTTTCAAGTGAGGGAATGGACTCCCAGGGGTCTTTTCCAGTGGTTTATAGCTAATTAGAAGAAGTTGGAATTAGCATCTAAATCTGTTGGACTTTAGAACTGGAATTGGCTGCTATAAGCTACAACTGACAAGTAGGTATAGGGCACCAGAAGAGGCACTGTGCCAGGCTTTGAGGTTGCTATGACTAATAATATGTCCTTGTCCTTAAAGAGCTTGTGGTTGGGTAAGAAGCAGATAAGAAAAAATGTGACTGCAGTACAATCTTCTGCTAAGGAGCACCAAGTTTGCTTATAGAGGCTCAGAATAGAGGCAGCTAGCATGCAAGAGGATCTATGCTAACATGGACCCCTTAATTTTGTACTGAGAATAAAATACCTTTGCAAACAGCATTTGATTTGTGCTTGCAGAAGAAGCTGATGGCGCAGCCTAAACTATTGCCAATCTCTCCATTGCTGAACCTTCCAGAACTCTGGTCTTTCCATTTCTGAAATTCCTCTCCTCCAATCACACTGCCAATCTTCCTATTTCAACCACCCTTTCCCAGGATTATAATTCCCAAGCTTCTCCTCCAAGACCTGCAACTCGCCCATAATTTAAAACTGAAGCTCATCCTACCAAACTTCATCAAAAAACCACTGATATCAATTAGATCCCCAATCATTAGTCACACTACCTACCCTTTCTCTGTCCCTTGACTCCTTCATACATTTATTTTTACCTTCTGTCTTACCAACCTTAAAGTTTATAACAACTATTTTTATCATTCTCATGCATGGGTCCTTTTCCCTTGCCCCTCTCATACTGCATCATGTTCATTTGGCAAAAACTCAACCCTGGTTACATTAAACTCTCCTCTTATTCTGCACTTGTACTAATGTAGTTGAACATGGCAGGATACAAGGGAACATAGAAAATGTTGGAAAATAGTCTCCCTTTGTGTTCATAAGCCACACACCTCAAGGGGGCCTAGGGGCAAGCCTATTACATTTCCCTATGATGTGCGATATACTTCTACTTTGTACCTTAATATTTCTCATATTTTTACTCCCTTTTCCTATATAACCACTTAGACGATGACCTTAATTTCTAATTCAATGGGGAAAAAATGAGAAGTCTTCAGATTCATACTGCCATGCTTAGCTATCTGCCATCATCTACACCCATGGATTCCAAACATTTTCCTCTTGCTATTGTCCTCTGCAGGCACCTGTAGAAGCGCAGCCCCTTCACTTCTGCATGCGATTGAAACACTCCCCCAGTGCAGCATTATTGCATTTCTCTCTTTTATGCAACTTTACCGTCAGCCTAAAGGCAATCTTTCACTAACTTGGTCTTGATGCTGTTCCTCTATAGAAACTTCCTCTTTTATTGCTTTTCTTTATGCTACATCCCTTAAAAGTCTGCCTATATTCTTCCTTCATGTGTCACCTTTCCTAAATTTGATTCAATTAGACTTTTGGCCACATACTGTGTCAATCTTTTTCACACCTACCAAAACCTCTATCAGATGTAGATATTAATTTTCGGCTGTCTATTTATATAAGTTGATTTGACATCATTGACTCTATATTTCCAATGACCTTCAAAATCTTTCTCTCCTTTCCTGACAATACTAGGCTTTTCTTCTATCCTTTCTCCCACTAGCTCCTCCTTTTCAGTCTCCTTGGTTTACTCCTCCTTGCTCTACCTGCTCTGTATTTTCCTACTCTCACTCCCAGAACTGCTTATTCTACTTCCGTACCTTCCAGTGCATTCAGTAAACTCACAACTCCTTAGACTCAACCCTGGACTCCACATACCACAGATAAAGCAGCCTACTCAACAAGTCCATTTGGGTGTCTACTATAGTGGTTAAACTTAGAAGGGTGTGGCTGAATACCCAGTTTTTCTCCAAATCTCTCCTGCCTACACTCATTTTTTTTAAATGAATGGTAACTTCTCAGTTGATCAAGCCAAAATGTCTAGAAGAATCTTTGACTACTCACTCCTTCCCTTCATTTGTCCCATTAGCAGGTCTGACTGAGCTTTGCTTCAAAATAAAGCCATCTTGTGTTACTATCCTTTTTACTCTGTTAATACGATTAATCAATCTGCCTTGATCAACCCTTAATTGTTGGAGGTGTCTCAATATCTACACTACTTCCACTACAATCTATTCCCCAAAATGCTCAGAGACTCTTTTACGTAGCTAGTCAGGTTCCAGCCTTTGTCTTCCCAAACTCTATCTCTTTCAGAATAGAAGCCAAACTCCCTAGTGACCCAGGCTTTCACAATCTGGTCATCACTATCTACTTCATCTACTTTTCTCTTGCTCAATCCAGCCCAGCCATGATGGTTCCCTCACAACCTCTGGAATAAGCCAGCACTCTCCAGAAAGAGGCCTTTGGCACTTGCTGCTCTCCTTGCCTAGAATATTCTCTCCCACAATTCCCAGTGACCCACACTCAGTTCTCAGTGAGACTCTCTCACCCCTAAAATTAGAACAGCAATTCCTGCACTTCCTGTCCATCTTTGCTGCCTAGTGTTTTCCTATAATAACATTTCTCTCCAAACACAACATCTAACCTATGTATTTCTTTTCCTAGTTGTTACAGTAGAAAATAAGCTCTGCATGGGCAGGAATTTTTATTGTTTTGAATCTTCAGTATAGGGCATGTACATAGGGAAGATATTCAGTAAATATTTGTTAAATGTTGAATGAAGGATAATATAATTTTAAAATATTATTTTGATTCATTTTAATTCACTCACGAACATGTCCTATTATAAAAGCTATTCAGTATTTAAAAGCCTAATGAGCCTTTTAATAGGCATTTGTGAAAAGCCTGGTGTATTTAAATTACCGAGCAGTAAACATCAGCCAAGACTTCTGGAACCTGATGAGATTTTAAATAACAGAGTCTATTCCTCTATGCTGAATCAAGCTAGGTACCATTTACTATGTTTCTGAGGGCACTCCAAGGAGGCCAAGGTGAAGTACATTTTAGAAGGATGAATTGCTGACTTTCCCACAGGGTTTGATTTCTGTGGATGTCAGAACTTCTGACACACCTGCGTGGGGTGGACTCAGGACAAAGCCTGGGCAAGGGCAAGCATGGGTGAGTAGGGAGTGCAGCTGAGCGTCTAACAACTTTTTCCTTAGGCAGAGATAGGCAATTGCTGATCCGTGTTCACAATTTTCTTGGAAAAGCGTATCTAAAAATGGAGTTTTACACTGTGCTGTAGACCACTCCAGTGGACAAGGGGAAAGATTCACTTTCAGAATTAGTCTTGGATGCCAGAGGATAGAGTATAAGTAAGATGTTCCATGGCATCATTACAAAATGAAGACTGATGTATAGAGTTTCAGGCCTACTGTGTGGAGGACTCTGGGAAAATCAGATAGAAGCATGCTGTTCTCAGAAATCCCTTCACATGGAATAACCACAATGATAGCAACAATTTATTAACTAGATATTCTGTATATAGATCTGTTAGATATTTTACATGTATCTCCAAATACACAAAAAGTTAAATATTGTCATTCTGAAGATGGAAAAACTGAGGCTCTGAAAGGTTAATCAGCTGACCTAAAGTCACCTACCATTTATGTTAGTTAGTAGAGTCAGTGCTAAAAGTCTCCTTGATCCCAAGCCAGAGTTAATGCTCCTTTGCTAGGCTAAAACCAAGGTTTAGAGAAAACACTCAGGCTTGAGGAAGGGGGGCATGGAAGTATCACCACCCTGCACCACAGGGGGGCAAAGATCCCAGCAAGGACCTGGAGGCCCCAGGGAACCAACCCAGCCAAAAAGCCTGGACACGCTCAGTGGTATTGGTCTGAAGACCAGCTTATGGGATATGAATGACAAGGGCTTAACTCTAGGTTTAGAGCTTCATACTAGAATTAAAGCTTCAACCTAATGTCTGCCAGATAGAGAAGTAAACAGATGCACAGACACGTGGAGACTCAGACACACACACACACACACACACACACACAGTCATACACATATGCACGCACGTACACAAGTACACACATACGCACACATGCGCGCGCGCGCACACACACACACACACACAGAGTGGGGACACAGGCTGGGACTGAGAGGGTGAATACTTCCTCAGTCTCCTTCTCCCCTAATAGCCAAAATCTGCCTTCCCATCTCCTCAACCAGCCGCCGTTCTCCCACCCTGTCCTCTTTAAGCACATTTCAGTACCTCTGCAAAAGAAGTGTCCTAGTCAATGGGTTCATCTCATCACCTCCCACCCCGTAAGGTCAGCACTTGGACTTCAGCTCCAGCTTTTCACTGGTACTCAGCTAACAAACACCATAGGCAGAAAAAAAAAAAAAAAAAAAAATCACCTGTGGTAAACAAAACAAAACAAAACAAAAAACCTCTCATAACAGCCTGCAAACAATTTCAAAAACCTGACATACAGGTCCCAGGCAGCAGTCAATACACTTGCATGCTACACAATTTTCTCCTGTTGTTCCTGATACTTGCTTATTCCTGACCTTTCCATGTCCACTGGTTTAACAATTCACAAGTTACAAACCATTTTCAGCAGCAGCACCTTGCTGAATTCTCGCAGGAGTGCTGGAGGCATGACTCTTACCATCAGAGGGGGAGGAAATAATCCAGGAAAAGGCAGTTGACTGCCCTGGGCCGCAACAGCCAGAGCCTAGAGACAAACGCCCTTTCTGTACCCTGCCCCCATTTACCTCAGGGAAACAATGACTCAGCTTTTCCTAGAAAATAGGACTTCTTTAGCCTACCTTCCTTACACTGCAATCATTGCCCCAGGTAGTATATATAAAATCAAATTAAAACAAAAACAGTTGCCAGAACTCTGGTGACACAAGATTGAAACTCTCCTATGCTGGCATCATTCTCACAGGGCCTCCTGACTCAGGCTTTCGTCTTATCCTCTATTTATTTGTCACTTGGTAAATGGCATTGCTTTTCCTACCAAAAGCACTGGAAGTCATAAGAACATGTACACTAAGGACAACTTCAGACTGTGAGCAACGAAGGAAATGAGGAATAAGGAAATGGAAAGCCCAACAGATGAGATGAGACGGGACCTCACAGGAAGACAAGCCAGCCACTCGGTGAGATCAAGTGGCCTCCCTGCACCCAGCTGTAATATGCTGAGAAAACAAGCGCAGAGCTGCTTTTTAACTCATCTTCAGCCATATGTTCAGAATGGCTAAACAAGACAGGGGTTCCTTGGAGAGCATTTTATACAGACTGCTCACCTCATTTTTTATGTTGTCTAGTACTCATAATATTAACAGTCATCAGTACACACAGACTTAGACCTTATTCCTTAGGGATGCTTTTGACTGCCTTTATCAGAAAGAGTAAAGGCAAAAACAATGTGAGATGTATTCACATGTCTTTTGTATTCCTTTATGTGCCAGGCACTCTGGTATTGGTGTCATGCTGGATCCTGGTTTTCTCCAGCATGATTATGACTTTCTTATCACCATACAGGGATCTTTTTTAACTTTTTGGCAATACTAGAGATTGAACCCAGGGTCTTCACACTGAGCAACATCTTTGATCCTAGTCTTTTTGTGTGTGACCGATTCTTTGTTTCTTTGTTTTTAATTTAATGTATTTGGTTGTTACAGGGTCTCCCTACATAGCTCAGACTAGTGGTGATCCTCCTGCTTTCAGCCTCCGCAGTGCTGGAATTACAAGCATGTGTCACCATGTCCAGACTCTGGCCAGCTCGCCCTGTCCTGGGGGCGGAGCTGGCACAGCATGTGGTACCAGGGATCAAACTGCTGTCCCTGCACCTGCCTAAATTTGCCTAAGCAGGCACTCCAGTCTGCTGAGCTATCTCGCCAGCCCCTGTGACAGGTTCATACTAAATTCCCAAGTCAACCAGGCTGAGCTCGAACTTGCAATCTCTGCTGCCTCAGCCATCCAGAGTGCTGGATTACAAGCATATGCTGCTGCACTTGGCTACAGTGTTCCATTTAAAAGAGGTTCCTTTATTCATCACCACAGCACCCTATTTATTTCCTTATTAACCTCTAACAACAGCTGCAATTGTTTTGTACATTTATCAGTTTATTTATTTTTCCCCCAAAACAACACAAGCTGTCTTAGCATATATTGCTAATATAATATATCATTAAGGAAAGGCTCAATTTATATCAGTGAAATGAATGGCTAAGTATTGAAATCTCTAGCAAAGTGGGTGATTTTCAGCCATCATTCCTTGCATCCAAGTTTTGCTCTCAGAACTTGCAATCTATTAAACAATATAGATCTCTGGAGAATGATTACATGCAAGGCCCAATGGTGACCTGCTGACTTAGGTCAGGAAAACAGAAAGGCACTGATGAGGAAGATTGTATTCCAAGTAGGCCTCAGAACCTGTCTAGAGCGATCTCATATATATTTCAAGGTCCTGTGGAAACAGAGAGATGTTATATCCCTGTTCAAGTCCACCTGCTGCACCCTCCCTGACCTCTGGGGCAATCAATTCAAATAAAGGTGGTCAAAAATTAGAACAAAAGTCCAGATAAATACAAGGATAGATGTGAGATTTGAAAATGCCCCATGCAGTATAACCTGAGCGATACACTTACCATCCCAGTGTGTATATGCTACATTGTAACTTTGGTGGGTATTTCTCTTGTTTCTTTCCAGCAAAGATCTGAGACTGGGAGTGGGGTTTCGGGTGTCAAAAAGCCCCTGTCCCAAGATGCTTGATCTTTGGAAATGTCACCTAAAAGCACATTTCTAGCCTTTCCTCCCATTGTCAGATGAAAGCACAGAATGAGGGGAGGCAGTAGGCTCTGCCCTGACTTCAGGGCTGTTATGAACAGAACAGAGACCTCAAAGAAGCCTGTAGCATCCCCCTTGCACACAAATTAGCAGCTTATTATTTCTACCTCACTCCCTCTTCCTCTGGAATGGAGCTGCACTCATTTTTTTTTCCTAATCCCAATAACACTGCGGCAAAGCCTGTGGGAGAGAGATAAGGTGAGGGAGGCCAGCAGGGCCAGAAGGGCTGTGCCTTTTCCTTTAATCTGACTCTACCTGTGCTTGCCTAGTGAGGCCCAGTGGTCTCTTTAAGGCCTGTCTGGCTAGAGGTACACATTTCTGGCTGCCTTGACAGCTTCTACCCCTCCTAGCCAGGCTTTCTGGAAGCTGGCTGTCACTCACATGAGCTGTTTTTATCCACTTTATTTTCCTTTTTTTTTTTTTTTTTTTTTGGAAGTTCCTTTTTATCATTTGAGGAATTTTAAAATGCAAGAAAATAGAAAAACAACTAAAATACTCCATATTAAATTTCACTAGGAAAAGAAATGTTAGAACTCAACCTTAATGCACAGAATTAGCAATTTCATTTCTTGGCTCCCAAAGCTACTGAGGTTGCTTCGCTAGCATCTTCCCAGGTGCTCTCTGCCAGCTTCCAGGCATACCTGCTCTAAGAGTCTATAAGGGATCTTACGCTCTTCTAGTTTTGCTCCTCATTTATCTGCCTTGTTCATCAACTTGTTCTCTAAATGTCTCCTCCATATCCTCTTAGGAAAATATGCCCTGTGAAAAAAAAAAAAGAAAGGCCCCAGAGCCCGAGGATCTTTGTTAGAATAGGGATCCTGGGAGGGACCCCAGATGCTTTAGTGGATGCTCCTGAAGAACAGCTCGTGGTCTGCAGGGCTGTCGTGGAAAAAGTTCTGGGTTATCTCTTGGTGACTGTAGAACAATGTAGGGAGTGAGTGGCACTAGGAATTGCTCATGTGCTCAGGGGCAAGACAAGGCCATAGTGCCTAAAGCAGCCAAGCTACTTCAGTCTTAAAAAAAAATCTTGCCTGCAACAATTCCAGTTGTTAGTTGATAGGTAACTTTTCGTCTCATGATTACTAACTTTGTAAAGAGTATATATGAATTCCCCAATAGTGCTTCTTCAGTTCTTCTCCTCCTATCAGGAAAGAGGACCTTCACATGACCTCAGCTCTTGTCTCTATCTGTTAAATTCCCTCATTGTTTCTCCCTGGGATCACCAATAGCTGCGCAGGTCACAACAAGGCAGTGTAGGGCCAATCAGCAGAAACCTCAGGAGGCAAATTAGGCATATTCTCACAGTCTGAGCTACCTTACCAGACACCAGAGACACTCAAAAGCATATGAATGCAGTGCTTCCTGAACTTATATCCCTCTGTAAAGTTTTAAAAAAATATAGGGTCAGTGACTATGTAAACAAAGAATCAGATGATGGGAGTTGGATGCCAGAACTCAATACTGATATTCTCCTTATGCTCACTAGTAGAATCACTTAACATCAGATCTGCAGCTTTCTTATTGTAAAATATAGGTGACCATGCCAACTACTTTTTAAAGAGAATAAAAAATAGTAAAAACAAAAATGATATGGATAAACAAAATGATAGGAATTTGTTTAGGAATATAACTGTTTGTTATATTGCATAATGCTATCTTCAATTAAGTTGTTAAAATTACCAGATACATGCATGCAAAATTGGTCAAAACAATTGGTCAAAAAAGTAAAAAGGAGAACAGAATTGAAACAATAACTGTCCCTTTCAAAAGACCAGTAGAAATCAGCAGTGCAGTTATCCAAGCTATCCTGTGTATATCCATATATATATTTTTCCCTTCCTTCTTTCTTTTCTCCTTCCTTTCATCCCAATTTTTCCTCCCCTTTGAATAGCTTCTTTCCCTTTCTCAGTATCTATTGTACCTTCCAGATTTTATTTACTCTTTCAGGTTTTTGCACTATGGAGACAACACTATATTTACACACATGAGTATGATTTAGTTTACTTATGAGTATGGTCTATAATTTCACCTATTTGCATATAAAAGCCTCAACTTTATCTTTCTTATATCTGAGTAATACTCCATTGTATAAAAATACCACATTTTTATCCATTCCTCAGTTGATGGGCATTTGGGTTGTTTCCAAGATTTAGCTATGACAAATTGCACTGTTGTAAACATGGGGGCACATATATCACTGTAATATGATGTTTTCAGTTCTTCTGTAAAAAATACTTGGGTGAATAGCTGAGCTGAATGGGACTTCTAATCCTAGTTTTTTTAGGAATCTCCACACTGATTTTCATAGAGGTTTTACCAGTCTACACTCCCACCAACAATGAAGAAGGAGGCCTTTTTCTCCATAGTCCCTCCAGCATTTCTTATTAATTGACATGCTGATGACAGCCATTCTTTGTGCAGTGAGATGGAATTTTGGTGTTGTTTTAATTTGCATTTCTTGAACAACCCATAACATTGAACATTTTTTCATATATTCATTTCCCATTTGTATTTCTCCCTCTGAGAAGTGTGTATTCATCTCAAGTGTACATTTCTTGTTGGGTCTTTGAATGTTGGAGGCCTGATTTTTTTTTTCATTCTTTATATGTTCTAGATAGAAGTCCTTTGTCTGAGGGACAGTCAGCTAATTTTTTTCCCAATTCACTCATTTTCTTTTTATTCTATTGATGATTACTTTCCCATGCAAAAACTTTTTCAAGGGGCCAGGGAGATAGCTCAGTAGAATATGCACTTACCAGCACAAGGGCCTGAGTTCAATCCCCAGTTCCAAAAAAAAAAAAAAACTTTTTCAATAAGATGAGGTCCCAGTTGTTAACTCCTTGAAGCACTTCTTGTGCAATTTGGATTTTGTTTATGAACTCTGCTTAACCCTATGTCTTCAAGATTTCTGCCTACTTTCTCCTCCACTAGATTTCATGTTTCTGTTCTAATATTTAGATCTTTGATCCATTTTGACTTTAGTTTAGTGCATGGTGATAGACATGGGTCTAATTTTAGTGTTTGGCATGTGGAAAGCCAATTTTTCAGCACCTCTTATTAAAAAAGCTGTCTTTCTTCCAGTGAACATGTTTGGTCCCTTTGTCTAAGGCCAGGTGGCTGAGTGTGGTTGTAGTTGTCTGCATCTTTTAATCTATTCCATTGATACTCAGGTGTGTTTTCTTCTAGTATCATGCTGATTTTATCATAGTAGCTTTGTAGTATAATTTTAAGTCATGGATTGAGATGCCTCCTGCCTTTCCTCTGTTGCTCAGGGTTGCTTTTACTACTCTAGGTCTTTTCCGTTTCCAGATAAACTTTAGGAAGATTTTCTCTAGCACTGTGA
>NW_004524686.1:1376492-1377488 GCF_000260255.1 Octodon degus | reverse complement strand
GAGGTGGAACTGAGACCAGTAGCTGTCAGTATTTTAAAAGCTCATGAAACAGTCTATAATTAAGAATGATAATATTTAGCCCAAGAAATCTCTGCACGGGGTAGTGATTCTTTTCATAGATTTTTTTTCATAGACTCATGGGTGGTTGTTGCCTTGTGACAAAGAGGCACGGGGTTATCACATGTTAGCCTGCATATCAGAACCACCATAAACCAGCCTGAGATCAAGGCAGCTATTTATTGCTTATACTTACCAAATCATCCAGCACTGGTTCCATTTTTAAATTAAGAAATTAATATTTAATATTTTAGTCACCTTCTTTTTGCATAACATTCTCCTGTTTCCTTTCAGGGTCATTGATATGCAGGTGGGAAGATTTTTGTTAGGAAGTTATTAATTCCAAACCTGCAGAATTTTTTTATCTCCTCACCACGAAGTTCATCAGTAATGTCTCTGTAGTCTAGCAAGTCCTGTCTCTTGTTGTTTAAACAGTTTCAGTCTGAAGGAATAAGCAACAATAGGAAGAAACCATAAGAAGAAAATCTAATGAATATCTCCTAGTACAGTTATTATTTTGAAATAAATTACCCTTCACCCTTTCAAATTAGAGATAAGTCCTTGCCTAGCAGTGCATTCTGGTTAATCACAGTAGAAACATACCCAGGTTTGTGTGAAAGCACTAACCACCAAAACCTTACATTCTCATAGAGCTAGTATGAAAGAAGTACTGTTCAGAAATTTAACAAACATCATTCCATACCCATTCTTAATCATTTCTTTGAAATAGAAAGAGAATCCTGATGATATAATACTTTCACCGATAAGAAACTGTACTTTTACTTTTAATATGTAAGGAATGAGAAATATTCTTTCTTATATATCCACGGTTGAGATCCCTGTAACAAAAGACACATTAACAACAGAAAAATGGATTTAGACCTTACATGATATAAGAGCTTTTCATAAGGAAATGAAGCCCCAAAGAAATAAATAGCC
>NW_004524686.1:1374129-1376157 GCF_000260255.1 Octodon degus | reverse complement strand
TTCTCTTTCTTTCCTTCTTTCTTTCTTCCTTTCTTTCTTTTTGCATCTCAGCTTTTGTCTGAGTTTGCTTGGGTCTTGCTATGTATTTCAGGCTATCCTTGAACTCACTTTGCACTACAAGCTAAAATCAAATTCATGACTATCTCCTTGTCTCACCCTCCTGAGTGATGGGACCATAGGCATGTGACATAGCCAAGGTGCTATATTTTTTTATAGTACTTCCTGAATTTCAGCAAATATCATTCGTGTGTGTGTGTGTGTGTGTGTGTGTATGTGTTTCCCTAGGCTCATAACTACATATATTATACAACTTTTAGTTTCTTTTTAATTGTAAAACTTTCCCAAATGATGCCCAAACACAAATCATCAAACAAGAAAAATTGTTTGTTCATCAAATTCTCAGATGAATCAGAGTGATATATAGACATTTCAAAAAAGTTTGCACTTAAGAAGAATGAATCATATCCCAACCAACTGGAGATTATTAGTTTTTGCAAAGTACAGATAGCTTGTGTTTCTTTTTTTCATCCCAGAACCAAATTAGCAAGTACCTTCATACTGAATTTGTAAACAGATTTAGATGAATGTGTGATTTCTCTTGCGCAGCCTTGATTTCAGCAAACAAATATCACTCAAGGACAAAGCATCCTAGTAGAGTTGACCAACAAAAACATAGAAATGTCTTACATCTCCAGCCAGAAACCTACACAAGGGTGGTGTTGGAAATGAGAGTGAAGGAGACCTCTGTACGTCTCCTGCAGCCGTGACATTTTCCAAAATGAAGGCAGTGCCATTGAAAGGGGGCTGACCCTGATTTACTTGTGCATGACTAAAATGACTTCATGAATAACAATTTGGGAAGTCAGATCAGATTTTTTGGTTCATGTCCTGATAAAAGGAAGATTAATGTTCATATCCAAAAGTTTCCTCATTGAGTCTCATCATACTTCAGTGATTGCCTCAGCTTGTGAGTCCCAGTTTGTACACTGCTGCCCACTGAAAATCAAGTCGCTCTTACTACACAAAGGCATTTGCAAAATAGCAAGACAGTGCATATTTGATAAAATGCTGAAGTGTCCTGCTGTTTGTGGGAATTAGCATAATGCCCAGAAATCATGTGAATAAAACAATCATGGGAGGATGTGCAAATAACTCTGCAGAGCGCAGAAAGAGTTTTGAAAACTGTGTAAGTAGTCAAAGCTTTGTAAAATAGCTTGAGTACAGAAGATCAATTTTTATCATTTACTTTTACAACTGATATTTTTGTGCCTAAGCAACCAAACAGCGGCTACTCAGAAAATATTGTAGAATAAAACGTTAGGAATCTTAGAGACTACTAGGGAAATATGAAAACTAAAATTTTCTTTTTTCTCAACTCTGAAAACAGTCTTAAAATTTTGAGTGAAGAAAAAGGAAAAGAAAACCCAAAACTCTTTGAAAACAAAATATTTCCATAAACTATTTATTTTTAAATAGAGTTTCTTCTTAAAGGAAAAACTGCAGATGAACATAATTGGAAGGGAAAACATCTCTTCCTGACACAATTGAAATCTTCTGACTGGGAACTGCGGGTCCACTGTTGCTAAGGTAACTCAATCAATTAAAGTTTGAGTAATATTCCTGAACTTATTAATAAAATATGAGAAGAAGAAAAACATTAGCTTAGGATGAGAAGAATCAGGAATGAAGAATTAAGTAGGAGAACTGCTTCTGACAACTCCTTTACTTTTGTATTTCAAATAAGAATTGCCAGAACTTAGCAGTTTGAAAAGATAAAGAAATTAATAATGAGATCCTTAGAGCCCAGATAAAAGTTATTTTAGGGCACAATAGTTTGAGGTTTTGTCTTATGACATGAACTTTGCTATTTCATCTCTAGATCAAATAAAGCTAGATGTAATCTGAATTTTTATTTATTTACTTATTTTTTATACAGGGGATTAATTAAACCCAGGACCTTCACACTGAGCTACATCACCAGTCCTTTTTTTTATATTTTCTTTTAAATTTTTTCAAGTATATTATTAT
>NW_004524686.1:1332869-1373223 GCF_000260255.1 Octodon degus | reverse complement strand
TTACATGTTATAAAATTAAGAATAAATGACACTCAAAAAGTCATGTGTCTAGAATAAAAACTGGATAGATTTGACCCTACATAGTAGGCTCAAGTTTGGAATGAAGTTTAGAGATTATCTGCTTCAGCAAGACTGTAGTCATATAATACAATGTAAATTTCTATTATCATAGTGAATATTTAATATTCATTCCTCAAAATGAGATTAACAGTTTTCCCTCAGTGTCCCGAGATAGCGATTCTAGAAGCACATTTTTAAACCAAGAATAATAATATCAGGCTGGGTGTTGGGAGGCCAGGCAATCGCAGCACTTGGGAGACTGAGAGCAGGATCACCACAAGTTCGAGGCTGCCTGGGCTATGTAGCAAGACCCTGTCTCAACAAACAGAACCAAACAAAAGTCTGCAAACACAGAAGTCCTTTATGCAAAATGACCAAGTATTTATGTGAAAACTACATGCATCTTCCTGTTCTATTTAAGTCATCTCTGGAATACATATAATACCAAACAGTATAACTGCTATGTAAATAGTTGCTATGCTCTCTTGTTTAGGGAATAATGAAAGAAAAATGCAATTGTGGAAATATTTTTAATCTATGTTTTATTGAATGCATGGATGTAAACTCTAAGAGTTGAGAGGGCCAGCTGTACACCTTGGCTTGATAACAGTTACCATCTTAGTAACAAAAGATTTTCATGAATATAATGTACTCCCTTATGTTATGGTACTTCGCATAGAGTCAAAGAATGTAAGCTGTCTGTAATTTTAAAAGAAACAAACAGAAACAAAACAAAACACTACCTCGCTTTTGTATAACACTTCAGAAGTTACAGAATAGTCATCCAACTAGTCTCATTTTATGTTCAGATACTCTGGGAAATAATTCTTTCCCCTTCCCCTGTCTGGAGAAGATATCACAGGTCATGCATGGTAAGGTTAGGAAAAGTAGAGGTACTGCCACTTCATCTTGGTCCCCCAGCTCCAGTCACATGCTTCTCCACTACTGCACAAGGTCCCCACTGAAAAGGTGAAACAGGACCATGAAACCTCAGCAAAAGAAGAGAGAGCACATCAGAGACTCTGCAGTAGTTGAACAATCAGGTGTAGCAGGACTTCCAACTCTTCAGTTGATAAAGTTAAGAGTATGTAGTGCTTCCATTCTTTCTTTTTTCTTTTCTTTTTTTTTTTCTTGATTTCTTGTGCACTGGTCATGTCTAGATTACAATTGTTCTAAAGTGTTAAACTTGGCTGAATTAAGTACACAAATCAGTATTAGTAGACAAAAGTTCTGTGGCCCATATTCATAATCCCAGCTGTTTTGGAAGCTGAGGCAGGAGGGTTGGGTATTCAGAGCCAGCCTAGGCAACTTAATGAGACCCTGTCTCAAAATAAAAAAGGGCTGAGGATTTAGTTCAGTTTTCTTTGGGTTTGATCCCCAATACCAGGGGCTTTAAGGTTAGTTCAGTTGTTTAAACCCCTTCGGGGGTAAACTCAGTCAGAAGCAGGGGACTGCAGTTCAATCCCCAGCTTCCCATACTTTACCAGACCTGCCCTTAAGGCAGCCTGAGTCAGCCAAAAAAAAAAAAGTCCTTCTCAATTTTTTGACTGGACAGACAGCTCAGCAGATTAAAATGCCTGTTTAGGCAGAGCGCAGTGGTGGGAGTTTCGTCCCCAGCATGCCTTGCCAGCCCTGCCCCCAGACACCCTGAGAGGGCAATAGAGACTGGGCACGGTGGCACATGCCTGTAGTCCCAGTGCTTGGGAGGCTGAAAACAGAATCACTACAAGTCAGATCTCTGCAGTGAAACTCTGTAGACCCTGTAGACCCTACACTAAATACCAAAAAAAAAAAAAAAATCCCCAATACCACACACACACACACACACACACACTGATAGACATTTTGTGCAAATTAATATAATGCAAAACTAAAAGAATATACAAAGTGAATGAAGTCACACATAAGCAAATTTTTATGTGATTAACATTTAAAGTTTTAAAAAATATATTTTTAGAGATAGTGAGACAGGTGAATTATATTTGTATTACACTTTCACTATATGGCATTAATGACTGTTATCCTCACTAAAATTATGTGACATATATAGCTGTGTGTATTAAAATTCTGAAGATATTCCTGGTGACTATTTTGTAGTGCATTAACAATATTGTGGTTACATGTAGCTTTTTAATATTCTGCAACAATGTTTCTAATCTTCGTCAAATTATTGTACTAGTGTAAAAAAATTAAATAACTGGAACAAAATTTTGACATATTAAAAAATTTTCATTGAAGGTCAAATAACAAACAAAAAACAATGAGTAGCTTTAGGACAGAATTTAAAAAGAGTAGAAAATTTGTTATCTAAATATGTGAAAAAATAATCAAGGAAGAAGGAAAATTGAGAGGGGAGGAGATGGAGGAGAGAGTAGAAGTGTTAGAGAGGTGGAGAAATAGTAAGGGAAGAGGAGGAAAAGAGGAAAGGAGAAGGAAACAGGAAGAAAGAAATCAGGGAGGGATTACCATGCTGGGCATAGACTTATGTGCTCTATCACTGTATTCTCCTTTGCGCCCCTTGCTTCATTGCTTTGGGTTTATTAGCTTTAGATTATTTAAGGGTGCATTATACACAATCTTTAAGGTGAGCACACTCATATAAATTAAGATACTTTTTTCTTAAGCTAATGCATCCAGATCAGTACATGGGATAGATTTGACCCTACATAGTAGGCTCAAGTTCGAAATGAAGTTTAGAGATTCTCTGCTCCAGCAGGATTGCAGACAATATGTGGGATCTCCTCTAAAACACACCCCCGAAGGGACCAAAGTGATTCTAGAGAGACAGTTAATTAAACCAATGAATTCCCAGAACATAAATTCACTGAAAATACCTTTCAGGTCATGCACACTGGTAGTGCTAGCTCAGTGCCCTCCTTTCTCAAAAAAGGTAACAAGCTGAACAACGTAAGGAGATTTTCTGGATATCATTACCTGGCCATTCTTTATAGAAATTAAGAGTGCTAAATTTTCTTTTGCAACAACGTGACAAATTTAGAAAGAGATCTTAGAAGACACTTAGCAGCAAATGGCACTCAAGATACAGAAATAAGAACTCATTTCTTTGTGCAACTCATCTTCAACCTCTAATATCCTCCTGATGATCAGTGTTTAAAAAAGAAACCCTAGAAACAGTTCATATTTTAAAATATTCACACAACAGTGTTACAGCTTTGGAAAGAGTGTGAAACTGAACTATATTACAAGAACCAAAGGTCCTCTCCTATAGGACTTTACTATGACAGCCAACCTAAGCTCATTTAATGCTGCTTACATACTCTGAAGGTTTTTTCAGAGCAAAAAATAGATTTCATCTGTTGATTTTCTTTTAAATCCCAGTAGCATTCACTTCTATATAAGTGTCAGTGCTAAAAATTGTTAATCAAAGTGTATGAACCCAATCTGAGATCATGACTGTCAAATCTCTGATCAGAGAAGCAGAGTTAGAGTACACACATCACGCATTGCTTCCTCATTAGAAGTGTCTAACGTCAGCGCCTGCTGAAAAGTGGGACCTTAATATTCTTTCTCCTTTACCTCTGTTTAAATAGCTTCATCCTAGTAGATTCCTTCAACTTTATCCGCTAGGTATGAATACAGCTAGTAATAACCTATTATTAGGTGAACACAACCATTTATTTCCTGGCTCAGCAAGAAATAAATAAGAAGAAAACATAAGGATTATTTAATCAATTTTACAGATGGCCTTATTCTATTAAACTGTTGAAGTAAGCAAGAGGCATATGAAAAGAGTGGTTGGGAGCAGCAGGACAGAAGGAAGGGAACAGGAAGAAAACAAAAGGGGAGAGACAATCAGAAGATAATTGAGGGTGGCAGGAGAATGGCAATAAGATCTTGATGCATAGTAGGCATAACCATTTATTAAGACGTTCCTATTTTCTAGGTACCAAATTTGTTCCACTACCCACGTATCTTGTGTACATGCAACCAGGTGTCTGTCTACATGTTTACATACATTGTGGCTCTTTCATATAGACATTGTTTGCTGTCCACCAAGCACTTTGTAAATAGTAAATTACTCAAAAGGAAATAATCTGTGAATAATTTCAAGTATTTGTTATACGATATTAAAGATTATGGTGGCTTGAATTGTTGCATAAGTCAACACAATTTGAAGAGTTTTAAACCCCCCAAAAGCACAGGAGGCAGTACTAATGTTAATCCCTTAAGCAGTCATAGTAGATGTCTATCTTTGTATACCAATAAATATCAGACTCTTAGGGCTGGCAAGATAACTCAGCAGACTAAGCCCTTGCTTAGGTAAGTGCAGAAGTCTGGGTCTGATCCCTGGCACTGCATGCTGCGCCTTCTCTGCACCTGGGTGCCCTGAGTCAGTGATGGAGTCCAGGTGTGGTGATGCACACCTGTAACCCCAGCACTAAGGACAATGAAAGCAGGAGGATCACTACAAGTCCGAGCTGTGTAGTGAGACCCTGCACACACACAAAAAACCTATCAGACTCCAGATCCATGACAGAAATTTTTTCAGTTCATAACAATGAAATTTGAGAAATGTGGCTCTTAATAAAAGTATTTTAGGTTTAGATCATTTTTTAAATCTCCACCCTCCATAAAAAAATAATTAAGCCTCAAGTGTCTAGTTAAACAATGCCTTATGTTTAATCTGCTGTATAAATTACACTCCCCAGCAACTGTTCTCTGATTGTTCAAAGTAGTGGGAAAGATGCCATCTAGTAAGAGGCAGCTTCTTTGTTTTATGTTAGTTGTAAAATATCTGAGGCATCATCCCTCCACATTTTCCAAATCTAGAGTCATTCTGTGTGTTTAAAACTGTCGAGATCAGGGCTACAACATGTAAGTATTGGTCTTATTCACTGTTTCTCAAGCACTCACTAGTGCATGCTTATAAAAGTCACTGCACTGTTGAGTTCAGGAGTAAAGGATATTTCCATCACTGCAGAAGAATCCTCCTGGACATCACTGCTCTGAGCAAACACCCTTCCTTCGCAAAGATTAATACACTTTTGCTCATGAACTCTCCCCAGAAAC
Source organism: Octodon degus (assembly GCF_000260255.1). Classification (NCBI taxonomy): domain Eukaryota; kingdom Metazoa; phylum Chordata; class Mammalia; order Rodentia; family Octodontidae; genus Octodon; species Octodon degus. The sequence continues at coordinate 1,368,132 of NW_004524686.1, read as the reverse complement.
CACCACTCTTCCTCCTCCTGTGAGCAGCCTGAGGTGACCTGTGAAAATGGTTGGATTCACTCTTGACCCAGAAAACCCCACAAAGTCATGCAAATCAAGAGGCTCAAATCTTTATGTTCATATTAAGAATACACATTAAACTGCCCAGACCATCAAGGGTATGTATATCCAAAAGGCCATCAAGTGTCTGAAGGATGTCACATTGAAGAAGTAATCGTGTGCCATTCTAGCATTATGATGGTGGAGTTGGTACTTGTGCCCAGACCAAACAGAGGGGCTGGACACAGGGTCAGTGGCCCAAAAAGTGTGCTGAATTTTTGCTGCACATATTTAAAAATGCAGAGAGTAATGCTGAACTTAAGGATTTAGATGTAGATTCTCTGATTATTGAGCATATGTAGGTAAACAAAGCACCCAAGCTACACTGTACTCATGGCCAGATTAACCCATCACTGAGCTCCCCCTGCCATACTGAGATGATCCTTATTGAAAAGGAACAAATTGTTCCTACACCAGAGGAGGAAGTTGCACAAAAGAAAAAGATATCCCAGAAGAAACTGAAGAAACAAAATCTTATGGCATGGGAACAAATTAAGCATAAAATAAAAGCAAATAAAAGTAATGTTTGCAATTTTAAAAAAAAATTTAAAAGACACCCTGTTGGAAGGGAAAACAAAACAATTGCTCCATCCTCTTACAGTCAAAGAATATGAGACAATATGAGGCTCAAGAGACAAATTGGCTTTCTAAAGTCATAATGCCGCTTAATGAGAGAATCAAGACTAAAGTTTCCCCCTTTGCATCCTACTCAGTCCCAAATGCTTCATGGGGCCTTTTAATTTAATTCTAGGAATAAATAACACATTTGAGTGGCCAGAGCAATTTCCAATCACCAACAGTTCCTAACTCATATAAAATGAAGCTTTCGCAACTCTCCAGCCACTTTCATGTCTATTTCCACCTCTCCGGGGACCTGTCACATTACTACCACAACCCATATACTTTCCTCTTCTTTAAACTCTTTTTTAGACTTTCCTTTGACCTCCTTTCTAAGGTCATCTAACTCAAAAACCCAGGTCTTTTCCCAGATGTCCGTGGGCTGAGGTCTCTTAGAAGAGCCTTGTGTCCTCAACCTGACCCCTCAACCTGGGACCCAAATCCTGGGAAGCCACACACCAGCTACATCCCTGTACAGATGTTCTGGTGACTTCACCCTGGATGCTTGGGCAGAAACCAACCCTGAGTCCCTGGACCTTCAACTCAGCATTAGATATGTAGGGCTGGTTCTTTGGACACATTTCTAGGAGGCAAAAGAGCAAAGAACAGAATGAATCCCAGGTTTATGACAAGCACACTATCACCAGGGAGTGGCTTTTGAGGGAGGAGGTAGCTTCTGGGCATTCAAATTCTGTCTGCAGTAAGAGCTGACATGCCCTCCAAGTCCCTCCATAGACTAAGATCAGTTCAGCCAAGGACACATATCAGATGTTATTGTGAAATCTTGGCTAGTTGTGTTATCATCTATTTCCAAGTGATATAGATGAGAGGGATTTATTTTCATAAGATTAGTGATTACAGAAGTATTATTCAAATTAGAGCTTAATCACACAGGAAAGAAAATTTGAAAATGAGTTCTCCAGATATTCACGCAGGCCAGAAGTGCTATCATGTTTGTATTTTTGGGAAAGACTAAAAAAAATGTTTTTTTTATAGTTGCCTAATAGTTCTTTCTTGCTAACAGAGAATTTTTATTATTATTCATTACTAAGTTGTTGAACTGTTATTTAGTGTCAGTGTACCAGAAATAATTATAGTCAAAAAAAAAAAAAAACTATACCAAAATCAGAGACAAGGACTGGCCAGACAACTCAATGAATTAAAGTACCCACTTAGGCAGGGCTCAGTGGCTGAGGTTCGATCCCAGGCATGCCATGCTATGCCTGCCTCAGAGGCATGCAGAGACAGTGATTGAGACTGGGCATGGTGAGGTGTGTCTGTAATCCCAGGACTTGGGAGGCTGAAAACAGGAGGATCATTACAATTCCAGTCTATTCAGTGAGATCCTGTAGACCCTGTACTAAATATATAAAATTAAAAACGAACAGAGAAGCTGTATTTGGAGAAGTCTTTAAAGGACCTTTTCATACTTGAAGCCAGTCTAAAGATGATAGGTACTTGAATTCAGCAAAATAACCCAATATAGTCCAATAGTCCATAATAATAGTAGGCTATCAGCAGAACTGGCAATTGTCAGAAGTTGTTGACTTGAGCCTTTTACAGCTCAGCATATTAATATGGTATTACTTTTTATACCTTGTGGTTATACTTTTCTTCTGGATGGTTAAGACCAAGTTAAAGCAAGATCTATATAACAAGAAATGTAACTTTTGTTTCTGACAAGGTCATTCAAATCCCTTCAGGATTTTCACTGAAACCATGTACAGCACCTTGTAGATCTTTTGTCAGGATCAGCCATCTGGATGAGTCATGGCCATTGCTTGACCTATTTGCTCTCTGTGAAAGCCTGAGAACATTTTTTTCTCTCTAGGTGACTCTCCTTAGGCACAATATACATCATTGATCACTTTCCTCTGTGGGCCCATAATCTCCTTGATCAGAAAATTTGGGACACCACTGAATTACAGGATGTCACAGCAAAGATTTTCTTATGTCCTGAGTCCTCACTGACCTTGAAGGGCTAGGGCCAAAATATTGGTTATCCTTGTAGCCCCTCTATTTCTCCAATTTTTGGTCTGCAAACTTTAGTTGTTAAACATCCAGAGGAGAAGTTTAATGATATTATTACCCAGCAGTGGGACACCTATTTCCGACAAAACAAAATGAAAAAGGGGGATATATATGAATCTAAGAAATCGATCAAAAATGTGTAGGTGGGACTTGGCCCAGTGCCTAAAACAAACAAGCTATCTCACTGCTAAGATGAATACCCTGTCTGGTTAAGGTTAGCTATCAGTTGCTAGGTAACCTCATGCCATATGTTACTAACTTCAACAAAAGTGTGACTGTTTTGTTGTGAAAAAAAGAGAAAAAAATACACACACACATGAGAGTTAGGATAGATATACAGCTACTTTCTCTTGGATCACTGAGAATAAAAGTTTATACCAATATTTAAGCAAGATATCGTGTCTGCATCTTGTCCTCTGAATAACTACTATGAAGATAACAATTTGCAATGTATTAATTATTGTCACCATCCTGCTAACCTATTTTGAAACTGTTTCATTGCTATTTTATCTTTTTTCTCATTAAAATGAATTTTAAAGAAAACAAACAAACATAATCAGAGTCAAAGCCATTTCCTGCAAGAAATGGGATGTTGGGTATCCATGAGCTACTAGTGGGAAGAATCAAGCCCTTTACTTCCTGCTAAAGTAATTTATATAGAAAAATAAAATCAAGGAGAAAGTTTACAAACATGGAAACATATATCAGCCTTGGTTGTATTGTACCTCAGCTTCCACCTCCATGCCTTGCCAAAAATACACTTGTAAGAGTTGAGGGAAAGAAGAAAATCATAAGCTGTCAGATGTCACACTTAGTTCTCTGAGGCTAAACCTGAGCCACACACTGGTGACTCCCATATTCCACAAAAGCTGCCTACCTGTATTCACAGACTAGAAGCAGGAGGCATTTGCAGCCCCTGAACTTACACCAGCTTCATCTTCTGCAAAATCTTTACCAATCTTACAGATTCCATGTTTTCATTTGTAGTGAGAGGGTGATAATTCCAAGTACACAGGAATGTTATAATTAAATGAGAAAAATATCTGAAATGCTTCACTCAGTGTAGGACCTCCTCACACAGCAGCCTTTGCTCTCTCCTGTGATTGGAACCCCCTGTGTGCTACAGCTCAGTGCCTTAAGAACCTGCCTGGCAAATGCAAGGTCTTCAGTTCGATTCCCAGTAAACATTACCTGCTGTCTCAGTTACTTTTTACTCATTGCTGGGACAAAATACACCAACACCCAAAATTAAGGAAGGAAAGATTTATTTAGCTCACAGTTAGTGGAGGTTTCAGTCCATACTCGGCTGGCTCCCAGGCAGAGTAGCACACAGCAGAAGGCAGTAGTTTATGGCTGCAGAAAACAGCAAAGAGCAGAGGAAGGAGCAGCAATGGCAGCATCTATCAAGCCCTCTCACTTCCTTCCACACTGACTATGAAGACTGGAGCTCCTCCGAGGAAGTGCTCCTCCAAGGTGGCTACAAAAATCAAGCTCCTTGAAGGAAATGTGGTGCACAGAATCCTTCCTCCTCCCTTTGTATATCCTCTAAGTGCTGAGTCACTCTAGGGTGTGCCCTCCCAGCTCTAGGTGGGTCCACCCAGGATGAGGAATCACCAAGCCTATCCAGGCGAGCTTCTAACCCCTCAAGTTAACACATTATATCAGCCACCACACCTGCCCTCAGCAGCTTATCCTTTTCAGTGTACAGAAACAATCAGAAATATACAGAAGGGCCACACTATTTCTCATGAAGTTCAGATAACATCTAAGTGAGAAGCCTGGTTTTGTATTCCTCCTCAACTTTTTCACCTTGCAACCTTTAACTCCTGATCAAAGTCACTAGTTCTGAACCCTCAAGAACTTTAAGAAAATAGGAAGCTGTTCTTGTCTGGCTCATGTCTCCCATGCCAAGCCCCACTTTTTACTGTAATCCAAAGAGCAGCTGTGCTGCACCCCATGCCCTGCCTACCTCTAACAGCAGCCACTTTCCCACCTCCCCATGGCTTCCCTGTAAGTCCCTGCAGTTCACACCAGTGCTGTGCACCAGGTTAAACCCCAGGCTCCTCTCCACTAGCAATGTCTTCCCAATTGACTCATTAGCATATCAACCTAAAATGCACCCATTGGAGTGGAACAAGCATAATCTCTTCCATTTTCAAAAGAAAATAAAAGGAGAACAGGATCTGAGGAGGGTACTGATTCTCAGGGCCAGTTTCAAGGCTTATAAAATGGAATGATGACTGATTAATTGAGAGCAGCAGAGATCTGTGCACATACTAACTGGAAACTTCTGAATAAGCTAGTTTCATGACTGTGACAAACTACCTGAGAGAATTCACATCTAAGGAGGAAAGGTTTATTTTGGGCTGTTTCAGAGCTTTCAGTCCATTGTTGGTCAGCTTGTCCCTCTCGGGCCTGTGATAGTAGAGTACAGCACGGCAGAATGCAAGACAGAGGAAGCTCTTAACCTGATAGTGGTCAAGAAGCAACAGAGAGCTAGGAAGGCCCTGGGCTCCAGCACACCCTGGGGAGGCACACATCAGATGACCTCATCTTCCCCCTAAGCCCACCTCCTAGAAGTTTTATAGTAGCACTGTGAACAGAGACCCAGGTCATAGCCCCTGGGCCTTTGGTGGACTCTCCAGATCTGAATCATTGCAGTAGCTCCCATGAACTGGTGTCCTGGTGGCAGGAGCAGAAGTAACACAGAGATCTGTCAGCTCCTGCCTGTCAGATATTCATGTCAATTTTGCAGTAATTACGATCAACATCATGTGGTGTGATCTTGCAGTAACTCTACATTTGGCTGTCCTTGAAAATCCTCTAAGAGCTATTAAAAATCCTGATACCTATTTTGTACCAGCACCAGCTCTTAGAATCTCTGGGAGGATATCACATTAGTCATTTTTTAAGTTAATTCTCATGTGTAGTAGCTAAGGGTGAAAACTGTTAAAATGGGCTAAGATGGTACTGGTGTCCTGGGTTCCTCCAGAAGAAAATGGAAACCTAGGTGGATAATTTAAAGGAAAATGAAACTTAAATCAGCCAATCACAGGCAGCCAACTAATTCTTAGTTACAATATCTTGAACTCCACCCTACCCCCAGAATAATCTTGGCAAGGTAACTGCTCCAACTTTAACCACCAACATCATTGTTTTACTTCAATATTTACCATATAAGGTATGTGATTTTTGGGCAGACTCTCCAACTACTTCCAGTTAAGAGCTACTGAATTCATCAATCACTGTCTGCTGAAATTATAATGTGTGAAACTTTTATCTTTTAATCTATCATGGTTTTAATAGTGGCATAACAAAGTTAAGACCCTTACACTAAAACTTCTATAGCCTTCTCTTTATATTTTTATTACTGTATCTGTCCCCTTCTAGTAGTTATTTTGGTTACTTTTAACTGTCCTCTAGCAGACTGTACCTTTATAAGAATGCTCAAGAAAAGGGACTTTTCATCTTGCACCTGCAGCAGCATTGATGTATAGTAATAATGTTGGTGCTTGTCAACTTGTGTGAAACCCTAACACTGTGTGCCAGGGACTGTGCTAGGCTGTTTAAAAGATATTCTCTCTGTTGACTCAATCTGTAATTTATGGGGTAAAATGTTTTTGGTTACCTCACTTTACTTTTTATTGTTGCTGTTTGTTTGTTTGTTTTTGTGGTACCAGGGATCAAACTCAGGACCTTGCACTTGCCAGGCAGGCTCTTATGCCACTGAGCTGTATCTCCTCAGCCTCACTGTTTACCTCACTTTACACCTGAGAAAACTGAGACACTCACCAGTTACAAAAAATGTTTAAAGATAAATAGGCAGTCTGGCTGCACAGAGTAAGCATTTACAAACAGAAATAGACAAAATAGCAATAGCATTATATACAGTTTATTGAGAACTCCTGAGACCTATGGTGAGCTCTTTATCGACTTTATGTCACTTAATTCTCACCTATAAAATCCCTGGAAGGCCCCTAATCAAGCTCCTGCCATTATTCCCTTTTATGAAGAGATTAAAACTTAATAAGTTATTAAGAGACTTAAAATTTGGCCATTCAGATTAAGGTAGTCATTTGAATTCAAGCTTGTCTTATTTCTGTTCTTAATTATTATTTTTTTATTATTTTGTGGTACCTGGGATTGAACTCAGGACCCTGTGCTTGCCAGGCAAGCATTTATTCTACTGAGCTATCTCCCTGGCCCTTGGTTCTTAATTACTAAATGAAGCTTTACTTGATTTTTTACTATTGGGTAAGACAGAGAAAAATAAATGAAAGATATTCTAGTGCCTTTTTCTATTTTCATCTCTTTTTTATCAATATTCTCATGTAACATCTATGGTTTATCAGAAGCTCAAATGTTCTCATAGGTTAAAAAGGAAAAGTAACAGTGTACTGGTTCTATTTAGGGGAAGAAGAAGAAAGAAACAACTTGGAGGAAATGTGTCTCCACAAATTCCCAAAGACTTAGAGCTCAAGCCAACTTGTTAGTTTGCAAATGAAAGCAGTCTCTGCTTTTCACTACTCTGTTTCATGCCTTTAAAATTCCAACAGGAGGCTTACCATCTGCGATATGTATTGGAAAATCAAGAGGGCTGTGGACACCAGACAGAAGATGTGCTGTATCTTTTTGAATGTTTCTAGTTGCTAGGCAACAGCCTTCCTGCTTTCCAGGCACCAGAACTATCACTTGGGCAGAGCTCTGAAAAAGTCTTGAATTAAACTTCCGGACATAGTCTGTGACACAGGATTCAGACTGAACTGTACTAGAGGCATTTTTTTTTTACAGAATCTCTGGAATGTCACCAGCAGCAGCCATTGTCAGTGCTGGGTTAACAGTAAAGCAACTCAATGTGGTTATTTTAGAAACTCGGTATCTTAAACACTAAGACCTCATAACTCACATCAAAAGGAGCAAAGTAGTAAAAAATATATATAAAGTGCACAATATTTTAAGATATAGAACTTCATTTCTTTAGTTAAGTTCAGTTATTTCAAATGAACTAATATAATTATCAAGTAGAAATATATTTTAGTAGAGGATGAGATATTCTTTAATTGGCCAGTTCAAATAATGCTGGTATTTTTTGTTACAGCCTCCATAAGGTTTGATTTGTACTGCTCATTTGAGCAATTCCTATTGATCTTGTATCATCTGTACTGCAGTTCTGATAGAGAAATGCTTTCATTGTTTTTCCACTTTTTATATATGTGATTTTGTTTTTGCCACCTTTCTTAAGATATACTTGACAAATAAGAATTGTGTACATTTAGAGAATACAATGTAATATCTGCTACACACATACCTATAGTGAGATGATTAAATCAAGCAAAGCAACATATTGTTCACTTCACATATTTTTTGTGAAAAGAACACCAAGTTATTATCTTAGCGATTTTCAAGTGTTATTTCCTATTATCAACATGCTGTACAATGGATCGCCAGATATTATTCCCTCTGCCCAGCTGAAAACTTGAATGCTTTGACCAACACCTCTCTATGTCACTTCTCCACCACCAGATCCTAGCAGTCACCACTCTGGGCTCTACTTCTGTGAGTGTGAGATTTTTAGATTTCAAGCAGAAGTTAAATGATGCCATTTTTTCTTCCTAAGGTAGGCTTATTTCCCTGAACATAGATCCATCCGCCTTGACGTGAAGGACAAGATACCCCTTCTAAATGCTGAGTGGTGATCCACGGGGTGTATATATCATATTTTCTTTATCCATTCATCTACTGATGGACACTCATGCTGATTCCATTTGTTGTCAGTTGTAAGTAATACTTCAGTGAACACAGAAGCGCAGCTATCTCCTTGACAAACTGATTTTATTTCCTTTGCTCATATGCCTAGAAGTGAGATTACCAGAGCACATGGTAGTTCCATTTTTAATTTGAGTAACTTCCAAACAACTGATAATTTATGAGTAATATTTTAGTCTTCAATTCATAATTGGGTATGAAAGACCTTCATAGCAACCTTAGACAAAAAGCAATTCCATTCTTAAATCTTCCCAAATACCCAGAAAGCTATATCTACTTGTTCTGAGGCCTGAAGCTTATGAGAGCCTAGCTACCCAAATCAGGCACCTCGACTCCTGTCTTGACCTCCCCATGCTCTTCCCTCCCACACTAGGAGGTACTTTCAGAGAACTGAAGACATACAGGTCACAGCTACCCAGGCATGACGTAAATGGCATCTTCAAGTCACAAGAGTCAAGGACAGCCCAGCTCCAGCTTGCGCTCAGGCGCAAAGTGTTCTCAGAGTCCAGAGTGGCATTCACTTTTGAATTTCTCAGAAAGTTTTTCTTTTCCCCATCAAATCCCTGAAGGACTCACATCTAGATCTCAGGAGGGAATGATGCAGGCCAGTTTGTTCTTTGGAAAGAACCTTTTCAGGAAGACACGGCTTTATTCCAAACTGAGATAGCCCTAAACTAAAGATTTGTACACCAACTAGAGGAGATTGCCCTTGTGTCTCTCTGTTCCTGCCCAGACCTTTACTCTGTCAGGGATACAAGGGAGCCCAACACCTGGAAGTGAGGTTGTCCTCAGAGGTTTCCCAAATGCGCTGTGTAGAGATGTGGATAAGGGGGAAAAATTATGCAGATGAAAGTCATCACAACGCTCAAATATTTTCTACTACTAAATAAAGTAGGGAGCAAAACATAAAAGTTTTCAGTCTTCTCTGAGGGTTTTATTAATTTTATTTTAATATTATTCTCCCTGATAGTGTGGATATTATGATTCAGTCTCTTTGGCTGATGTCCTAACTTTGTAACATTTCCTCTGTGATGTCCTTTGTGGGTTCACTCCAACCTGTGTTTAGCATTTTATGACTCTCCAGTGTGCACAGTGATGAACTGAATGGACACGGGCCCAGCCCTTGTGTAGATTATGGTCTAGGAGACATTAACTGAGCACCTACAATATTCCAAGAACTATGGTAAGCCCTTTATATCATTAGTTTATTAACTTTTCATTGCACTCCATTCTCACAACATTCACATAAAGTGGCTGCCACAATTAAATTCTTTTTATAGGTGACAGAACTGGTGAAAAATTTGCAGAAGTCAGTTAGAGTTGGAATCCAGCTCTTCTAGAATGCAAACATTTTACTACCACAAAGTAGCGCCTCTATATTTTAATTTTGAACATTAAATACCACAACATAAACTAAAACTTTAACATGTGCCTGCCATTGAGTCCACAGCAGTTATTTTTGTTCTCCTGTCCTCTACCAAAATGTTACCATATCCAAGGCTGCCTGATATTTTCACCTACTCTCTAAGAGCCAACAGAAAAAAAATGCACTAAGACAAAAAATAAATAAAAAATACAAAAGAATACAGGATCAGGGCTGGCCAGGTAGCTCAGTAGATTAAAATGCCTGCATAGGCAGACACAGGGACCGGGATTCGATGCTCTGCCTGCTGTGCCAGCCCTGCCCCCGGGGAGCACTGAGATGGCAATTGCGACTGAGCATGGTGGCGTGCACCTGTAATCCCAGCTCTTGTGAAGCTTAAAACAGGAGGATCACTACGAGTCCGATCTGTGTAGTGAGACCCTCTAGACTCTGTATTTAAATACATTTTTAAAAATACAGGATCAAAGCCAGTTCCTAGGCAAGCTTCCCTTAGGTGAGAGACAAATCTCCCAGCCAGCGAAGACCATTCTTCCAGGAAGCCCAGCTCTTCCCAAAGAGCAAGGGAAACTGAATCTTCTAAACTGTATAATAATTCAAACAAAATATACACAAGCCAAACATCACTTCCATCGCTACCTCTATCTTAGCTACTTTACTCTTGTTGCTGGGACAAAATACCCTACACCCAAAATTAAGGAAGGAAAGGCTTATTTAGCTCAAAGTTTGTGGAGCCTTCAGTCCATACCCAGCTGGTACCAAGGAAAAGTGGCACATGCCAGGAGACAGCAGTTCACAGTGGCGGAGAACAGTGGAGAGCCAAAGCCAAAAGGGAGAAGCAGAGCCTGCAGCAGCTAGCAAGCCTCTCTCCCTCCCTTATATTGTACTCAGGTTATCCGCCCCACGGTGAGTACTGCACTCACACCCATAGTCCCCCATTGGATCATGAATTAATCACAAACTCTAGAAGCCTGCCTCAATGACTGTATGAGGTTTTGGGGGGACACTTAGACACAAACCTTAGCAACCTTTTATCAGGAGGAAGAAGAAAGAGTTCAAATAAAAATGTTCTTTAATACTATTTGCTAAAAATTTTCTAGCATCAGACTTGGTTTAGTAAAGAAAGCACTGCTTTTGTATAAGGTAACCTCCTTTAAAATCATGTTATATTTCCTTGAGCCAAGTAATTAATCTCTCTGAATCTCTGATTCCACACTTATGAAATGGGAAATATAAAATATTGTGTTGTTATAGGAGCTGAAAAAGATTGATTATGTACTTTTGGCACCAAGCAACAAATGTTTATTCCCTGATTCATCTGTTGTCCATAAGATGAGATGTTTCCTGATGTGTGATGTCTCTATGGCTAGAAAAAAAAAATTTACATTTTCTACTTTGATATTATGACGGTAACTGGTTTACAGTATTCCTTCATGTTTTTTTAAAGAAAAATGATCTTTCTTGGTACATTTTAAGTATATAAAATGAGCACATTCACCATAGGGAATTTGTACCTTTACATGATATAATTTAATTTTTTCCCTTATTCCATTTATCCCTTCTTCCCCTTCTTATTGGCAAAATCTTTGTTTCCATATTTTCCTTCTTTTCTCATTTTTTTCAGCTTTTCCCATCTTTCCTTTCCCCCATCCCTTCTCTCATTCCCCTTCCTGTTTGAACACTTTTTGCCTAATTTTTACTCCCTATTGTACCTTTTAGTTCCTATTAACACATCAGAGAAACAATGAGGTATTTACATGTGTGTGTCTCATTTACTTCACTTAAGAGTATGGTCTCAAGGTGCATCCATTTACCAAGAAACATCTCGACTGTATCCTTCTTTATGGAAGAGTAGTACTCCATTGTATAAGAAAAACACATCCTTTTTATCCATTCATCAGTTGATGGGCATTTGGGCTGTTTCCAAGATGTGACTATTGCAAATTGTGCCACTGTAAATGTGGTTGTGCATGTATTGCTGTGTCAGGATGCTTTTAATTCTTCCAGGAAGATGCCAAGAAAGGGAAGAGCTGAATCAAAAAGAACCTGTAGTGCTAGCTTTTTAGGGAATCTCCACACTGACTGAGATGAGGTCCCAGTTGTTCATTCTTTGTGATAGTTCCTGTGCAATCAGGGTTTTGTTGATAAAGTCTTTGCCTACACCAATCTCTCCAAGACTTCTTCCTATTATTTCTTCCAATAGATTTAGTGTTTCTGCTTTAATATTTAGATTTTGCACCCATTTCAGTTTGAGTTTGGTGCATGGTGAAGGATATGAGTATAGTTTCAATCTTCAGCTTATGGAAAGCCAGTTTATCCAACACTATTTATTAAGCAGACTTTTCTTCCAATGAAAGTGTTTGGCACTTTCGTCAAAGATGAGGTGGCCAAGTATGTCTGGAGTTGTCTCTGCATCCTCTTGTCTGTTCCACTGTTTTTTGTTTGTTTGTTTTTGTTTTTGTTTTTGTTTTTGTTTTTGCTACTGTCATGTTGCTTTTATCACAGTATCTTTATTAGTACAATTTCAAATCAAGAATTGTAGTGTGCCTTGCTTGGCCTTTGTTATCCAGAATTTTCTTTGCTATTCTAGGACTCTTCTTGTTCTTGATGCATTTTAAGATTACTTTCTCTAATTCTGTGAGACATGCTGTTAGAATTTTGATGTGAATTGCATTAAATTTGCATAACAACTTTGGAAATATGGCCATTTTCACTATACTGGTTCTTCTTACCCTAGAGCAAGGGACATGTTTCTATTTTCTGATCTACTTTTCATTGTCCTTTCTCACTGTTGTATAGTTTTCAATGTAGAGGTCTTTTGCTTCCTTCATTAGATTGGTTCATAGGTCTTTCTTTCTTTTTTCCTTGGATGCTCTTGTGAAGCGTATTATTCCCCTAGTTTCTGTCTCAGTGAGTTTGTTATTGTGGACAAGAATACTATTGACTTTGTGCCCAGCTAGGCTGCTGAATATGGTTATTAAATCTAGACGTCTTTTGGTGGAGTTTTGGGAGTTTTCTGTGTAGAGTATCATGAATAATAATACTTCAATTTCTTTCTTCTCTATTCTTTTTTATTTCTTTCTCTCTAATTGCTCTGTCTAATGTTTCCAGAACTATACTGGATCAGAGTGGAGACAGTGGACATTCTTGTCTCATTCTTGATTTTAGAGTCAAAGAATTCAGTTTTTGAGTGCATCTGATGCTGGCTATTGGTTTGTCATAGATGGATTTCATCTGACTGATACAAAAACCACCTAGTCCAAATTTGTCTGTAGGGTTTCTTTTTATCATGAATGGGTGGGGGCCAGGGAGATCACTCAGTGGAATAAGCGCTTGCCTGGCAAGCACAAGGGCCTGAGTTCAATCCCTGGTTCTGCAAAGAGAGAGAGAGAGAGAGAGAGAGAGAGAGAGAGAGAGAGAGAGAGAGAGAGATTATCATGAATGGATATTGGACTGTGTTGCGCTGTGTTCAAGGTATGGCTCTGCTGTCACTGGTAAACAGTGCAGGGAGGGTCCAGATCCTTGTCGAATAGTACCAGTAAACCAGCAATAGCATTATGGCAGGGTGATGGACAGACTCAGCAAGCCTACACCCTTATTTCCCCTAAAATTCAGGCTGATCTGTGGCCAGGCTTGCTCGTGTCATGATGCTGGAACCAGCTCTAGCCCACTTGTTACTCCTACTCCCTACCCACCATCCACTTCCCTTTCAGCCTGCCGCAGTCCTCCCCTCTACAGTGGGCTTAAACTTTGCTAGGAGCCACTAGGGGGAGCCAGCAGTTATTCTGAGTTCTGAGCTCAGCTGGCCCCTGTCCAAGATGGCCCTCAGCTAACCAAGCATCAGCCTTTCCCACGAGACATCAGATGCTGCAGCACTCACTGCCACCCACTACAGTCCACTCTGTCCGCTGCTCAGGTCCACAGCTGTGTCTCACCATGGAGGCCTCTGCAGTTGTTAGCAATCGCCATGTGTCTGTGGGTTTGAAACACACACACACACACACACACACACACACACACACACACACACAGAGTAAGATCCAGCTCAGGAAGAAAGTGCCACCTGGCACCTCCTTCTTCTTCATTGCAGGTTCTCTCTTCGCTCTCCCTGTGGCCTTCAGTTCTTGCTGCGGCTCTTTCCTGCGTCCCAAGGGGCCCATTCCTCCCCTTCTTCTCTTCCTCTCATTGCTATATCCCCCTGTGTGAACAGCAACTCTCAGAGAGGCCCTCTCTCTGCTGCTTACCACACCTTCATCTTCTTGGAACCAAGTCACGTAAACTTTAAAAAGTCTAAATCTTACCATAGCTATTCAAATGAGATTAATAGTGTATTGCTAGCTTTGTGTCAGTTGTCCCTTGGAGGCAAAAGAGATTAACATGTTTGTTGGGGGCCTGACTACCTAGATGCTACCATCTATATAAATGTTGCATCAGATGGGTAGAATATGGAGCTGATTAAAATTCAACTGTTATTTTGGAAACTTCTCTCAAGAGATCCTTTGAATATTGTGCTACTAATATTATATCCCGTCTATTGGAAGGCTGTGGTGTTGGGAATAAGTATGGGTATTGCCCTGACTCCATACATATTATAAAATGTTTCTCAGGTGCCACGCAGTGGTCTGGGTGCTAAAGATACTGAACAAGAAAGACAGGTTCATTTTTTTTTTTTCACAGCACTGAAGTCTAGTGAAAAAAATGCTACTAATGATAGCGGACATTTATTACCTGCATATTATTTGGGAGACTCTGAAAACAGAAGGTGTTTTAGATGCATGCTAGTTCTTGAGAACCTCACACTGCTAGCTGATTTATTATCTCCATTTTACAGATGAGAAACCTAAAGCATAGAGAGGTTCAGTAACTCATCCCTGGTCATCCACGTGATAAATGTCAGAGCCAGATTCCGCCAAGCCCCAGAGGTTTTGGGCTCAATCACAGTGCTAACCACCTTTCTACATAATCATGGAGTTTTGAATGGTGTCTTATATCCATTTTCACTGAAAATGGATATCCTATGTATTCTATAATGCAGCTATGAACTGAAAATAGCAAGTGATAGAAACTACCATTCTAGAAATTAAAACTGAACAGAAAAATGAAGTAAATGGCAGGTGCACAGTTCTAGTGAGGAAGGAATAGAAACAAAACCCCACATTTTGACTTTAGTATTCCATTTACTGTATATTCATACTCATTCAGTTGTAAAAAGCAGGCATGGCTGCAAATATAAAGCAAGAGGAGTGATCATAGACGGTGCTCAGGGTCCTTCCTGCAAAATCAAGATAAAATTGTGGCCGCCGTGAAGACTGCTGAAGCATCTACAGTGATTAGCACATAATGATTAGTCCGTAAATGTTAGCGCCTCTTAGCGCCTCTTCATCTTCCGCTCTCGATTTGTATTTCTGTCCTTTCACGCTGCATATGGGCAAACACTCCAAGAAGCTGCATTTCATTCCCTCAGAAACTTGTAAAGTCAAGCCCCTGGTAATTACACTACAAAACCAGTTCTGTAAAGCTGGTACACATGAATGTTTAATGAGCACACAAAATAAGAAAAATAATATCATAGATGGAAATTTTAAAACAGGTTTACCTACTCTTGAAGTCACTCACTAAGAGCAAAAATTGTCCTTAGAAATCACTAAAAATCTAATCCAATAAATCTGGAAACCACCTCACAGATAAGAACTTCCTTGTTCCAAGTCCACTTCCATTTGGATCCACACACTTGGGGACCGGACTTGTGCACTGCCACAGAGCCCCCTCCCACCACCCACCCCACCCATGACCTCTGCTCCACAGGGAATGAGTTGGCCAGGGCCCCTGGCAGTGCACTACAAGCCCTCTCAGGAGCCACGCTGTGCAATACCTTCACCCAGAGCCTCTTCTGGGTACAGTTGAATGAAAGCCTTGAGCAGAGCTGGTGAGATAGGTCAGTGGGCTAAGGCACCTGCTTAGGCAAGTGCTAGGACCAAGGTTTGATCCCCAGCACCACATGCCATGCCAGCCCCACCCATAGGGTAGGCTGAGCTGGCCACAAAGAAAAGAGAGAGAGAGAGAGAGAGAGAGAGAGAGAGAGAGAGAGAGAGAGAGAAAACCAGCCAGCCTGGAACAATTTGATATGGTCTGAAAATTACTATCAGTATGAAACTTTCAGCCCTGCGGGAAAAGCCTATATGAAAATTTGCAAGCAACACCCCAGAGGATGTGCAACTCGCTCATCATGAACCCTGTGGGAGAAGCATGTGTCTGTTATCTTATCACAGTCTACTTATTTAAAAAAAAAAATCTGCTTTTATGTGAAAACCTAGTAATGATCTTGTTCAATTCACATCTTTTATTGTCTATGAGAAATAGAACACTTCACAAAAATAGCCACCAGCCAGAAAAACCTAGAATTAATTTTCCAAAAAAAAGATTCGGTTATGTTTAAGTCGCCTTTCCCTTCCTTGAATAACGTACACACGCACATACACACACGCATGCACACACGCACACATGCACACGTGCCAGACGTGCCTCCCCCTTCTGTACTTCTTCTAGACTTTGTCTTTCATGTTAACATTCCTTCATTTATTTACGCAGAAAATATCCCTTCACTGCCGGGCATGCTGAGCTTGCAAATGACACAGAGTGTGGTGGCGTGCACCTGTCATACCAGAGCTTGGGGGCTGGAAACCAGGAAGGCTCACTACAAGTCTGATCTGTGTAGTGAGACCTTGTAGACCCTGCACTAAATACATTTTAAAGAAAGGAAAACAAAATATCCCTTCACACCTGCCATGAGTTAGTCGTATGCTAGCCGTAAACTGCAGTACAAGCCTTTCCCTGTAGGAGCTCCCTGGGGAGACAGACCCTCACACGGGCGCAATACAAGTGTCCGCTGACACTGCAGAGTGGGCTCAGTGTAAGAGAAGCTAGCTCTTCCTAAGGCACCTAGAGTACGTCTCACTGAGGAAGAGGTTTTAAACTAGCTCTCAGAAGGAACAGTGGGTAGAAGTGAGGGTGCAGGGTTTGGAAAGGTTGGAGTCATAAGGAAAACGATATTTTTTTCTGAAGCAAGTGAAAGAATTGAAACTTTTTAAATCTGTAAATGAGCAGTATTGCCCCAATGGAGGCTTCTAAGAAAGAACAAACAGATTTGGATTCATTTATAAACTATGTAACATGGCCACATTTGCAAAACTTCTGCCCTGAAGCTGGGCCCCTTCTGAGCGTGTGAGGAGAGCCTGGCTGGGTGAAGCTCAGCTGAGATGGTCTTCTGTCCAGAAAGAAAGCACCCGCAGCGTTCAGGAGAGCTCCATCCGTGAATGCGAGCTTCTGTCTGTCCACCCTGGCATTGTTATAGCACCAAAGGGGTGGGAGGTCAACCACTGTGTTTATTTTGGAGGTAAATTACAGAGAAGTTTTGAAGGTGTTAGCCTACTTTTTCAGTCTGAGGGTTTAAAAAAGAGAAAGAGTTGAGGCTAATTTGAATAGTGCCTTGTGTTCCCAAGAGCTTTGTGCTTTGGTAAGCAATGTTGGCTGATTATTGCCTCCAGCTTCTCTGAAACAGCTGTCTGTCTCCTTTTAGAGCTCTATTCTAGGGGGATCGAAAGAGCCACAGAGGAGAATTTAACTCCTAAACCCTCAGTTCAGTTCATTCGGGTAAAAGTGATACAAAGCAGGAATGTAGCTTTGCCTGCCTAATTTTGGGAAAGTGAAAGGTCCTTTCTGCGGCTCCAAAGGAAACTGTGCGTGCACCAAGGCGCTCCAGCCCATCTTCTACACAGCGTGGCGGCCATCTGTGCACTGGGGCAAACTTGGTTTACAGCTAGGATGTGCCATATATCTCAAGGGTGGACAAGTTAGGACCTGCGTCCCTGGGGTGTTTGTCCTCTTACAAGTCTAGTTTATCTGGAACCCGTGCCATGCTACTGTTGTAGATTTATTGTCATTTCTAATCCAGAGCTGCCTTTTACTCATTTGGTGACTGTTTTTTAAAGAATACAGAATGTAATAGAAAAAAATAGCATAGAAATGAGACAAAAGTTCACTAAACAAAGTAATAGGAATTCAACAATGGCTGTTGTATTGCATGATGTTATCTTCAAATTAGTTGTTTAGGTTACCAGATATAAATGTGCAAGATTGGTTTAAAGAAAAAACAAAACATGGCCAGCAAGACAACTCAGTGACCTAAGCTCCTGCTTAGGTGAGCGCTGGGACCAGGATTCGATCTCTGGCACCACAAGCCATGCCAGCCCCACCCCCAGGCATCCTGAACCAGCCACCAAGTCCGGGAGTGGTGGTGCATGTCTGTAATCCCAGTGCTGGGGAGGAGGAAAACAGGAGGATCACTACAAAGTCTGAGCTGTATAGTGAAACCTGAAACAAATAAAGAAAGAAAGAAAGAAAGAAAGAAAGAAAGAAAGAAAGAAAGAAAGAAAGAAAGAAAGAAAGAAAGAAAGAAAATAATAACAAAAAGTTACATGAAATTCAAGAGAAAAAAATGTTAAGCATTAACTGCTCTTTTCAAAATACCAGCAGAAACTGGCAGTACAATTATCCAAACTAATATATATATATATATATATATATATATATATATATTCCCCCTTCTTTTTTTTTTTGTCTTCTCCCTCCTCCCAAGTTTTCCTTCCCATGAAACAAATTCGCTCAGTGATTGTTTATTCAACATTATGCACTGAACACCTTGTAGATGGTTTGTGTGCTGTATTTAATTGCGGGAGTCTGGTTTCTTGTCACCAGCCATTCTTGCATCTCTTGGCAAAGGGCCCTTGGCTTCATGGGCTTCTCTCTTATAGTAGGAAAACAAAATCAGCCCAACCAGGAGACAAGGGTTCTGGGTGAACAGGAGCCAGCGTTTCAGGCTCTTGGTAGTCCAAGATGTGCAGTAGTCAGGTGGCACTGGTGGTTATCCAGATAAAATGCCAGGACCCCCTTCCCCTCTCCACGAGGTGTCCATCTTCTCCATCACTTATTTCCACCTGGATCCACATATCCCTCATACCAAAGCGTATGAGTCCACAGGCTCTGAGGGGCTGTTCTGGATCAAACAGGCTGCTCCTTCCAGAGGGATGGGCCAAAGCCTTCTGCATTTTCGTCTCACATCCTCCAGTAGTTTTCTTTGCTTCTCTGGCACATTTCAACCTTCTACATTTTTCTGAATGTCTAGACAATGCACATAATAACACTGATATCAAATCAGTGAACACCAAATATCAAATATATGTTAAGCACTTATTACATGTCAAGGGCATGCTAAACCTTCACATGTTATTTTACCTATTCCAGTAATCTGATGGCTGGGTCTCGGGTCATTTGTTGGTAGCCACAGAGCTGAGAAGGAGCAGAGCCAGAGTGAGAAGATGCATTTCTTTTTCTTTCCAAAATACCTTGAATTTATAATGGCAATGGCTACCACTTACTGAGTATTCACTGCTGATCACTTTTCACACATTAACTCAGATAATTCTTTAAAAACCCTAAAAGTACCATTATCTCTGTCTCCGAGGACAATGACATAACTTACCAAAGTGCACAGCACTACAAAAAGACAGAGTGAATCCATCTGGAGCAGCCTGGCTCCAGAGTCTCTAGTGGCCTACTGTCATACACTTGTAATATATGACAAATTTATTCCATACCATTTTTTATTAGTACATGTTGTTTTCTTTTTTTTTTCTTTCTTTCATTTTATTTTTATTTATTTATTTATTTTATTTATTTTGTATTTTAGGGAAGGGTCTACAGGGTGTTCAGGGGCTCGCTACTATATCAGACTTGTAGTGGTCCACCTGTTTACAACCTCCCAAGAGCTGGGATTACAAGCGTGTGCCACCACCCCAGTCTCAATTGCTGTCTCAGCATGCCCTGGGGAGAAGGGCTGGCATTTCAGGCCTGGGGAACTAATCCCCAGCCCCTGCACCTGCTTCCAGGCACTTTAATCCACTGGACTATTTGGCTGGCCTGATGAGTACATGTTTTTCATACATAATGTTTTCTCTCCTTGGGTGGAGTTGATTCATGGGTATAACACATCTTACTTCCTTTTTTATCCCTTTCCCCTCCATCTCTTGATTTCTTTCCCATTTGAGAAAAGTCTATCTCCCATCATCCTATTAGTTGTCTCTCATTTTGTTCTTCATTTATAATTGAGGTTTATCACATAAAAGAATCCGTGCAATATTTAAGCTTGTATGTCCAGTTTACTTAACATTTTGGTGTCAAGGTACATTCATTTTCCTACAAACAGCTCAAAGCTGTCTTTCTTTAAGGCAAAGTAGTATTCATTGTGCACACATCCCTCTTTTTGCCATAGCCTACTTCCCAGATTCAGCTGGGACTTATGCGGCTGTGAACATGAGCAGGGGTGTCTTTCTGCAATGTGGTGCCATGAACCCTTTCATCAAGATAACCAGAAGGGGACTAGCTGGGCTTAACAACATGTCTACTTTTGGTTTCTGAGGATCATCCACACTGTTTTCCACAGTGGCCGTACTAGTTTTCGTTCCCAGCAACGGTGCAGAAGCATTCCTTTTTCCCACAGCCCTGCCAGCATTTGTTACTTATTTCTTAGTGATGGCCATTTTTTCTGGGGTGAGATAAAATCTAAGTGTTGGCATAATTTGCATTTCTATAATGGCCGGCATTGTTGAACGCTTCTTTGTGTACTTATTGGCTATTTATAAAAACATGCATTTTTCTAATGCCACAGCCCATGCGAGCACTGCAGGGACAGAGGCTTCCAGCCTACTACATGGGGCCCCGTGCTCCTTAGAACAGGAGACTTGGTCAGTCTGAAGAGCTTCCAGGGACAACCTCTGTCCCACTGCAG
The DNA here is from genome assembly GCF_000260255.1 of Octodon degus. Lineage (NCBI taxonomy): Eukaryota > Metazoa > Chordata > Mammalia > Rodentia > Octodontidae > Octodon > Octodon degus. The sequence continues at coordinate 1,347,394 of NW_004524686.1, read as the reverse complement.
GACATAGTGCACTTACAGATAAATTGGGGGTCACGCTCACAGATAGTGCATATGTATCTCACTTTTATCCTGACTCACATCACATTTTCTACCCATTTCTGACTTCAGAACCTGCACAATACTTCTCACCCCATGCTTTGGGATCTTTGATGGTGTTTCTCTCGAGCTAACACTATGATGTTAGCTTCTTTGGTTATGATTTTCCAAAAACATGCTTCCTATGCCTCCAAATAATGATGGGTCCTACTACAACCACAGTATAAAGAGTCTGCTCAGATGCTGGCATGCAAGGTCCAAACTCCCCAGGGCTTGCCTCAGTTCTCCCAGAGAAGAAGCAACAGGTGAAGCCAATGTTGCCTCTGCTCACATCAGTCGCAGTAAGTGACTTCTTAGCCTGGAGTTAAAATACCATCAGAGAGGCATCTTCTCAACCAGTACAACAGTTCCTTCTATGGCCTGATAGAGCTGATGAAGCCCATGTTATCAACTTACTCAGCAAGCACTTATTGAGTACCTGGTGTATTTGAAGCACTCTATTCATCTGAAGTACACAAGGATAAGTAAGACCAATTCAGAAAACCAGATTTGTAATGGCAACTCCCAGGAAGCCACAGCGGAGCCAGATATGGTGTCCATTCTGACCTCATATGACACAAAAGTCATCTTCTCTTTGGTGATTCCCCCTTGAGAACTCAGAGTGAGCCCATCATTCCTAAATCTTCATCTCCTTCCAGACATTTCATTTACTTGGGTCAAAACTACCAACATTTCTTTATCAATAAAGAATGCATGGGGCTGGGGAGATGGCTCAGTAGAATAAGTGCTTCCCTGGCAAGCACAAGGATCTGAGTTCAATCCCCAGTTCTGCCAAAAAAAAAAGAATGCATGCAGTGTATCCCTTTTGCAAATATAGTTACTTTAGGCACATTTCCTTCCAAATAATGGTTACTGTTTGTCATAGTTTTGGGGTTTTGAAAGGGTAACCACACAATATAGGACATACTTGGTAAGATTATTTTATATATTTTCTTAAAGAACACAAAATAGGGGCCAGGGAGATGCCTCAGTGGAATAAATCCTTCTCCGGCAAGCGCAAGGGCCTGAGTTCAATCCCCAGTTCTAAAAAAAAATCAAGAACACAAAATGGTTATAAGATTATTTTATAATGAATCCCCCAAGGAATCACATACCAAAAAAGTACAGGAAATCTGTCCACACACTAAAGATCAAAGATACAGTTGAGGACCTGGATCCTAATATCCTGCATGAGTCCAGATGAAAACCTAGAACCCATAACAGTGCTCCTCACAAGGCCAACTGGAGGCCTAGGGCCACAACAATGTCTTGTGCAGATGTCTCACAAATCTGCCCTGGTAAGGCCCAAAGGTCAGTGGTGGAAGCTAGAAAGTCTGTGCAATCAGGATGAAGGATCTGTGCTAGTAGGCTGAGGGATCTGCACTGGAGTCAGAAAGCAATGCTAGGGGCCGGGGAGATAGCTCAGAAGAATAAGCACCTGCCTGGCAAGCACAATACCCTAAGTTCAATCCCTGGTACCTCCCCCACCCCCCACCCCCCAAAAAAAAGAAAAAGCAAGAAAGAAAGAAAAAGAAAAGAAAAGAAAGCAATGCTCATATGAAAGGAGAGAAGGTAAGCACTCCCCTTGACATGGATAGAAGAGGCCCTCTAGCCTGACAACACACACAAGGTTAAGACATTGCCACCTACTTTGTGGCATCTAACCACTGTTTATTGTACATGGTTAGATTTCTAAATTTCTGTGTAAAAATATGTAATTGTCTATTCCTATTTTTAAAATATTTTTTATTATTTTTTCTTTTTTTCTGCACATTCTGGAGGGATTTAAAGTTTAACATATTAATACTTGATGGAAAATACCTGTTCCATGTTATGTCTAAGATGTTTGACGTTCAGACAGATAGTGAGATTAAGCTCAACTGCCTATGTTATAGGGTAATTATATCATTAATCTTCTATTCAGGATGGTTCACAACTTAAGTTTGCACACCAAAAATTAGAGAAAAAAAAAGGGCTGCAAGGACAGCCAACATTTTGGCCCTAGCCTTTCAAGGTCAGTGAGGACTCAGGACATAAGAGAACCTGTGCTGCAACATCATGTAACTCAGTTGTGTCCTGAATTTTCTGATCAAGGAGATTATGCGGCCACAGAGGAAAGTGATCGATGATGTAGAGTGTACCTAAGGAGAGTCACATGGAGAGAAAACATTCTCTCAGGCTTAGATAGAGAGCAAAATGGTCAAGTAATTGCTGTGACTCATCCATATGGCTGACACTGACAAAAGATCTACAAACTATGGTACAGGGTCAGGGTAAATCCTGAGGGGATTTGACTGCCCTCAGATACAAAAGTTGCAGTTCTTGTTATATAGGTCTTGCTTTATCTTGATCTTAACCATCCAGCAGAAAAGTTTAAAAACAAGGTACAAAAAGTAAAGCCATATTAATATGCTGAGCTGTAAAAGGCTCAAGTCAACCACTTCTGGCATTGCCAGTCCTATGGATAACCCACTACTATTATGGACTACTGGACCCTATTGGATTATTTTGCTGAATTCATGCACCTAAAATTTTTAAATGGCAAGGAAATACCCATCTCCGATGAAACTAAACAAAAAAGTGGGTACAAACAAATGACCATTTTGTATCTGTATAAACAAAATAGTTAGGATAGATATACAGCTACTTTCTGTTAATTCAATGAGAAAAAAATTTGTGCTAATAGTGTTTGGACAGGATATCATGTCTGCATCTTGTACTATGAACAACCACTATGAAGACAATATGCAATGTATTAATTATTGAAACTGTCCTGCTAATCAGTTTTGAAACTGTCTCATTGCTATTTGTTTCTCAATGAAATTCATAAAAAAGAAAGCAATGCTCCATGTAAGCACCAGAGCTCCCCCAGAAAGTACTTAGCAACAGTGAGGTCTCAAGCTCCACTGATGAGGAGGAAAAGCCCCAAGTTCCCATCAGGAAAGCCAGTGCAACAAGGTTCTCCAGGAGACTGAGCAGTGCACCATCTTCCCCTCTGAAGCCAGGAGCAGTGCTCAAGTGAACAGTAGCCACTCTCAGTGACAAGGTTCTGAGCGCCGCCTTCAAGGAAAACAACCAAGTTCACCAGGAAACCCAGCATCACAGGGCCCTCCAAGGGAACCAACAGTTCCTTCCAGCTTCTGACAACACCCAACAGTTTCTCTGCCAGCCTTACTGTTCTCCCATTCTGCCTCTTATGTCTCAAGCAATAATCTTCAGGTGGGCCTCCCACACCCCACACCTCACTCGTTCAGTTCAGCTGGGTGGAATAAGTTGCCCACAGTTGGCAATTCACTACCCTGCTTCTCACTGCCATCAGTCTCTGATCGGAGCCACCCCTCTTCCCATTTCCTCCATGAAAGCACCGCTTAGCACACACCTGGAAAATCACTGCTATGTGCATGAGGGCTGTGCCTGACCAGAAACATTTCCTTACAATTTCTTGTTCAGTCATTTCAGTCTATTGCATTGTCCTGTGTTCAGGTAACAAATAAAACAAAAAAGCAAAAACAGAAACCTTAATGTTGTCAAGAAAGTAACCTTTTATTCTCAGATGCGAGGTAGATTAGGTTCATTTCCTTATACATAAGAATTGCCATCTGACGTTGAAATCAGAAGATGTGAGTTAAAGTCACCTAGGGTATGGGATGCTTTTTTTACCCAAGGCAAGCCATTTCATACTTACACATGTTTAATGCTTAACTTTAATATTTGAGTGTGTTTTAATTGTATCTCACCCAGTATTCTAGGGATCATAATACACATACTTAGATTCTAAAGTTCTACATAGAACTACTATTTACTTCTACACGTGGAATGTAAAAACCTTGCCACCCTGTAGTCTCCCTTATCATGTAAATATGTAATTTTTACATATTACAGCTGCACATTTTGAAAACTGCCTACTTTTCTCGTTTTTGCTTTTAACAATCAAACACATATTTAAAGAACTTGTGAGGAGAAGAATAATCTATTCTATTCACCATACCATTGCCCTTTCCTCATTCCTAGCTGTCCAGGTTTCCTTCTATCTGAAGATTTCCTTTACTGGGCCTTTTAGAGCACATCTGTTGACATCAAAGTCTTACAATTTTCACAGGTTTGAAACTGATTTTGTTTTGCTTGATTCCTGAAGGATATTTTCACAAGACGCACAATTCTGAGTGAACATGTTTTTTTCTTGAAACCTTTCTTTAGATGTGTCTTATGGAGCTGAACAACACTGAGTTTGTTTTCAGAGACCAGGAACAAGAATCTATTCTGTTTTGTCTTTTTATGGTGAAATAGATGTGCAATATTTATTAACATTTCTGAACTTAACCTCAAGATTTAAAAGTAAAAATGATGCTATAACACACATGAAATATCCACTTATAATAACAGGAGACATTGAGCTAGTGTAATTCCAAATCCCAGCCTATGACTGCTTTTCTCAATTGACCTTATTTTCACAATTAACTGAAATGATAGATAAATGTCTCTCATTATAGTTCCAGTTTTTCTTTCCCTTGATTTTTCCATCCTTCCTGACCACACTCTCTTCCTTGTCCTGGCTAGCAGACACTATTTTAAAAGCAAATATCACATAAACAACAAAACTTTACCATCGTTAATAATGCCACATGCCTTCCTTATTGGGCTTCTAATTAAATAATAATTAATAAGTTAATAATAGCAGAAGTCTTGACTACTTCAACGAAGAACAGGACTTACCAATATACCTTTTGAAATACCAAGGAAATACCAATTTTAGCCCTAATACGTCTTGAATCTATGTTCTGGCCCCAGCACACATTCCCAGATCTGATGTGAGGTTTTTTATCTAAGCTATAACTCTTTCCCTGTGTCTCTCCCCTTCCCCTATCCACCTTGATAATGCCAGTGTAGAGGATGCCAGATCAAGCATCACTCCTTTTTAGGAGGCTTTTCTTCATTTTCTTTCAGACTTCTATGATAGGCAGAAAAGTAGTTCCCCAAAACGTCCACAGCTCAATCCATAGAATTTAAGAATAGGTTATTCTACCCTACAAAGGGTATTTTGCAAAGGTTAATTGTTAATGACTTCGAGTTGCAGAGACTGTCTTCTGTTTTTCTGGTGGGCCCACCCTGATTGTGTGAGTCCTTAGATGGAGAGAAGCTTTTCTAGTTGCGCTTAGAGGGAGATATGACCACAGACAAAGTGTCCCAGAGAGGCAATGTCCTGACTTTGAAGATATAAGAAGTAAACCAAGAGCTAAGAATTGTGCGAAACTTCTAGCAGATGAAAAGGAAGAGGAAGTGATTCTTAGACCCTCCAAGAAGGAATACACCCCTGAGAGTAGAGCTAACACCTTGATTTTAGCTCCATGAGATTTATGTCAGATTTCTGACCTGTAGCATTATGAGAATAAATTTGTGTTTTTTTAAACCACTGAGTTTGTGGCACTCTATTATCACAGCAATAGGACAGTAATGTACTTCCCTCCCAGGGTGGGTTAAAGAACTCTTGTTGTCACTCCACAAATTCTACTAACAATACATCCATAGCATTCATCATATCATATTGATACCAGATGTTTACTGGCTTGTTTCTCGCACTTCGCTGCTAGTGCCTCACAAGCAGATATAGGTCTTATGTGTGCAACTGGGTGTCTGATAATCTGTTCATTCATTTTCCATAATAGTTATTGAGTCATCATTTCACACAGGCTCTGATAGTGGCAATGCATAATAACATTTCTCTTTTATTCCAATCAGTCTCCTGACTGGTTTTTAATTAAAGAAATTAGGCAAGGGCCACATAATAAGGATGGATGGCTTTCCCTCAACATTGACCCTACCAGCATTCATTTTTTTTTTTAGATCTGGAGGTCAGAAGAAGTTAAAGACATATTTGTAACGACAAAATCTTTCCAATGAATCAGGGAGGTTATTTCAGGAAATACAATGAACCAAGGAGAAAGGGCATCAACTGCAGAAAAGAAATGTAGTCGCTCATTTTTCACACAAGGCAGGTTAGGAAGGAGGCATCAAGCAGTGTTGCCTATGACCCCATCAGATAGATGACTGATCCACTTTGGTATGAATTAGCATTCTTTTTGACTCTTTGTAAGAGACTCATGTGTCACCCCTATTGGCATGGGGTCTATCACGTTCTTTCATCCACTTTCTGCTCCACCTGTGCTGCATCTTTATGCACATAATGACTACCTTCAGCCTCCTTTTCAAGTATGGTGCTCAGAGTGAAGTGACCTGTTCTCTTTAGATACTCAATTTTTAAAATAAAGAGTGCATACTCTTCAGACTTGGTATCTCAACCTCTGTTAAACTGAGAACTTCTCCGCTCTTGGAAAGTTGCTCAGAAATACTAACTTATTTCATTACTTGCACTTTTATCATTTTTCTGAAAGCTTATCTAATCTTTCATTCTCAGCATTGGGAATCAAAGAACCAAGTGTTGGTTTATAAGTGCTTATATATCCCCAGTTAACTATTTTTTATTTTTTTACTTTTAGAACAATATGTTCTTTGTATTTTTAAAGAGAATACAAAATAATAAAGAAAGATATTAGGAATGATACAGAATTTCACTAAACAAAATAATAAGAATTCAACAATGGTTGTCATATTACATCATGTCTTCAAATTAGTTGTCTAGATTACCAGGTGTAAGCATGCAAAATTGATTTTAAAAAGTTATAAGAAATTAAAAAGGAGAAGAAAAATAATTTAAACATTAACTGCTCCTTTCAACAGACCAACAGAAATCCACAGTATAGTTGTCCAAACCATCCTTACATACATAGATACATCTCTTTACCCCACTCCCTCTCCCATCCTTCTCAACTCAGTAATTCCTCCCTTCTGAACAGGTGCATTCCCTTTTCCCAGTATCTACTGAATCCTTCAGAGTCTACTTTTTTATTTCAGGTGCTCACACTACTGAGGCAATACAATGTTTACACATGAGAGTCTGATTTATTTTCCTAAAGAATATGTTCTCTTGTTGCATCCGTTTACCTATAAAAGCCTCAAGTTTATCTTTTTATAGCTGAGTAATGCTCCATTGAGTAAAAATACCAAATCTTTTTTATCCATTCCTCAGTTAATAGGCATATGTGTTGTTTCCAAGACTTAGCTATGACAAATTGTGTTGCTATAAAAATGGGTGCACATATATCACAGTGGTGTGATGTTTTCAATTCTTCTGGAAAGATACCTAGGAAGGGGGTGGCTGGGTTGAATGGGACCTCCAATTCTAACTTTTTGAGAAATCACCACACTGATTTCCATAGTGGTTGTATCAGTCTACACTCCTACCAAAAGTGGAAAAGGGTTCCTTTTGCTCACAGTCCCTCCAGCATCTGTTATTGGTTGATTTCTTGAAGATAGCTATTCTTTCTGGGGTGAGATGAAATCTCAGTGTTGTTTTAATTTGCATTGCTCAAATAACCAATGATGTTGAATACTTTTTCATATATTTAATTGCCATTTGTATTTCTTCCCTTGAAAATGTGTATTCATATCAGATGCCCATTTTCTGATTGGGTTTTTTAATTTGGGGGCCTAATTTTTTAAATTCTTTATATATACTAGATATAAGTCCTCTGTCTATGCAAAAGTATTTGTGTGTTATTCTGCACTGTCACTTAATTTTCCAAAAATAAATTATAGGGTTAAACAAAGAGGCTATCTACATGGTGCGGGTTAGAAAACATTGCAAAAGTAAACAAGCAGTAGTCAGGTTTGCTAACAAAGGAGATGCTACAGCATGGGGGAAAAAATCCAATTCCTTGGTACTATGTTTTTATTGAAACTGACCAAAATGCAACACAGAGTAGGTGAGTGAGTCAGAGCAAATACATCATTGTGTCTAAGTCTCAGCAGCTTCTCCTACGCTGTGATTTGTGCACCGTACAATCAATTCGGTCCTATCTTACAGTATTGATTAGGAAGATGGCTGAAATGATTGTACTTTCCAGAGTCAGGTTCAGCAGTTTACAAGCAGACCAAAATCCAGTCAAGTATTTCATTCATTCTCTATCTTATTCTGTTTCCTTAAGTCTGCTGCACAGTCCATAAGCTTACAATCTTTTATCTCTTTGAGCCATTCTCTTTCTTGCTTCTTGCCTTCCCAAATTTTATATTTCATGTAGTGAGATTTTCAGTTAGGCCAGGGTTGAGCTAAAGTCACTCAGGGCAAAGACTCCTTCAAAAGGTTATTCTCCTCATAAATTACCACTCGGGGGTTGCATTTTTATCTCATTTCCAGGCCTAGTCACATTTTGTTCATCTCAGTTTCTGGGTTCTGTGTATCTCAACAGGCTGGAGAGAGACTGTCTTTGCATAATAGTCATCCCCAGACATTTTCTGGAAGATGATTTCATTCTCTGTATTCAAAATCTTGCCTCTAGTGTCACATATCAGTCATAATAGGTTCGTATACTCTGTGAAAAAAATCTTGGTGGCTTAGAACAACAAAGGTGTATTTCCTACTCAGGCTACTGAATGGCTGACTGATAGAGAGACTTCTCAATGTCATCATAGAACAGGATACCCAGGCTAACAAAATGACCATCATCTCACCATGCTGGGGGAAAGAGACCTCTGGGTAATATCACATTGACAACTGAGCACTCCAGTGCAATGTGACACACATAGGTTTCATTCACAATTTGTTGTCCCCTAACCAACCACAAGAAAACATGGAAAACAACCCTACTGCATTTGAGGAAGGTAGAGACTGAAATATTTGGTGGATGATACCAGTGACAATTCTTGTATAGAAATTTCTGCATTGATGTTGTCATATGATCTATAAATTATCAAGTTTTATCTGTTGCCCACAATACAGATGCTTATCACAGTAACCTACTAGGTATTTATGTTAATTACATGCATCAAAGCAGAGCATATCTGTTTCCATTTTCTGTTATTTCAAACTACTCTGGGGTTTGATTCCCCGGCATCACATGCTGCACAGGCCCTGCCCTTGGGTGCACTAAGCCAGCCACTAAGACCAGGAGTAGTGGTATACATATGTAATCCCAGCACTAGGGAAGCTGAAAACAGGAGGATGAGTCCTAGCTGTGTAGAAAGACCCTGTACAAAATACATTAAAATCACCTAATTTTCTCAGTCTTCATTGTCACTAATCCCCCAACACACGCATAAAGCTCCTTATCCAACTTTAACTACTCCAATAATTTCCTAATTGACCTCATTATTTCTAACTTTGCCTGCCAAAACCCATTTCTTTGCATAGCATCAAGTGCTTCTTTTCAAAACGTAAATCAAATCTTCTCCTACTTAGGACTTTTCCATTTATTCCCATCAAAAATAGAATACAAACTCTTCACCACAGCTTTCTGACAGCTCTACTCTCTGTACCTCTTCAACTTCACTCGGTAACATTTCTCACTGCCCATGTAACTGCATGCACAATACCCTTTGCTGTGGTCTTCAAGCAAACCAAGGTAATCACTATCTTAGGACCTTTCTATTAAGTCTTTCCTCTACCTAGAATGTTATTTTTCCAAGTGTTCACATGGCTGGTATGCCCTTGTCATTCATATCTTAAATCAATGCACTATCTGCAGACAGGCTGTTTCTGCCCACATGATCTAAAAATATGACCCTTTCCAATCACTTACTCTTATTCATTCACTTAATAAATATTTTAAGTGTCAGGTGTGTGCCAGACACTATTTCAGATGCTTAAGTATATTCATGAACAAAATAAATATTCTTGTTTGAGTGAGGGAAGACAAAAAATATACAGTAATTACTCTAAGGTGTATATTTTATTAAAAGATGATTTTTAAAAGGAAAGAAAACCAGGAACATATGGGTGCTTAGTTTGAAAGGCTCTCATTTAGGAAAATTGAGATAATATGGAGCATTTCTACAGCTTGATCCTGACACTTCTATATAATTTATATCTCTGCATTATAGGAGGTTATGATTAAGGGGAAGCTTGTCTACATAAAGTATTTCATATAATCAAGGAGGCAAGAATGAAAGAACTCAGAGTGTTATCATTTTCCTACATTTTTGAAATTCTTTTTTGGAGGTAGGAGATGTTGTCCTGTGTGTTGTATAGGATATGAAAGTCGGAACACACTTAAGACGCTCATTTATCATAATGTGGAGGCCAACACTTCTCCAAGAGACAGGCTAACAAAAGAAAAGCATGCAGATTAATTTAACTCAAGTTTCACATGACACAACAGCCACCAGTAATTAAAAACATTAACTCAGGAAAAACTCTATTTTTAGACTTAAGTTCAAAGAAGAATCGGTGACCATATAGAAATGTGATTGGACAAAACAGCATGATTGAATGATAATAAATCATTTCAGGGCAGAACACAGCATAGTACGTGTATTCAAAGTCTTTTAGACTCGGCAGCATTCTTCCCTCCCAGATAAGGGCAAGAGCCCTCTGGAATGAGGAACTTCAAGGAAGAAGAAAGAAAATGACCTTTGTAAGACTTACAGGTTACTTTGAGAAAGAGGAATTCTAATTTACAGACTGATCTTGGGGAAGAGGAATTCTGGTTTCTATGACTTGTTTCTAGGGACAAAGGACAGGGGACATAAAGATGATAGCTCAAAGTACCCAATGTAGCAAGGCATCATACTTGGCAAACCATATTCTGAGCTCTGTCAGAAGAATGCTTGCCCTTATCTCTGGCCTCTTCCTAAGAGACAACCGCAACTGTCTGCAGACCTTGCCACATGTCCCTTCAAGAAGAAGGAGTGGTCCCTGTTTGAGAACCACTGATCTAGAAAATGAGCATCAGTTATACTGTGGAGAGACACACAGACATTATGTGCTACCTGGTGAAAGCATAAAACACAGCGCATGGAATAGTCTTGCCTAAAAATATGAACAAAACTTGGATATAATTAAATTCCCAGATTTAACTATCAGCATACAGGAAATAGAGATCTACACTGGATAAAAACAGGCAATCAGTAAAAATCCAACTGTACAAAACAATCAGTTTCTTCAGCCTAAGACAACAAGACAAAAGACAGGCTGATAGGGAATCCAGAGATCAAAGAAAAGCAGCCAAATTTGGAGAAATGCAACAATGACTACATATTTGGTGAACTTAAATAATTAAAATTTTGGCAAAATAACAATATTGCGATTATATTCAGAGAATTTGATTTTGTTGGAGACCGATACTAAAATACAAGAGATTTTCGTTACTCCCAGATTTCATATTTACACAGCTTGGGCTACTCACTAAACTACTCGTTAGCTAGAAATGAACCCTCCAACCACTTTCGTAATCATTCAGGATCTATGCAGCAGCCAATTGTGAATATACTGAAGTTCATGTTCTCAGCTGAGGCTCACAGTATAAGCAACTGTCCTCACAACCTCCTTTAGTGCCTTTAGCTAGGCTTATTTTCTGATAATCTTACTGTTTAAAATAGACCGGAGCCACAGTGTTCAAGTTCTGTCTAATGTTTCCCTAAACATGAAGGCACTACTTTGCTTAATACATACACCAAAAAAACAACTTTTTCAGGCATGTTATAGTGTTGTTGGCCATAAGCTCAGCATTAATGAATGAGGTATCTATTAAAGAAGGTGCTCTGAAATGGAAACACACAGAAAGCAAAGTTCTGCCAAGGTCTGTTGATAGAGAGGAGACCAAGCATTCACAGGAACCGAACTCCATAGCTCCCCTGGCAACAATAGTTTGTTATTCACTAACTCAGTATTCACAGAAGCATGATAGAACATAATTACCACAAATGATGAAATTAATCTGTATTACAAATACAGTTATACAACTCTTAGATTTGCTACAGAATGATCCAGGATGAGGAGTAGCAGATGGGGTAGCTGGCAAAAGATGGATCATAGTCAATAACTTAAAACTCAGTGATGAATATTTGTGGTTTTAGTATATTGTATTTTTTATGCATTTAAATATTCCATAATAAAGGCAGTAAAAATGGAGTACATGAGTGGGATAGAATTTAGGAAGCAGGCAGCAGAAGTTTACAGTTTCAGTCAAGTTGGGTAAATAACACTTCAGAAAGAATTAAGGGAAATAGCTACAATAAGAACAATCCAAGCAAGGGGAATAGGTCCTGCAAAGGCCCTGAGGCAGGGCACAGAGCATAGCAAGGAAATCTGCATGGCTGGAACATAGTGAGCCAAGAAAGGATGAAATCACAGCGGTCAAGGGGATCTAGATCATGTGAAACCCAGTAGGTCACAATAAGGGTTTTTATTAGATGGGCAGGCAGCTGGAGGATTTTGAAAAGAAGAATGATATGATCTGACTAAAATTTTAAATGGTTATGTAGCTTCATTGTTGAGTCTAGACTTTAAAGAATCCGGAATGAAATAAAACAAGAGTCATTGTGATAATTCACAGAAGAAACACTGGTAGCTGGGGCCAGGAGTGGTAGCAATGGAGGCTGTGAGATGTGCCTGGATTCTGGACATATTCTGAAAGCTGAAACAATGATGTGATTTCCTAACTGGCTGGATGTGAGACAAGAGAGAAAAGAAGGACAAGATTTTATGCCTTAGTAACTGAGAAATAAGTTCCTAATGACTGATGTGGTAGAGAGAATTTTTTTGCTGTGAAAAAATAAGAAGTTTGGTGGTAAGCACGTAAAACCTTGAGATATGTATTCAGATGCCCATAGAAGTGTCAAGTAGGAAGCTGTGTAAGTGAATCTGGAATTCAGGGATGAGGCTGGCCCACAGACATAAACAGGTGGTCGTTACTTAGAGACAGTACCGGAAGCCATGACACCAGATGAGTCTTCAAAAAGCAAGAAAGAATGCAGAGTATTTCATTTCCCCAGAACTGATTTGAATGTGTGGCCCTTTCTTAGTATCTGTGGGAGACAGGATCTAGGACTCATGGGACACAAACAGCTACAGATATTTAAGTCTCTTACATTACGCTACACGATAGAGTGCCATGCCTAGCCAGGGGGCAAGCCACAAGGAACCAAAGCTAGTGGGAATTAAAGAATCAAAGACTGCAAGTCAAGTTGTTTTCTAAATATAAATGTGAGCAGGTTATCTGCATAATTCCATTTTACCTCTTCATGTATGAGCCAACATGAGCTCCAGAGAGTCCTGGTTCTGGGGTTCAAAGCTCAGTTTTAAAGTTACATTTAAAACTGTGAATTCTGGTTCCAGCTCCTGCACAACTCGCTGCACAGCAGTTTGACTTTTCTAAGCTCGGCTTCCACATCTTAATACAGTATATCTAAATTAATGCACAGCCAAAGTAGAAGTAGCATCTCTTTTGGAGCATTGCATGCATGGTAGGTGACATGACATGCATGCTGAGCTTAGTGTTGACATGTGTAATCCTTCAATAAGTAAAATCATTCTCTCAAACCATTTTTGTGGCTATTATCACAGTGCAAACACCAGAAGCAGACTCAAAGTGAGAGACGCAAGCCAGGAGCTGAAGATTAGTGGAGAAGGGGTTGGAATAAGAAAATCAAGTGCTGAGTTAGCTGCTGTAAAGGGGAAAAAAACAAAAGCAATGCTTTAGGTCATCAGAGCTCATTTTTGCCATGCAAAGGGTTGACAGCATGGTTAGTGTGGGGAGCACAACAGGACAGGACCAATCCCAAAAACACAAAACACAGAGATGACTGTGTCAGAAGCGCTCTCATTACATCCTTTAAAATATCTATATGATTATGAATAAAAGCTGCTGTTTGCTTGGTATCTGCTGCCCACTTGGCATGGCTTGTACTTTCCTGTTAATACTCATCACATACCTGAGGCTAGCCAGAGAAGGACACGAGGCCAGCACTTTCAGGCAATGACAGAACAAGGCTGCAAACCCAGCACTTCTCTGGACACAGAACAAAAGCCTTTTCAAAATAGTTGAAGCTAGTATTCAAGTTACTTGAAGCTAGTATTTCAAGTATGGCAAAGAAGATAACTTTCAATTAATGAAAGATTTAATTAAACATAAAAATCTCTTTCATGCTACATAAGAGAAGTTAATAACATTACTAAAAAGATTATCTAACAGAGTCGAGGGAGGATGACAGGGCTGGGGAGGGGCAAAGTATACTCAAGGACGAACATTTCATGAGGTTTTGGGGGCCTCATTGCATGGTTACACAGCTCATCAGAGTACATTTTGCGCTCCAAAATTGCTCAAATAAATTTTAATGTTCTCTCACCACAAGAGAATGATAAATTGGTAAGGTGAAAGACATATCAATTAACTTTATTGACTCCATAATATACAGAGATATCAAAATATCATGCTTTACCCCCATAAACATACTCAATTACTATTTGTCAATTAAAAATAAACTTCTTTAAAATAGCCTATCAATCCAGAGACAGGAAAAGGAATGTTGCAGGACTGTCCTGCTACAAGGTTGTATATGGTTAGATTTCTGGATTTTCTTATGTGTGAACATAAGAATTATATAATTCTTTATATATA
>NW_004524686.1:1329669-1331934 GCF_000260255.1 Octodon degus | reverse complement strand
GCAATGTGTTAATTATTGGAACTGTCCTAACAATTTGATTTGAAACTGTCTCATTGCTATTTGTTTTGCAATAAAATTATGGAAAAATAAATAAATAAATAAATAAATAAAATATTCTATCAAAAAGATGAAAGTAAACTTTTAAATACCAGGGACATGGTGAATGTGGGCTTTGAATCTTAAAAGGCCTGCTTCTAACTTCTGGACTTGTTTTGCTAGACAGAGGCCGAGTTGGGTACATTCATGCCCACAAGGGCTTTCTTGTCTTTGTCATCAAAGAACAGTCTGTACTCTCCTTTCCAGACACTGGTCTTCTGCAGCTAAATAGTAGTGTGTAGGACCAAGCTTCACACACTGCAAAACATCTGATGCAACAGCAGAGCTTAGTCACCTCTGCCTGTGCAGTAACCAGGTTCACAGATGGATCTGGACAACATTCAGCATAGCCCCTCACTCTCAGGAGGGCTTCTAAGGGATCCTCTTTGGAGACAGACACCCACAGTGTCCATACACCTACCACATCTGAATGAAGGTAACAAGTCAGGAGAGAAGCCAAAGTATTTAAAAAAAAACAAAAACAAAAAAAACCTTATGAAGATTTTCATATTTTAGGACTGGTCAAATGGCTCAGTGGATTAAAGTGCCTGCCATGCCAGCCCTGTCCCCTGGGCATACTGAGATGGCAATTGAGACTGCTCGTGGTGGTGCATGCCTGTAATACCAGCTCTTGGGAGGTTGTAAACAGGTGGATCAGTACAAGTCCAATTTGTAGTGAGACCCTGAACACCCCGTAGACCCTTCCCTAAAATACCAAAAAAAATTTTTTTTCATATTTTAAATAAATTGAATTTCTGATGTCAGTGATATATGATATGTGAGATGTCCCTGGACAGGTCATTAAAGAGACTTCTGTAGATTGAAGACTATCTACCACCTTCATTAAAAAAAAAAACTGAATTAAGGCTGAGACCCGGTCTTTTCTCCAAAATCTTGGGACCACACATTGTTAGAGGAGCAGTTATTCAAAGTTGCAACATTAAGTCTAACTCTTCCTCTAAATCAAAGGATTAATTTTAGAATGGAAATTAAAAAATGGGTTTTCTTTATAAACTACAGCCTAAGAAATTTCATTTATATCTCAGACTTCCTTCCCATTACTTCCCATGAAATGTTCAATATAATATATTGTTGGTGGGCTCAAAAATGAGCCTGAGAAATGACAAGTTTAAAATTTGTGTTACAACAAACATTTAATCAATGATCATTTTTTAAAATAAATGTCATGAGTTAGGCATATGCTAGACACCCAGATCATGTTTCCTGCCCTTGGCAAGCTTCAAACATGGAAACCTTCCAAAATTTGTGAAAACAGACAAATTTATAATTTCATATGAAAAAATATTAATGACTATGCATAATGATTTAAGAGATCAGCACAGAAATGTAAACTCAGGGTGATGTCAGGTAAGACAGCTCAGAGATGACAGGATTATTCAAGATTAGATTATAACCCTTCCAATAGGTAGATCCCTGATGTCATCACTCCTGCCAATAAAACAGAATATGTTCACTTTGAAGAGGGTTGGGTCATATGCATCTACACTTGCTGACATATTGATATTTAGTAAACACTAAAAAATGTTTATTAATCAAAGAGGTATCCCTGGCAACGATATCCACTGCTTTTACCCAAGAGATAGATGATATTGGTGTTTCTGTAGCCAAGTAAAAAAATCAATATGCTTGCTTATTAGCAAACCATTTGCATGCTGCAGTGATGGTTTTCTCTGCTCTAGAACTGAACAGCATATACTTTTATCTCTATGAATGGCACTACCACCCCCTAGATGGAGACCTAAGAGAGATCCTGACATTCTGCCTCTCTTATGCTACGTCTTTAATCCTGTTCCAGCTCTTCCCTCTGACCTGTATCTTGTGCCTCTTATCATTCTGACAGGACCAGTGGCCTAGCTCCATCAGTCCAAAATATCACCAAGATGGGATGTTTTCAAGTTTCAAATCCAATCATTTTCTTCTGTACTTAAAACTATCACTAACTGCATATTTCTAAGAATATTTTCCAAGATCCCCACTGTGGCTCCAAAGGTCTTGCATGATCTGGTAGCTTCCAATTATATTGTCCTCCCTCACTGTTTGAGCTCCAACCCACCAATAGTATCCATATTCTCCCAGTAAGTCATTTTCCTTCCATCTCAGGGCCTCGTAACCCTTTTTTCTAGAATCTTCCTACTCAACCCCCAGTCC
>NW_004524686.1:1322350-1329254 GCF_000260255.1 Octodon degus | reverse complement strand
AATATATATATATATATATATATTTAGGAGGAAAGTCTTCAGATGCATAGAGAGGGTGTATGAGGGAGGCCACTAGATTAGGGTAATGTCTTTAGCTAACAGAAAACTTGGGGACAGGACATAGAAAGAACATGGGAAAAGGAATGAGAAGTAGTAGTTCAAATCCATTTCTATAACCTGCAAGATGTATGACTTCAGGCTTTGCCATTTAACCTCCCATTTGGCTTCTCACCTAAAAATCTAGACATCTATACACCTCAGGTAACATGGTGAAGGGAAGATTTCTGTGTCAGAGGAAAAGATCTGTAAAAAACTAACAGATCATTATCCTATAGCCAGGGAAATAATGTACTCTATGTTAACTCTTTTAAGTGTTTCAAAGAATTTAATTCTGGGACAACTCTTGATTTTTCCCCATTGTAGAGCCAAAAGAATTCTTCAAACACAGGTGATATATCTAGTTCCACAGTCTGAGTCTGACCAAATTCTACAGCAAATTTCCAAATTTCGTGGATGCTTTCCAGAGGGCAAATGTAACTTTACAAAACATTGCCTTTTTCTTGTATTCAAGAGTGATTGGTGAATATAGTCTCTGAAGGTGGAAAAGTCAAATCTTTTTGACCTCCGAATTGATGCCTCCTTTGGCAAACTGCTATTATTGAACATAGTCAAGAAGAAGATAACGCCCTAAGGAGTCATGAACTCAAATGTTTACAGGAACAGGCAGGTAACAGAAAGGAGAGGCAGCCTGATTGAGGCCTATAGACAGAGATGAGAGGAAAAACCATGGTCCAAACCAGAAGGTAAATGATGCTATTAATAATTATGGGAGTGGTGGACACCAGCCACACTTTCCCAAGCTAGGCTATAGAGCTTCCCTGTGTAGGCTGACCTTGCCTAATGATACCACTACTGCTCAACTCAGCACAACTGTTAGGGAACATCAACCCTCCTAATGACAGGTTTCTTTTCACATTCTATGAGAATTAGAAATTTGGTCTACGTGTAATATTTTCTGACCTTAAATGTTAAAAGCAATTCGTCCTCCTCTTCTTTCTCCTTCTTATCCTCTTCTGCTTTTCTTCTATTACATTGAGTGCATCATACAAAACATATCTTTAGGCAGTCAGCTTGGGAGCTCTGTCTCTCTAGATTTTCTTCATCACAATCACCATCAGCACTGTTATTATTCTCCAAAAACATATGTGTTCACTGAGGAAAGGAGAGGTGAATTAAAGTCAAAAAGAAAAGAGGAAAAAGAAAATATTCTGGACTACATAGTACATAATAAGGCCTTAATCACACTGTTGAATTAATAAATGTGTTTGTGAATTTGCAAGTAGGATCTTGACATCTCTGCATGAAAAAAGAGTTAAGCACTTGAACACCCTCTTCACCCTAGATTGGAATGTGAATTCTAGTTGACACTTAAACGTTCTTATCTCCCTGGCAAGCACAGGGTACTGAGTTCAATCCCGGTACCAGAAAAAAAAAGAAAAAATAAACTTTCTTATCTCATTCCTTCACCTATAAAATGGACACATCACCTACCTAGAGGGCTGTGTGAAGAAATAATGGGGACACGTGGGAAACACCTACAATGCTGTGGGGTACACAATAAAAGCCTAGTGAACGTGATTCCTCCACTTCTCTAGAAGAATGAGAGACAGCTCTTATTTTTCTTTTCTTGATGATTCTATTGCCTTGCAACAAAGTATCACCCCAATCAAAGCTAGCCCTTCTCGACTTCCTGCCCCATAGCTGAAACTGGCTACCCACTAGCTCCAGGTTTTCTTCCCTGCCTTTTCCAAGACTTTTCTTTACAATCCTTTTCCTCTGGGCTGAGAGTGAAATGGGAGAAACTTGATATTCTCTGGCTTTCACTGTTCACTTTCAGACTGAGATCTATTTCCTTTAAGCAACTTTGAAATGGCAAGCTTTTCAAGGGCCACCCTGTATCCTCCTCTCCTTGGTCCCATCTCCACCCTAGCACAGGGTCTCATCAACAGTAAATCATCAGTACCTCCCTTCTGAGGAAATAAACTTGCCTTACAAACTATTTAAATTCCACTCTTGAAATTCCAACTCTTCACAAAGCCAGAGCTCATAGGCTAGATTTAGAATTAGCTACTAATTGTAGAGAGGTCCACTATTAATAGGTAATTAATAAGCACCCATCTGGTTCTCAAGATTATTATGTGGAAGAATAAAAGCAAATTTTAACAAATTCATCTTTCTTAAGTAATGCAGATGTACTGATTTATAGATATAATGGACAGGTGAAGAGAGTCTAACCAGCTGTTAATATCCATCATAAAAACACATTTAGCTAAGGAGTGATTGCATTGAAAGTCATGAACATCGTATAAAGGTAATTTCACTGTCAGCTTGTATTTCATGGAGTAAAACTTTAAAAGCTACTTTGCAGTGAATGGCTAGGGAAATCAGGTCCATTCATTTAGAAAGACTAAAATGCTACTTACATTCATAAAACCTTCAGTAGAGGAGCACACTCTTCCAGTGAGGTGGGAGCTTTTATCAGATACACTTTGCCTTGCACACCCAGTTCTCAGTTCCAGTAAACCCCTCTGATAGGAAGATCATTTTACACTGGTAGGGTCGTGAAGATAGAAAAGCAAAGAACCCTCCTGGCATAGGCTGCTCCTCACATTTCACTCCTACTTGGCCTCTGACACATCGTTTTTCAGTCCAAGGAAATAATGATCACTCTTCAGTTAAAATGAAAACTAATGCACAGTTTTAAGTGGTCTTTGTTTCCATTTCCTGAGACTGGGAAATGGCCATAAAGCATCATTAAACTAGGTCTGTTGCTGGAATAACTAACAGCTTCTCAGTTGAAACCTGAGGCTCATCTCTGTCTTCCCTGCACAGTAACCAGGCAATCACCTGTGAGTTTTGTTGGCTGAATAAACAGGTATGTAATAGAGGCTGTCAAAAAAAAAAAAAAGAAGTCCCAAAGTGATACAAGCAGACAAACGTACCTCTAGTATGAAGCATATGGCTGGGGCTGAGGGAATCCCTGAAAGGGTTTTGAGCTGATGGTCTTACACACTTAAGGATATTATCTCAATACGGCTCTGGGGCATCATTTCCCATCTCTGTGCTACAGGATGTACAGGCCAATAAGTATCAACCACGTAGCCTGACAGAGGGAGACTGGGGCTAGGAGGAAGTCACCAAGGCCTCATCCAGACACATCTCACAGCCTGTTTGACAAGGTACACGGAATCATTTGGGCACTCTGGGGATGTTACAAGACTCATGATCATGAGAGAATAGCGGAACTATGCCAGGTCAGTAAAATGAGTGGGATTCCTACAAAAAATGTAGAGAGGAAAACAGCTAAGATATGACCACTGTGCTTCCATAATGCTCTAGCTAGGCATGCAGAAAGGGGAGTGTAACTATGTCATGAAGATCTAGCTCATCTTGTGCCTCTCCCCAAGTTCGTTTGTTCCTAGATCAAAGTTATAAGTTCAATATGTTAGAATAAATCAACCTAGGAATTTTAGACATAAATTTATATGTCCAAGTTTTTATCAAGACAGAAACAAAAATAAAGCAAACTACAAGTGTAACCTATCATGGCCATGTCAGATAGCAGATTATACACATCCCTCATCTCCACCTTGACGTCACCCGATACCTCCTCCCTCAAGCACCATTCATGAGGTGACAGAGGCTCAGAGACTCTCCAAACAGCTACGTTTTTCTCATACTATGAATTTGCTATAGAAAAAAAGCAAGCATAGGTTCTCCAGTGCTACTACAAGTGACATGAATTCCCAGGCTCCTGTTGAGCTGACAAAAGTCTGCAGTCAGAAGTGAACTTGGTCAGAAAGAGCCCTGGTTATTGTAATTCTCTAATAGCGACATTTTCCAATTTCTGCAATGTGTCAATCACAAACTTCCTCCAACAAGATTTTGTTCTCATAGCCGACTGTTTCAGTTCACCTCAGGGAAGGAAACACAAACACAAAAGCCTGAACAGGGATACAGTCTGGAAGGTTGACTTCTCATTTACTTCTATCTTTGGAGTTCATGGTGCTCTAAGCTCCAGCATTAAATTTTAAGCATTTGATGCAGAAGGATCAAGAGGAAGCCAGAAAAGTGTTCAGCTTCATCGACCAGCAGTCTTGCTACGCCTTTGCAGCAAGAAAAAGAGAAGACTGTCCAACATTGATCAGAAAGTGAAGCATCTATTTCCAGAGACTTGGGAAATATTTTTAACAAATTTTAGTTTGGAGTATACAGGCATGTGACCCTCACAAAGGTCAATATTCATTGGAATATTATTTGCTGTAGTGCTAGAAATCAAATCTTATTTTGACTATCAACACAGATGGAAATAGATGGTAATCGTTCTGAAATTATTATGTGTGGAATGAAATACGCTTAATACAGCAAGTTATATCATAGCATTTTACATGAAATGAAGCTATAATGGCGGTTTTATTGTTAGGCATTTGCCTGATAAATTGTCAACATGATAAATATAGAATAATAATCTGAAATGTCTTTTTGCTCTTTTAGTCCTTCAAGCAATAAGAATTTAAAGCATTCATTTTATGACTATAATGTAGTTTCTCCAGTTTTCCAGCCGAAGCTTCTTTTCTGTGACTGGATAGGTTGATAGATGAGAAATAGTCTTGTGGGAAAAGGAAATAGTGGTATCAAGCATTATAAGAAAGAAATGATAATTTACATTTGTGTAATG
The DNA here is from genome assembly GCF_000260255.1 of Octodon degus. NCBI lineage: Eukaryota > Metazoa > Chordata > Mammalia > Rodentia > Octodontidae > Octodon > Octodon degus. The sequence goes on along the minus strand of NW_004524686.1, from coordinate 1,324,516 downwards.
CTTCATGGCTTTTCTTTCATTCACTCAGTGAGCACATTCTCGGTCCCTACTATGCGCTATAGTAAGTGTTATTTGGATCATGGATACCATACCAAACTGTTCACTGGAACAAAAAACTGACAGACATTTCCTCAAGACAGCACAAGCATTGATATGAATCAGCTCAACCACATCCCTTCCCTTGTACTATTGTGTACTTGGGTCAGAGACTCACTGGAGCTTTGTCCTGAATGACATTACTCCCTAGTGAATCACATGGGATCTGGTGGGATAGGAAGAGGCCACCATAGATTTCAGTGAGTGGATCTTGCTCTTCGTTATGCTCTCAGCCAGCCGTCTCTTGGTCTCAGCGCCTCTCTGGTCACCTGCTGCTCTCTTCTTGCTGCTCTGCATCAACAGCAGATGTGCTGGAGGACAGTGGTTAAGAAACAGGTTGTGGAGCCAGGAAGCCCTGGTTTCGATGGCAGCTCTGCCATGTAATAGCTAGGTGATCCTGGAGAAGTTAATTAACTTCTTTTGGCCTCGGTTTTATTGATCCATAAAGTGTAGGAATTAATAGAAACACCTCATCAAGTTGTTGAAGAATTCATTGACATCAATCATAGGAACAGTTAGTGGTGTGTTTCTTGAGCAATAAAAGTTATGACAAAAACTAACATAGGATTTGTGGAAATGTCAAGTGCTGCTCTAAGGAGTGTGCATGCATCCATACACATAATCCTCAGAACCATCCTATGACGAAAATACTATTATCTGCATTGTACTGACAAGGAAATTTTTCAGAGAAGTGAGGTAAACTACTGATAGTTACTCAGCTAATAAGAATCTACTTCTACGCTACTCTCAACTCTGTAGTTTTAGTGACTGTGCTAATGTACCAACTGACTTAGTCATCCCTGAGTGTGTACACATTTGCTTGACCTCAAAGTTGCTTAACAGAATTGCTCCTAACGTCAGCTCACCATGACTTCCGTTGGTCCTGATGCTAATTCTTGGTTTCACTGTTTCCTTCTTTAAATCCCGCTTCATCTTTTCACAACAAATTCCATGAAAGTTTGCACATTAAGATATGTAGCTAATATGTAGCCAAAAAAAACTGGGCCAGTTTTTTGTGGTTGTAAAAAGTAAGGTTACCTAGGGCCAGCCAGCTAGCTCAGCAGATTAAAGCACCTGCTTAGACAGATGCAGGGGCTAGGGGTTCGATTCCCAGCCTGCCCTGCCAGCCCTGCCCCTGGGCAGCACTGAGACGGCAAATGAGACTGGGTGTGGTGATGCGCACAGGTAATACCAGTGCTTGGGAGGCTGAAATACAGGGAAGGATCACTACAAGTCAGATGTATGTAGTGAGACGCTGTAGACCTTGCACTAAATACATAACAAAAAGCAAGGTTACTTGATTCAAAACAACACCAGATGGAAAAGCATTTGAGCATGGCAGGTAACAATTCCTTTCTAGTAAACCCATTCTACAGATTCAGATCAAGGTTTTTAAGCCAGTTGACTAACCCAAGTCCATTCTGTTAGTTATTGCTAGTCAATGGGTCTCCAACCTGGGATTTTTTTTTCCTTTTTTTCTTTTAAAGAGAATAAAAAATAATTTTAAGAAACATTACAAAATTTAAAAAAACAAGATGATAGGAATTCAACAGTGGTTTTATAATTCATATTGTCTTCAAAATACTTGTTCTGGTTATCAGATATAAGTATGTAAAATTGGTTAAAAAAATAATAATAATAAGCACTAATGTTCCTTTCAATAAATCAATAGAAATTAGTAGAACAATTATCTTAGCTATCATATATAGATATGATAGATTTCTTCTGTCTTTCTCTGTTCTTTTCCCTCATCTCATTTCTTCTTTCTTTTTGAGCAGCTTCTTTCCCTTTCACAATATCTATCATAACTTTTGGATCTTACTTACTCTTTCAGATTCTTACACTAGGGAGACAATATGATGTGTATACATGAATATCTGACTTGTTCACTGAAAATATGGTCTCTGGTTGCATCCATTTACCTGTAACAGCTGTGAATTTATCTTTCTTAATAGCTGAGTAATACTCCATTGTATTAGAATACCGTGTCTTTTTACCTATTCTTAGTTGATGGGCATTTGGGTTGTTCCCAAGATATAACTATGACAAATTGTATTGCTATAAACATGG
>NW_004524686.1:1277564-1321346 GCF_000260255.1 Octodon degus | reverse complement strand
GAATGTTTTTTCTAGCTCTGTGAGGTATACTAATGGTATTTTAATTGGGATTACATTGAATCTGTAAAACAATTTTGGGAGTATGGGCATTTTCACGTTGGTTCTTCCTATCCATCGGCTAGGAATATCTTCCATTTCTGAAATCATCTTCTCTTTATCACAGTACTATAATTTTCATTGTATAGGTCTTTTACTTCCTTTGTTAGATTGATTCCCAAGGATTTCAGGTTTTTGGATGTTATTGTGAAAGGTGTGGTTCCCCTAATTTCTCTCCCAGTGATTTTGTTGTTTCTATACAGGAATGTTACTGATTTTTGAGTGCTGATTTTGTATTCAGCTACACTACTGAATTTGGTTATTAAATCCTTAACTCTTTTGGTGGAGTTCTTGGTGTGTTCCGTGTGGGGTATCATGTCACCTGCAAATAATGAAATTTACTTCTTCCTTTTCAATTCTTGTTCCTATTATTTTTCTCTCATCTGATTGCTCTGGCTAATGTTTCCAGAACTATATTGAATAGGAGTGGTGGCAGTAGACACCCTTGACTTGTTCCTACTTTTAGGTGTTTTTTTGCTGTTGTTGTTATTTGTTTGTTTGGGGTGTGTGTGTGTGCACACGCACACGCACAGGTTTCACTATGCAGTTTGGATTCATAGTGATCCTCCTCTTTTCTGCCTCCTTTAGAGCTGGGATTACAGGCGTGTGCTGCCATGCCCAGCCTCCATCACAGACTCAGCACACTCAGGGGTGGGCCCAGTGTGGTATGCGGTGCTGGGGATCTAAACCCTGGCCCCTGTGCTTACCTAAGCAAGCACTTAGTCCACTGGGCTATCTCACCAGCCCTTGTTCCTAATTTTAAAGTGAAAGATTTCAGTTTTTGTCCAGTTAGTATGATGTTGGCTTTTGTTTTCTCATAGATGGTGTTTATCAGATTGAAGTAAAGATCAACTATTCTATTTTCCGTTGACTCTCAGAGCAGTAAAGTGCCCATATTTCCCACTGGGTATTTCTCTATGTTTATAATGATGCTGTATTAGCCACTTTTCTTTGCTAGGACAAAATATCTGACCTTGCAACTTAAGGAGGGTTTGTTTTGGCTCACAGTTTTACTGGACTCTGTCCATGATTGGCTCAGTGCAAGGCAGACCTGGCATGGTAGAACCACAGCATGGCAAAAGAAAGCTGTTCACTTCATGGTGGCCTAGAAGAGAGAAAAAGGAGGAGCCATGGATAAGAATACAGCCTTCACAGGCACTCAACCAGGGGTCTGACTTTGTGACCTGATCCCATCCCCACATGTGAACATTTTAGATTTAAAACATAATAGGGGCCAAAGCTTTCTGACCTTAGGGTCATCACCATACTCATTGTCTATAACCACAACAATATGTAACTATACCAAAAAATAAAGCAGTTGAACAGTATTTCATATCTTGGAGCTTAATCTGCTATAAAAGCACTTTGCTCCTGTATTTTCAACAAATGCTTTCTTTTTATTTTCCATAATTTTATTGAGAAACAAATAGCAATGAGACAGTTTCAAATCAAATTGTTAAGACTGTTTCAATTAACACATTGCATACTGTCTTCCTAGTGGTTATTTGTTGTACAAGATGCAGACATGATATCTTATTTACAAACACTATAGAACAAATCCCTCTATTCCTTGAATTAAGAGAAAGTAGCTATATATCTATCTTAACCACTTTGAATACACAGATAGAAAATGCACATTCATCTGTATCCCCTTTTTTTGTTCAGTTCCGTCATTTAAATATTAAAGCTCTATGAACTCAGCAAAATAATCCAAAATACTCCAGTAGTCCATAATAGTTTTGGGTCTTCCAATTGACTGGCAATATCAGAGGTTGTTGACCTGAGTCCCCTACAGCTCAACATAACAGCATGGCTTTACTTCTTATACTTCGTTTTTATACTTTTCTTCTGGATGGTTAAGACCAAGGTAAAGCAAGACCTATGCAACAAGAATTGTAGCCTTTAGATCTGATAAGGTCAGTCAAATACCTGTCCCTCAGTTTGTAGATCCTTTGTCAGTGTCAGCCATGTGGATGAGTCACAGCCATTGCTTGGCCAATGTGCTCTCTGTGAAAGCCTGAGAGAATGTTTTCTCTCCATGTGACTCTCCTTAGGCACACTCTACATCATTGATCACTTTCCTCTTTGACCCCATAATCTCCTTGATCAGAAAATATGGGACACAACTGAATTACATGACGTTACAGTACAAGTTCTCATATGTCCTGAGTCTTAATTGACCTTGGAAGGTTAGAGCCAAAATGTTAGCTGTCCTTGTGGCCCTCCTTTTTCTCTAATTTTTGGTCTGCAAACTTAGGTTGTTAACCTTCCAGAAGAGAAGCTTATTGTTATTACCCTACAACATTGTTATTACCCTACAACATAGGCAAGTGAGCTTAACCTCACTATCTGTCTGAATATCAAACAATTTATCTTAGGCATAACATGAAAATGGTATTTTTCATCAAGTATTGATATGTTAAACTTTAAGACCCTACAGAATATGACAAAAAAATTAAAAAATCAAAATACATTTAAAAATAAGAATAAATAATTATATATGTTTACACATAAGTCCAGAAATCTAACCATATATAGCACTGTAGCAGGACAGTCGCACAACAGTCCTTTTCCTGTCTCCTGCCTTCATTCACCATTCCCTTCCTTTTTGAACAATCATCTACCCAAGAGACAGCAAGGCAGCAACCAGCATGTCATGACAAGCAGAACATATTCAGAAGGCAAGAATGACAAGCACTCCAAGCATGAACCTACTATTACAAATTGCCATCTTCAGTGCAGTTGCTTAGTTCACAGGTGTCCGTATATATAGTTAGTCAGGGGGAGAATTCTTCCAGTTAACTGCTAGATTCAAAACTCTTCTGAAGATTCTCAGGATCATTCCCTTACCCATCTTCTACATATAACTGTATGGCTTGCCTCTGTCATGTTTCCTAGCCCTTCTCCTTGCTCTCTCTTCATTGTCTAGTCCTCAAGTTCTTGCTTTCCTTTTACTTGTATTATACCTTTCTATTTGTATTTCTTCTTTTGAGTTCTTATACTAGGGAAACTGTTTATAACAGCACAATTTGTGATATTCAAATCTTGAAAGTAATCAAGATGCCTGTCACCTGAGGAATGGATGAAAAAGATTTTTATACAATGGAGTATTACTCAGCTATAAAGAATGATAAACTCAAAGCCTTTATATTGAAGTGGATTCCACTTGAAGATATACTCATAAGTGAAATAAACCAGACACACATGTGTAAACAAATGCTTTCTAATAAACATTTGCCTTTGTTCCTCTTGATTTCTGTTTCTCTGTTGAGGGAAGAACTTTTCCACAGCACTGTTGACTCACAGTACTGCTTGCTCATACATCGCCAGATTAGGATAGGGAGCCTGCTACTAGACTTAAATAATAATCTGCAAAAATTCAAACCTTAGAAGAGAAAACTAAAGGTTTATAAGAGGGAGTGGGAAATTAAACAGCATGATACAATCCTTTCCATCTTAGCAGGGAGTTTTAAGTACTGATTGATTGTCCTTTAAGAGTTTGATCTTTAATATGTAAATTTTTCTCCAGGCCTGGAGGCAACAGCCTGAACATGATGCTTTTAGCAGTTTTGGATAAAGGTCTATAAATAGAAAGTAGCTATTGAAAACTAAGAACAGAGCATCACATTTGATGCTACCTTGGAACACAGAACTCTTCCTTAACTATCCTCAGGCCATTCGCCTTAGTGACACTGTGTCCATTATGTTGAAATACTGATTGAGACTTGTCTTCTGCTAGGCGAGACAAGAGAAGTGCTCACACTTAAGAAACTCCAGAAATTTCTCTTAATGACAAGTAATAATGATTGCAACAAATCAAAGAAATAATAAATTAACAAACCAACATTTCAAAGTCTTCTCAAGGGAGCACAAAGAATGTCACAAATGACCTTCTGAATGATAAGACATTGTTTAGCAAATGACTGAGATGTATGTGCTTTCTAATGGAAAGAAAACCCTACATATCCAATGAACCTACGTTTAAATCCTTTATCTTCACTCAGATCTCATTATACCTATCACAGAATCATCATGAAGAATGTATGCCATTTGTTATAATGCCCACACAGAAAAATTAATAAAAGTCTATTTCCTTCCTTTGCTCATGAGAGACTATAAAACAAATTTTCACTATAACAGGACAATTTGCCATTCATAATAATTATATTTGGTCTCAAATTGTAATACCCAGAAGCACTTCAAGTCCTAATAGGAATCACGCAATAGCACTCTTAGCCAAACTTATTCAACAGCTGGTTTCCTTTGAACCTCCTTGCTTTTTCAATAAAATAAATGTTTCTGGACTCCTAGCTGCTAGCAAAGGGAAAGAAGTCCATCTAGCTACAGTTTGGCGCCATCTACCCATTTTGGACCCTGCGCATTCCCCACTCACTCTCCAGAACAGCTCTGTGGAGGGAGGAGAAGTCTTTGATGATCTGATGCTGGCACTCACTCACCAAGAATTTTCATAATTTGCATCTAGGAAATGTTTAAGGCAATAAACTTAGATAATTAACTAACTTGGCATTGCTCACCATCCTTAGTGCACAGAATTAATTAAAGGCAGCATTGCAAGTGTTTGCAAGGGGTAAATTGGGGTGAAATTATGACAGTCAAATGGAACAGATTGGATATAGATGTGTCAGGGAGAGTTGTCTGAGAAATGTTTCTGACCTCTGGGAAACCAGATTAAATCACATGTTAGTTTTGTCTTCTGCCTTTAATGTGGTGATGATATCCAGAGTATATAAGATTAAGTATATAAGATCATTGACATGGGCTTTTTCACAGGCAGGGCATAAAAATCCCAGTAGTACTCCAGCATAGCTTCCGCAGAATATGACATATGTCTTTGAGACACTAAATTTGCAGTGAGAGGTAAATCGTTTAAATGTTTTTAGAGCTCAGAAGTGGCAACTCTTACTCACTAGTAAAGAAGTCACTGGGAAAAGAAATTGAGTAGGAATTAAAATGATTCACTCGCTGTGCCAGTAAGATCTTATGGTCTTATTAGTCAGTGACTTTAGGGAGTGATTAAAGAACGTGGAAGGGATCTTGGTGTAGAGAGGAACAGGAGGTGTAGTTTTGATATTGCATTTCCCAAAATGAGTTTTAAGTTAGTTAATTGTGTTGCACTGTAGTCTCACAGTAGTATTCCAGTGTATAGCAGCTATGCACAAAAGCTCTACCACGCCATCAATTCAGCCACTAAACTCTTTTCATTGATGAGGGGAAAAGGATGGCCAGTCAGCCATCCCATTATGAAGGGAAACTCTAACAGCATCTTACTCCAGAGGCTGGTATGTGAGAGAATTTCCTTGCTAATTTAGCTAATTTAGTCCCCCTTGGCCTTGTCTAATTTAATCTGGATTCAAGGAGTCACTCAGGAAACTCACTTTGTCACTGTGTACACACAACCCAGAAACACCCAGGCAGATGTTCATGCCCACACAGGCCTCAGAGTCAGATTTTCCCACAAGAATCCCGATTCCTGTCAGATTTTCCCACAAGAATCCTGATTCTACTGCACTGCTCTTCCGTGGTGGAGGTTTATGAACCTCTGGGTTAGCAGAGATTCAGTAGATAAAGGGAGAGTGAAGGCAGCTTGCTGGCAGTCCTAAACCATTACTAGCAATTCCCAGTGTTATTTCCTCATCAACTCCAGCAGGCAAACGAATTTACCACTTCATGGAATGTTCCTGTTCTTCAAGCTCTGCCTGCATCTATAATAGCACTTTCTTCTCAATGGAGCTACTTCTTATTTGATGGAAAAACATTGTCAAATGTGCTGCCTACAGGCCCAAGCCAGTTTTGACTGATAGGAGCAATTCAGGTAAAAAACAAAACAAAACAAAATATCATCTTGTGTGTGTATCTCTGTGTGTGTCTGTGTGTTCTTGTGTGTCTCTATGTGTTTTGTTTGGTTGGTTTTGATTTTTTGCTACCAGGAGGACAGAGGTCATTTGTCTATTTCACATTCATTGAGTCAATAGATACCTACTTGTTGCCAGCCTTAGCATATTTTTAAAACTCCAAAATTAAAAGCATTTGTAAGTCACTATGAAGTAAATTACTTTATTTAGAGCAAATGGAGATGTGGTGAAAGTTCACAAGGCTACAGTGGGTAAGAAGGGGAGAGAAATGTTCTTTTGGAAAGTATCCTAAAATTTAACTGTGAAGATGTTTTATCATAGAATATTCCTGAGCTAGGGATCCCTGAGGCTGCATAGCTCACACATTCTCAGTCACATAAAGTAATGCACCAATTAATCAATTACTCAATATCTACCTTTGTTGAGCCTCTGCTTTGTACCCAATCCTATACAGATTTCATTCCTCATGGCCCTCCCAGGAACCACTAGAAGAAAGGATTAGAATAAATGGCTTGTTTTAGATGCCAGTACAAGCATATAAGCTATCAGAAGTAAATTTTAAGTAGATAGTGTCCCAAATAGCAAAGATAACTCATGTTCTAATCTATACCCATCAAATGTCTATAGTCTACACTGGAAGAAAAATCTTGCATCAATTTAAAAAGCTAAAAATATCAGTCAATCATACTAGGTGTTATATAGCTACAAAATAAAACAAATTTAAGGAGCTTCCAGTTGATTATGAAAAAATATGAAACTCATCATAACATGTAATATGTATCAGAAGTATAAATGTAAGTGTTGGGAATAGCAATAAAATCTAGCTGGGGTAATCAGGAAATGGAATTTTGACTGTATCTCAAAGAACATCAAGTATTTTAACAGATATAGAAAGAAAACAGCTTTTGACAAGAAGGTAGGGCATGTGTACTGGGAATATGGAAGCATATCACCCACTTCAGGAATGGTAAAAAATGTGATATGGCTACAGTATATGACATTAATGAGAAAGTATGCTGGTATTGAAATAATAGGCTAGAGGAAAATTAGATAATAAGTTTATGATCTATCTTGGAGGCAACTGACTCTTAGCAGCAAGTTTTTATTGGGTATGTATTTCATAGATGCAACTTAGAAAATGTAAATCAGAGAAAAGATTGGAGATGGCCTGGTATTGTAACTAGGAAGTTATTACAATGGTGTAACAACCTAAGTTACTGAAATGAATAAATAGCAGAGTAATAGGGAGGGAATGTTTTTGAGAAACACTTAGTGGACAAGATTCAGCTGCAAATTGAAGAAGGCTAATTGAAGATGACATCATATTTTCATTTTAAGTACAGAGAAGAGACTATTTGAGGGTACACGTAAAATCAGTGAAAATTCAATTTGGGATACAAAAGATAAATATTATACATCATCTTTCAGAGAAGAAATCATCATGTGTCTAGGCCAGTAATCAGAAGCCACCCCAGATTAGCCTAAAAACCATGGCCTCAAATGTGAGGATAAGAAAACAGGGACATAATCCCCCTAGCTTTCCTGCTATTCCACTTGCATTTTGCATTGTGCTTCTCCAACTCTAGTCAGATGTTTCTTTTCTCCACGTAATTGAATTCCAACGTCAAAAGTAGAATGCTCAGATTTTCTTCATTTCCAATGCTACAGAATGTCAACTATAATCACATATTACTAGTTATGTCTACAGCAAGAGTAGTACTGATCACAAACTTTTTAAAACACTAGGCATTCATTCACCAACTATTTCTGGATTGTGTCTGCCTGGGCTTTAACCACTGTGACCACATGGTGTGCTCTGAACTCAGGCTGCCTGGGATTAATTCCAGGTTCTGTCACATATGTGCTGTGCATCTTTGGGAAGATCTCCTAATTCCTCTGCTTCATTTTCTCTTCTCATCTCATCTGTAAAAGGGTTAAGGGTAGTATTGAGATCAGGACTTAGTTAATTGATACAAAACATTTGGAAAAATGCCTGGACCTCTAATAGCTCCATTATACTGTGATTACTTTCTACATCTTATTTGGGTGAATTCATGTAGATAGCCAAGCAGAGTTTTAGAAGGCGGAGTCTGGGGCCAGCAAGATACCTCAGCCGTTTAAAATGCCTGCTTAGGCAAACTTAGGCAAAGCCCAGGGACCTTGGTTTATTCCACAAACACACACACACACACACACACACACACACACACACACACACACCATGCTATACCAGCCCCACCCCCAAGGTGGGCCAAACCAGTCACAAAAAAAATAAATAAATAAAGGCAGAGTCTGTGTCATGCAGGAGTCAAAAGTTTTTGGAAGAGATTAGATGGAATACAAATAATTCATAGTATTTGTAATTGACAAAATATATACTTATGATATATACTATGTTTTGATATATGTACACTTTACGAACTGGTAATTAGGATATTCATTACCTCACATTTTTTTGTGGTGAAAGCACAATCTACTTTCTTTGCAGTTTTCAAGAATGCAATGCAGTGGTAGTAAGTATGGACATTACACTCATAGTGAATCTAGCAAACTTCTCTCACCTAACTCCTCATCCCTGTCCCAGACCTCCCAGGAGTTGCTCGTCACCATTCTTCTGTTTCCATAAGTCCATCTTTTGTGATCACACATCTAGGTGAAATCATGGGTTATTTATCTTTTATATCTGTCTTATTTCACTTAACATAATAGCCTCAGTCCCATCCATGGTGACTCAAATTATAGGATTTTAATTTTTGTTAAGGCAGGACTGTATTCATTGTGCACATACCACATTGCCTTTATCCATTCACCACTAATGAACAGTAGGGGCATTCCTTTCCTTGGCTACTGGAAATAGTGCTGCAATAAATATGGAAGTATGGGAGTCTCTTTGACATAATAATTTTAATTTGCATTATTTTTAAAACACAATGCCTCAAGAACTTGGTTATATATCTTTGTATCTGGTATCACTTATTCATCAACACTGAAGTAATTTGAATAGTGTCTGAACCAAAGTAGGTACATTTAATAAATATTTGCTAATGTAATTATTGTATGTCCAAAGAGAGTTGTTAATAAAATGCCAGTAGAATTTGAAGGGAAAGATTCCCTTCAGTTGGGGAATCTATGCCCTTTGGATGATCGCAGAGGAGGTAGCATTTATAATTAGCTTAGGTGCATATGTAAGATCTGACGTTATATCATGTGTCCCCACAACAGTCAAGGGAGATAAGTAACATAAATGGCAAACACTTTGCCTTAAGAAAGCATGAAAGTGAATGACTTTTTCAAGTTTATGCTTCTATGAAGCAACAGCATCCATGGGCTAGAACTGACTGGACCCACTTTCAGATCAGTTCTGTCTGATGGGACTGTGTAGATCCTACAGCTTCGGAAAGAGCCAGTATAGCATGTTTGCCCTTATTCTGTGTTGCAGGCTATAAACAGAGTATAGTTCCTCTCTCATGGACTCAGAGTAAATAGCCATTGTGCTTCCCATGTTTGGGTATCTGTTTTGTGTCCATCACTGGCAAAGAAATAAGAGTCTGATACAGCACAGGTGGATCATTTCTCCATCCTTGCAGGGACACATTAGACATCCTCAACACATTTCAGACATGCCAATGCCAGCAGCAAGGAAAGGCAAGCTTTAAAACATCTCAGAGGGCAACTTCTCAGCAGGCAGTGTCAGTAGCTCTTCCATCTGGAGCAGAAGTGACAAGGTACCTACAGGTACCTGCAAACACAGGAACCCAATAAATTGTTCTTCGAAGAAACTAACATTTTGAAAATAAAAAGTTCTTACAATAATGGTCATAAAAAACCAAACTATGAAGTCCACACATGTGTTTTTAAGTTTCACATTATTTTTGTTTTCAATTACATATTGAGAGTGGGAAGTGTTTCTAAAAGATATCATCTGTTTAACATTTTTGTTGAAAGATGACTATAGAGTGAAAAATGTATACTGCCATTTAGCATTTTGGTTGAGATCATTTAAAAATGAAAACTTTAATCCTAGTAGGTTCTAGCCATATTTTTGCATCAAGTGGGTGAAGCAAAATGCTATGCATGAGCTTGCTATGATATTTTTGCTTTGCTCAATTTCAAGAAGTGATGAATTGGGGAGAGGCAGAAAATGCAATTAACTGAAGTACAAATTCTGATATTCTCTAGACTACACACAAAAAGTTGTCTACATTATTATTCTTTACATTTTATTAACCCCTAATCACTGGGAATTTGGCAATTCTACCTTCTAATCTTGCCTGTATTGTTCACAATACTACTACCTTGAGTCCCACCCAACAATGTAGTCAAAGTCTGACTCATGTCTCAAAATAAGGTTCACACCTGAACAACCATATTTCAGGCCACTCAAAGCCAGAATAAGGAAAAACATGGTACCAGATATAAAATAAGAATAGAAAACTGAAAGGGAAAAACGTTTAAAATCTACCTTGGAGGCAACATTCTGCTGAGGCTTGGGCTCATGCACTGCTGGGCACATTATAAATAATCACAAAACTTTCTGGCTGAAAATTTGGTATAGTTCATCAATCCAGAATCTTGTTTCAGGTGTGTTTCTGTGTAGTGGCACATTACTTAATGTGCATTATTAATAAATCTTATAACTAATAACAAGCATTCTCTATATATGATTAAAAAATAGTCAAAATAGTTGATGGTTTTCATGACCACAGGTAGTAGAGATGTACTTTTCTTCAGCTTTCAGTCTCAAAACAATGCTGTCTGCTATGATTTTCTTCCTTTTAGAAATTATCAAAGCAACCACATCTAGTATAATGCTACCTTAATATTTTCCAGAGTGACTTGACATATAGATTGGCCAATTTTTGTCTATTTTTCTTCTCTATTTTTATGGGTGCACCTTATCAACAGTTCATTAACATTTATTTGACTTCCAAGAGCACTGTAACTCCTGCCTAAGTGAAGCTTATTTCCTGCTGTCATTTGGAAATGGCTTGAGTCTGTTCCCCAAGTATTTGTGTGTTGAATACTTGGTCCTACCTTTGGTAATACTAGAAAGTGGTAGAATCACTAAAGAGTTGAGCCCAGTGCAGGCTAATTAGGTTAACGACAATGTTACCCTCTCAAAGGTCTAATGCAGTTCTCATGGGAGCCCACTAACTCCAACAGAAGTTGCTTAAAAGAGTAACACTGGCCTCTGCTGACTCTCTTTGGCCTCCTGTTTCACGGTATGAGCTCTCCCTCTCCTATTATAATGTCATCCACTGAGAGGACTTTAACTAGAACTGATACATCAGTGTTTTATTTTTAAACCTCCAAAACTGTGAGCTAAATGAACTTTTCTTTATGAGCTACCAAAACTCAAGTATCTTGTTATAGCAACAGAAAATGGTCTAATATTTGTACACTTGTATTTTCTCCATAAGACATATCACAGCTTTTTTGTGCTTAGGAACACCAGATAGCACTTCAGCACTGTGTTTGACGAGCATTTTAAACTAAATCACCAGTAACACAAAAAAAGAAAAAGAAAGAAAATGTGGCACTAAATATCACAAAAGGACTCTTGGAAATATGTATATGTTGTATATATCAAAATTTTAACAAAAGTTAATTTTGTAGTCATTTTTCTTCCTGTTTTGATTTTTCTTTGTACCCACAAGTATTAACTACAATTACACCTCTACATTAACAAATTTAAGAAAAAAAGATGCAAAAATGCTATGAAGAAAAATATACAAGCAATAACTTATAAAAAGACAGATAACTTGTTAACTGTATAATTTGATATGAGAGATAATTTGTATAACTGTGTATTTTTGTATACAAGAGATAACAAAGGAAGGTACAATTATATAAGGTTTTAAAATTGGCCCAAATGGCAGATTTAAATAACAAATAAAATCTCTAAATAAAAATGCTTATAAATCCAGTATTCCTTAAAAATAAGTAACAATTATGAAAAAGTGTGCAAGTATTGATCATTCAAAGAAGGGATGACTACAGAAAAGATATTTAAGGTTTACATTATTGTTTGAAGCACTTTCTCATCAAAATGTCATCTTAATATAAAAATAAACTTGATTTACTAGCAAGTTCAACTTCAGGGCCTGAAGGTCTTGACATTAAAAACGTCAATGATTTGTTTAATCCCTTGAATTCAATGCACACGGGAATGTCTAAGACCTTCAAGCTAACATACCTGTAATTACTGACATATGTAAATGAAGGTGTAAACAGCTTCTCTGGGTCTACACTAACTCTGAATCTAGAGGAACTTTAACTTACTTGAAAGAAAATCTATAAATTGGGACAAAGAAACTGAAAATGAATCATGCTGAATTGTATTCTTCAGCTCCCATTCTGTGCCTTGAGGATGCTCAGCATTTTGAGACCACCTTGGGACACTAGAACAATAGTACTATGGCTTCCTAGTCTATTCTTCCTGTGTGGCTTCCTGTGCACGTTCTGCACAGATTATCCTCTAGCATAAGCAATAGAAATCAGGATTAGTTTTTAAACATAGAATAAATAATAAGGTTATATTAATCACCTCCAATGTCATTTTCCCATAAGTCTATTATTTAGCTGAGTCAATATTTTCAATATTATACCTAGTTTACTGACATTTTATTAGTTCTAGTTCTGATTTTACAAATCATCATGTGGGGATTAATTAAGGAAAATTAACCAATACGGCTTGATAGTTTGCTGTTGGTGGTTAATATAGAACAGCTGTGTTACTGACCTACAAAAGATATTCAGTCTATCTGTGAAGAGTTGAATGTGGTTCACAAGCATAGACAATAGGCAAAAAGTTTTACATCCTTTATGTTTAAGTACTTACTCAAAAATTGTCCTTACTGAGAGCTTACTTGGTGCTGAGAATTATGCCAAGCACAGATTTAAAGCTGAAAAAAAAAAAAACCATAGAGAGAAGAGACCTCTGGTGTCATGCATTAACCTTCTGGTTGGGAAAGACACATAACAAAGAAATGAACGTAAAATAATTTTAGATGTAAGGATCATGAAGAATAATACTTTAAAGTAGAAAGTAAGTATGAAAAAGGAGAAACAGGCAGGGTTCTTAGAAGAGTGAGTTTTCAAATCCTCCTGGGGGAAAATTATATTGAGCTGAACATAAAAAAGTAAGAAGAATACAGCCAAGCCAACATCTAAGAGCAGCGCACTCCAGGAAATGATATCAGTATACACAAAGCCCCTGAGAACACTTGGCACATCTCATGTAAGTGAAAAAAAAGTAAGATACAGTGGTGTTAGAGAAAATACATGGGATCTACGGGGACCTCAAATTTCAAGAGCAATGAAAATCCATTAACAGACTGAAAACAAGGAAAGGTCTTATATAATTTCTCTTTTTATACTATATAACTAACTGCTGTTGGGTACATATTGCACAGGAGTAGTCAAGGACACAGGAATGCTGGTAGCTTAAATCAGGGTTACAATAGTAGTAACCAGAAGCAAACTGGCTAGAGATATGTATCAGAGGTACAAATCACAGAGCCTGAGGATTATCTGGATGTGGGAGAGCCTGGTAAAGTAGAGAAAAGGACCAAACATTATTCTTCAATTTTAGGTTTGAGAAACTAGGTGAATGGTGGGGAAATACGAATGAACACATGTTAGGGATGTAACCTAGGATCCTCTTGGGACATTTCAAATTTTGGATACCCAGAAGATACCTAAATAGTGTCAGGTGTGGAGGTTAGGTAAGGCTGGAGTCTATGAGATGAGTCTAAAGCTGTCGGTGTAGAGGTCATTAAGCCACAGATAGTATGCACATTGTACATTGAATGAAGTGGAAACCGATACAAAGAAGATATTTCCCTGGGCAATACCCCATGTCACCTCAATGCTTGAAGAACAGATAGAGATCAAGGAGATTCCTAAGGAAAAGGGAACAAAGAGGGATAGGGAAGAAAAACACAAGAATGTGTAATGTTAATGAAATCCAAAGAGGACAGTAAATAACCACCTATGTTGAATGTTCATAAAAGTTCAGGTACACTGAGGATAAAGTCATGTGCATTGCACTTGAAACCCTAGAAAAAGTTATAGGCATTAACAAGAGATGCCAGGGAAAGATGATTGACATCCAATAATATTTCTGAAGATTGAACTGAAAATGAAAAAAGCAGAAGAAAGCCTTTGCTGCGAAGCTGAGCAGAGACATAAGAAAATGACCAATATGAGCCTATGGGCCAGGGGAAGCGATTTATTTATTTTTTACTTTTGAATTAGTACATGTTTGCAGTACATGTAGTTTACAATCAACTTTGGTACATATATAGTACATATTGATTCTTTTTTTAAGCTCCTTCCCCGTCTCTCCCTCCCCCTTCCTCTCCTCTAAATTTCCTCTCCCCATCTTCACTCTTTTTCATACTATTAATCTTATCTCATGTTTATGATATGTAAGAATTTAAGACCCTGTATATAGTGTATCTATATATTCTACTGATTTTCCCTTCCCCTCTCCTTCTCTTCTCACCTACATTCTCTTGGACTCCTTCCCATTTGCAAAAAAAATCAATTTCCTTGTCTCCTTCCATCCATTCATTCTACACTTCTTTGTTTTTGTTTTCTCTTCTTGCTTAAATTGACTTCATTGTCTTTGCCTTACTCAGATTAGAGAGACTATATGGAACTTAAGCTTATGTCTCTATTTTTTAAATATGCATTTGCCTAGAACCCTCTCAATTAGAATGGTCCAGTAAAGAGCAAGAGATTGATAATGAGCGGAGGTGGAAATAACTGAAGGAGACAAATCTGCAAAGGTGGGAGAGAATGAAATCCTGAGAGGGGTGGAGGGAAGATCTTAGATGGAAGCAGGCTTATGTGTTCCGTGAGGAGAAACAGTAAACTTGTGAACAAACGCCAGCAAATATACAGGATCCAGGCAAATTGCAAGACTATCCATCAAAGAACAGGAAACTATGGAAGTTTGAAAAGATGGATAAATATGAATTAACTGTTTCTGGGAGAGAGAAACTGTACTCACTAGGGAACTGTGGGTGGTGGTTTAGTTCCATTTGAAATTTACAGTCATCCTTTAAATTGAAACCAGTGAGTCAGCCTTTGTGACTCTTCAGGAAAGTTTGACTGCTGTCACACAGAAGTAGAAAAAATTAACTGTTGTTACCCAAAGTTAGGGTTTAGTCAGATAAGGATGATGAATGCAAAACTAAGCAAAGGAACTAGAGATGTCTGTAAAGGTTGGTTTATAATGGAAGACAATGAAATCAATTTGGGTATAAGGAAAGAAACAAAGAAAAGTGAGGTAAGAGGTTGACAGATAATGAAAAGGGGCAGTACCATTGCACTGAAGGTTTCAGAAATATCCATGAAAAAGTCGCAGAGCATAATATAGTACACTGTGCGTGTACTCTACATACTAAACAGAGTATACGATGCTCTCACAGAGTATACAAAGTTCTAGAGCATATGAATCTGGCTGACCAAGTGCTAGATATTTGGGGTTTTTTTGTTGTTGTTTTTTTTTTTTTTTTTTAAAGGAACTTTTTTTTTTTAATTTTATTTATTTGTGTGTGTGTGTGTGTGTGTGTGTGTGTGTGTGTGGCCAGCTCAGCCCACCAGGGGGCGGGGTTGGCTGGCATGTGGTGCTGGGGGATTGAACCGCGGTCCCTGTGCTTTGCTAAGCTTGTTCTAGGTAGGTGCTTTAGACCACTGAGCCATCTCACCAGCCCCAAGTGCTAGATATTTGAAGTCAGAAAATTTGAAGTGACGCTGATTCTTGTGATGATATAGCTTGTGGTAGGAGCATGGAGAAAGAGGCTGAAGTAAGAAGACTCGGATCATGTCTTTTGATCCTCAGCATGTTCCGCTAAGAGAATGCTGCCAAACACATTTCTGCAGAGTTGTGGAGCAAACGTTAGATGTGGAATTAGAAGTCCACGGATCGTGTTATACTTCTGCCATTTACTACGGGCATGACTTGGCAATGCTCTTGGCAATACTCCCCAGGGTCTCAGTTTCATTATCTGAAAAAAAAAAATGGAAACTATAACAGCTCAGTCAATAGTCACAAGGTTACAGTCATTTTCAGTTAGAGTGATATATATGTGTATATATATATTTCATCCTAAAGCAGAAAACAACCATAAAATGTTAGCTTGATAATGATTGCTTATAGGTGAGGAAATCAGAGCCTAAGAGAACTAAGTGATCAAGGTTAGACAGCAAATGAAAGACCCAGAATTAAATCCCTGTGACTTGATTCATAGTCAATACTCTTTCCAACACATAATGTCATTTGGCACTTTTTTTCCTGTAGTTTTTTTTTTCCATTTTTATTTCCTGTATTAGGGAAGGTCTACAGGGTGTTCAGGGTCTCACTACTAGATCAGAATCCTAGTGATCCTCCTGTTTACAGCCTCCCAAGAGCTGGGATTACAGGCACGCACCACCACTCCCAGTCTCAATCACCGTCTCAGCACGTCCCGGGATCAGGGCCAGCACGGCAGGCCCTGGAATCATGACCTCGGCCGCTGAGCATGCTTGCAAATGCCTTAATCTGCTGAGCTTTTTGGCCAGCCCTCATTTTGCTAAACAGAAAATCTACATCCTATTTGTTAAAAACAAATGACTTTGCATATTTTGATCTTCTTGGAAATTAACGCTCTTCAATAAGGAGCATGGTGGCATATTCAACTACAAACTGATTTTTGAACGAACTGTCATAAGAGACAGACATCCTTAATGCCCTACCATTACTGCTAAGTGCTGCTCAGAACTCAGGTGCCAGCTCAGGGGGTTATGATGAGGAATAAGGAAAGACAAAGAGAAGTTTGCAGATTCAGGGGGAACCAGGTCAGTGCCTCAGATTGGGCAAAACCAAAGACCTCACGACTCTCCCACTTTCGTTAGCTAATGAGAAATGTGGGGGGAGGGATACTGAAGTCAGAAGCAGGTAATACAACGAGGAACAAGGCACCACACAGGAATATAGTTAAGATCCTTCCCCACACCTGGGTACTTGCTTTCTGCGTACTGTCCTCAGCAAATGTTGTCTTGCCTCAGGAGCCAGCCAGGAATCCTGCAGCCTTCTGCAAAAGCTTGCCTATTCCTAAAGCAACTCACATCTGCCTCGTGCCTGTGGGGCCTGTAGTTTGGCCCCCACCAATCTATCACATAGCCTGGTCCCCAACACATGACAACATAATACTTTCTTTGGTCAAAGAATAAGGATTAGGACAACTAATTATTTTGAGCATTACTTCCCAGTGCAAATCCTCTTAAAACATATGATTGAAAGAGCAATCCACATTATGAACACTAGGAATTTTTATGTCTGCATTGCTCAGAGTGACATGCATGTATTGAAACTAAACTTAACCAATAATATAAACCTCCCTCCTGGTCCAGAGCATTGTGTTTACCATAGAAGAAGAAAACAGAAGTAGAAGCAAGGGGTATTTACATCTTTTTTTTTAGCTCACTCAGATAACTGAACCAATCCAAATAAACTGTTATACTTCCTGTGACCTTATGAAAATCAATCAAAGAGAATAATAAAATAAATTTAGACCAGCAAGAACAATGCATAGCATATTTATCATTTTTCTTTCACAGCTGGAATGAATAACGTCGTATGGGAACTGACTAAACTACAGTGTGAACGCATTTAACCTAAGTTGTCCCTTACTGCTCACAAATTACACTTTACTAATCAGATAATGGCAGTTGTGTCCTCTTGTAAAACGGATGCCAAGAAAGAGTCATGCCAGCGTGTGGGGCTAGGGACAAATTTTCTTCCCCAAAGGACACTGTGGTGTCTCCTCTACCCCGTACACGTGGTGTCAGCGGCCCCCACCTTTGCCCAGCTGTGCCTGCCTGCCCTTAACACCCAGCCAAGTGAGAGGCGACTGATCACAGATTTGCTCACTTTTGCTTATATGAAACGAAACTACTTTCATTTCTTGTTGGCCTTTCACATTCTATCTTTTTTCTTTATATTTCTAAAGAGAGTCTTACAGGAGGTCAGAAAAGGGCATTTACTTCAGTAAATATGCTTTAACCCATCTCCAGGGTTCCTCCCACACTCAACCTACCTCTGCAGCAGATGCCAGAACCCAGCTTCTCAGCTCTGCTAGAATGTGTGTGCACGTCTGTATGACTGCGTGTGGGTACATGTGTGCCTGCATGTGCATGTGTGTGTGTGTGTGTGTGTGTGTGTGTGTGCATGTGTGTGTGTAGGTTCACATGCATTTGTGAGTTTGGAAAACAAGGCTGAACTGGTATTTATTCTTGTTCTGTACAAGGCAATGCTTTTTTAAAAAAAATCATTATGTTTTTAATCATCCGTCAGAACACCCCCTGAATTTTAACTCTTGACCTTCTGGTTCTGCATCTGGCCCTGAATCCCATCTCAACTTCCCTCATACTTAATTACTACCTTTTCTCAGGTTTCTACTGAAACGGTGGTGCTTATATGACATGGAATACCCTCTATGAGGCTAAATAAAAATACGAATGTTTTCAAAAGAATGCTATGGAATTGGTGTAATGGTCTACGCTAAGTACTGTGTTTTAGATTTGTCTTACTCTATCTTCTTCCTTCTTAATCTATGATCTTTCTGCTCCAATACACAATTTCTGTAACACACCTAATGTTTTTGAAACTCCTTCCATCTTCCTTTACCTCCACTGCACTCAGCTTATCAGGATTCTGAATATAAAGGATCCATCTCAAATCCCATTTCCTAGAAATGACTCTCACAGAAAAAAGACTCCCATTTTCAAACTCATATCACAAATAGTTTCTATGTATGAGTAATTAGCCCAACTCTGCCTTGTGAAAATTGCATGATTTATGTTGAATTATTGTTTTATTTTCATATTTTGTTTTTTAACTTTACATATCCTTCAGTTATGTTTCTACAGCTAGATTTTAAATGCTTTTAAGAAGACACCAGCAAATAGCAATATCGCTTTCCACAATTTGTTGAATATATGTACAATTATGAATTTTATTTGATGAGTGAAATTTAATAAAATTTCACAAACGATGTCAAATAAAAGTATAAATGTTTTGTGAGAGTACTAGGCTGTTGTTATAGTGTTTTGAGTAACTGAAGGATCTATGAGCTCTGAAACTTCCAAATTTGCTTCCAGATCTTCACCCTAAGGAAACACTTCCATGTGTGATCACCAACATGACCAAGGCAGCACTAAGTCATTGGCGTAGTGAAAAGTTTGAAATAATCTGAAACAGTGGCTTTGAAGATATCTGTTAGGTTGTCTCTAGAGGACTCTTGAAAGTGTCTGAACACATTTTTTTCATTAACTTTATTGAAAGTCAATAATTATATACATTAAAAATTATACACAACATTGAAATGTGAAAGATATAAGATGTAGAAGAGTGTTTTTAGAGAAATATTTCTGAAATGAATACATCACATGAGACTAATAGATTGCACACTGTAAATAAATTATTTACAAACTTAAATTAATATAGCAATAAAAACTGTCCAAAATAAAAATGAAAAAGAAATCACAGATCAGTCATATAATAATTCACTTTGTGTCAAAATCAAGAAACTTATATTTATATAATTAGAATTCTCAAAGTAGAAAGGGTTAGGCAATAAATATTTAAAGATTTAAAATTTCTGAATTTAGCACTTTCCTGGACACATTTTTGATTGTCACAATTAGGGTTGTATCTATAAGAAGTCAGAGATAAAATTAAACATCTTAGGATGCCCAGGGTAATCCCCAAAACAAAGAATTACCGGCTCAAAATGAAAATAGTGTCAAGATTGAGGGATACAGATCTACATATTCATCAGCAGACAAACTGTAGTGTATCCATCCAAAAATAGTATTAATATGAAGAAATCAACATATATCAAAATAGTAGACCTTTAAAAATAGCATTTAATGCAATAAAATGTAATGAAATAATAGATGAAATACATATATATATAATTTATACATAGAAATGTACATTATATATGGAAAAATGAATGGAGAAGATGTATTTTAAACTCATGATCTTAAGTTATTTCAAGGATGGGTGGAGAATAACTGACCTAGGGAGAATAACATTGTAGATGTCAAGTTTTCACATTTCTTTTTTTTTTTTTTTTTTTTTTTTTTTTTGTGGAACCGGGGACTGAACTCAGATCCTTGTGTTTGCCAGTCAAGCGCTTATCCTACTGAGCCATCTCCCCGGCCCCTTCACATTTCTTATGTTTACAAAACTAATCACTATTCCCTAAAGCTCAAGCAAATTTTAGTCCAGCCTGTGCCTCGTGTTAGCAAGTTGAACTTGCAAACACTACAAATTGAGCTCTTAAAATGTAATTATGTGTGTAAGATCTTGAAGAAGTGGTAAAGGTTCACGTAAGGAGCCCATACCCGACTCATCCTCTTCATCCACCTGCAGCCAATGCAAGTAAGACTGGAAAGTAGGTACTCAGATTTATCATCAGGTGCCCGCCCAGCTAGGACCACTGATCGTCCCCAGTTGTGCTACCCTTTCATCCACAACATCTCTGTCTTTCTGTTTTATTGAAAAATAATTTTAATTACCTGATTTATATTAAGTACTATTTCATGACCAACCTGACAACTACAACCAAAGTCTGAGGTTGTACGCATGTCTCTTCCTCTTCTTCTCTGAGGTGGAATACTTCCTGTTGGGCCAAGCCATTGTCCATTGGACAAAATTCTCATCAAGACACTTTTTCCTATGTTCTGGTCATTTACAGCTTCATGGGCTGCCCTGGTCTGACCTTCACGTTGGCTCTCTGCAAATCTCTTTTCCCAGAAATAGTATCTTTCCCCACAACCAACTGCATATAGTTAAACATGTAAGCACAGGCAAATTCCCCTAAGACAATTTATTCAAAGATTCTCTCAGCAACAACTCAGTCTTTTTCTATCTCTGGTCCTCAGACCTTGATGCATGGGCCATCTGTTGCCCCACTAATGCAGCAGCGTCTCCCCTTAACCTCTTTTCTCCAACCTCTGAACTGCTTCCATTAATGAGTTCCTACTTGGCTTTGCTTCTCCTTCTCCATGGACCCGTAAGTCTGAGCTCGTCACATTCATCCAAGCCCAGACTCTTCACTATCACAATTTCCGCCTTGCAAACTGCAACACGCTCAAGAATTTTAAAGCCAGAAAATCTTTAAAACAGTTTGGAGCTCACACACTATACTCTATATGGTGATCTTAAATCATACAAATGGTTTGGGGAAATGTATATTCAGTATGATTTTGCTTTCTGTAATATATATTTTGGAAGGTAAAACTTGACAACATTTTCTCAGCTGGCAGAAAATAGAACGAAATGCCCTGCAGGAGGTATGGATTTTCAAAGGTCAAGACACTTGCTATCAGGATACCTGCTTTGCCATTTCACTTCTCTAAAGGAGCTCTGTCTTTTCTAGGGAGAGGTGATGACATTTCCTTTTAGACAACACATCTGCATTTACTCCTTATAGAGTCTACTAACCTGTAGCTTCATTTTCCTCACTTAAACAATAAGAGCAATCAGAGAGCCACCTACAGAGCAAATGGATCGCTGAGGCTGACGCACCAACTTGGAGTTTCTAATTCTCATGCATGGCTTTTATATTTACAAGACAGAAACTAAAAGATAAGAATGTTCACTGAGGCTCTAACATGGAGTGGCAAAGTGAAAGCACTATGCACCATTGCCCGAAGGGGCTGCCTAGCAATACTCAAGCAAAACAAACCAAACAGACACCACCAGTCTGGCTATATTTACATCATGAGCATTCACCTGACCGGCTAGACACCAGGTTTTCAAATGCACCATTTGCAGTTCACAACGCCTTGGATTTCCACCTGTGCCATTGTTAACCTTGTCAATGGAGCTTTCCACTCGTGGAGTGCGCTGTCTCTCGTTTATCTCAAATTCATTAGAAGCGTCTGATGTTTGGTCATTACTTTCCCATTACAGTATATGCGATGTAAATTCATTTTCCAGTTCACTGAGAGTACCTAAAGCTTGAGCTGCTTAATGAAGCTGCATTGCATCGTGGCTTGTGATTTGGCCCTGTATATCTAATTCTTGCACCAGGACAGGATAAAAAGGAAAAAAGAGCACCCCTTTACTATGGTGGGGTAAGTGTGGAATCTGACCTAACAGAAGATACTGATAGGTGGGACAATTGGTGAAAACATGATGGACAAATAATAACTCCAGGGGAACTACCCGCTTGGGCCCCCCTCCTGTCCCTCTTGGACAGGAGCTTTCTTTCTCTCAATAAATATATTCTGCTCATAACCTCAAAAAAAAAAAGGGAAATAACAACTCCTGAGAGACGTGGCACATCCTATTCATGGGCTCTCTCATAAGGTAGATAGAGTATTAGAACTGTAAATCCATGTTGGGTCTTAATAATAATCCAAACAGAAAGATAAGAGGTACAGAAACATTTTAGCTGGTTAAAATGTTAATTCTTCCCTAAAAACTCAGAGAAATTCTAATCTAAATTGTAGAGTTTAAAAATTGACATCATGGGATAGAGAGTATGATAACTTGGTACATATATACAATGTGCAACGACCCAGCCAAGTTAATTAACATTTCCATGTCCTCAAACACATCCACTTACTACAGAGGAATTAAATCTCTGATTTAAAAAAAAATCTCTGATTAAGTTAAATTTTTAACAGAAAAATATCTGTTTAAAACTCAGTGCATTATACAAATTGTGTCTTCACTAATGATAATTTGAGCATGAAAAGGAACACCAAGTGCTGAGGACATAGCCCAGTGGCATAAGTGCCTGCCTGGCAAGCACAAGGACCCAACTTCAAATCTTAGTACTGCAAAAAGAAAAGGAGAAGAAAAGAAGGAATACCAGTGGGATGCTAGAATAACAGCTAAAATTTGGATCATCTTGTATAAATCCAAACATATCATTACGTCATTGCAAGGAGAGTTGTCTCTTCATAAATACTGATAATTCTTCCTTTTAATCTCAGGGTGTTCTAGTTTGGGCACCAATTTCTATAACCACCTTAGTTCAGGGGCTTGGTCACCAGACAAGAATTTGAGGACCAAACTCCAAGCTCTGGGAGAGGGTGTGACTACAATAATGTCAGATTCTAAATGTTCAGGCAGGATCAGAAGTTAATATTTAGGTTAAGTCTCTGCAGGTAAGTGGGCTCAGCAATCAGGGCAGACGTATAGCCTGAAGGGCAGGAAATCCCCTTGCCACGGCGCACTAAAGTGCTGGTGAGAAGGGGCTGCCATCTCCCCTCAGAGGTGGTCAGAAGGTGAAGACCAGATGCGGTGTGTGCAATCCCACAGGCGACAAGGTTTAGCACAGTTTGCACTTAAATACTTGTATTTAGAAATGGGGAGCTATACATTTGTGAAAAAGAAGAGGATTAAAAGATGAAAGGGGTGTGAGGCATAGAAGAAGATGTTTTAGATACTTATACCACCTCTTTATGATGAATGTAATTATTACATACTGCAAGCATAAAGCATATACTAACAGAAAAGTACTCTATTTAATACATTTAAATTTTGTAATTTAATTTTTTTTAATTCATAAACAAAAGCCATTATTCTTCATGTGGTGCAATAGTAATTTTCATATACAAATACCACATGTTCTTTACCTATTTCTCCATTTATAGACATGCAGACTACTTCCAACTTTTAGCTATCCTGAACTGGACTACAAACAAGGAGGTGCATGTACATCTATAATATGATGTTTTAACTCTTTGGGGAAGATTTCCAAAAGGGGAATTTGTGGGTACAAAGCAATTCCTATTTTTTTGATGAATTTCTGCACTTCTGTAGTGCTTGTGCATATTACAAGTATGTACCAATAAAAATAAATATTAAAAAATAAAGAACCAAAAATAAAAATAAAAGATACTTATATATAGTTTATAAACATCATGAGGTCCTGGTAAAATGTTTCAGACAGATTGACTATTATGTTTAATAGCATAAAAAAAAAAAAAGTGCTATAAAATGATTCTCAGTTAAAAACAAAAAGTTTCCAAAGTCAAGTCAGATAAAATATTTGAAATGTGGTAGAAGGCTGCCAAGCACTCTGGTAGTGTCCTCACTTGTTGTACTCCTGCTGAAATCATGTAAGACATTACAGCCAGACACTCACATGCATTACCTCATTTAATGACAGCCACCGCGCCAATAGTTCTGTTAGCTCCAGCTAACAGGAGGCAGTGGATCCCAGGGAAGATACCTCACACCTTTGCTAAATGTCAGAGTCAGAACCCAGATTTGTGTGACTTTTTGGTTTGTTGACACCAGGATTGCTCTGGGTAAGAGCAGAGAGATCTTATCGGCCCAGGATAAGTCCAATTGATATTCTTGGGGAAGGCCATTGCGTGAAATTCCCTCAGCCATCTTTTATTTTAAAGAGCATAAATAACATTAAATTATGATTATCCATTTACCCCATTATATAAAGTCATGCTATTCTTAAAATCATTCTTTTTAATTTTTATTTTGATGAGTCCATGCTTGCAAGGTTGCATTCCTTGTGGGGAGCTAGTGCATGCACATAACTCAGTTGCATCCTTTTCATCCCCTTCCCTCCATCTCCTGGTCATCTTCCCTTTTGCAAAAGATACAGCTGTCCATTTCCTATTATCTACTCTTTATTTTGATCTTTATTTATATTTCAGGTTTTTCATGCAAAGATAGTTTTGTGATACATAAATTGTGTGTCTAATTTATCTCACTTAACATTAGGGTCTCAAGATGGTCCCATTTGCCTACAAATAACTCAAGTTTATCATTTTTGATGGCAGATTGATACTCTATTATATACAAATGCCACATTTTTTTATCCACTCATCAACTGAGGGACCTATAGGCTACTTCTCAGACTTAGCTTCCCAACTAGAATGAATTCCTCTTCTAATTGTCTTCTTGAAAGTGTTAAAGGCATCATATTGATATACACATACCCATGTTTATAAAATCATTGTTGACTGCTTTATTTCTCATGAACTCTACAAACTCTCAGCAAATCCTGTCAACCCTTCCTTCAAAACAGGGTCAGCATCTCCATGGCTATCTCACTGCCCCCCTTGCCCTACTGCTTCTTGTCTTGATGGTTTCTACAAACTCAGTATAGGACTCCCTGCCTCAGGGAGGTGCCCTGCCACCTTGCTTGCCCACCACTATCTATTCTGGCAACATAAGCCACAGGGGCTCCATCAGATCTGCATTGATCACATCCCTCTGTGCTCTCATTTCACTCTGAGCAGAAGTCCTGACCACTACCTACAGCCCTTCTGTGACTCGACTTCCTGCCAGCTCTCTAACCCAACTGCATCTTGTCCACATGACTCACTTGGCATCAGCTGCATTAGGCTCTTGCTGTTTCTCAAAAGTAGTAAGAATGGTCACCTAAGCCTTTCAACTTGCTATTCTCCTGCTTGAATGTGAAATCCTTCACTTCTTTATCTCATAGAGAAATCCTACCTACTTTCCTGTGGCCAAATCCTCTACTTCCTTTGGATCTTCACCTTACTTCCCTTGGGTGCTGACATATAAATCACCAACCCCTTCCTTTTACAAATCTTCTTATCTTAAGAAGCCTTCTTCATGGTTACTGACACCAACTGATATGATATATTAACAATTCTTATTTAGTATCTGTATCATTTTATCCCCACTTTAATGTACTAGAGATACATGAAATTGCTATTTATGTCAGTCAAAATGGTCATTTTTGTAATTTCGTGTTTAACTTAATAGCTTTACAAGGAACTGCTTTATTCTCTACTAAATTTCCTTATGCAGATAACAAAGTATTGTGTATACTAGGTGCTCAAGAAATACTTATTAAAATGACTCATTTGAGACAAGTCTTTAAAAACTAGAGCATGTAAAAATGAGTGGGTTCCTTATCTAACTGGTGAAAATACTTTTCCATCTCTGCTGAGCACAGACCTCAGTTTCCACCTTTTCCAGACTGGAGAATTAGCTTGATCTGAACTCCGGTGTGGTTTTTTGAGAATTCAAAGACAGCAGCATTCACAGCCCTTGCTTAACCACATCAAAAACTGCAGATCTTTAAGGTCTGACAAAAGCTTGAAAAAGAGAAGAAATCTGTGATGTTACTTATTCTATGAAATCCATTACTTATTTTGCACTGGGCAAGGGGAAGTGTGACATGGGCCAACACATCCGAAGGCCCCAGGCACACTGCTTCCAGATCCCCCAGCCATGGCTGCTCTTTTCTGGATAGGAAAAGGGACAAGAAAAAAAGGCTTTCAATCCTCCCTTTCTTCTTCCTTGCTACACCCACAGAAATCCTTCATTCCTAATCTTACTGTGTACCTAATGTATTGTACTTCCACTCACTATTCTCTTACTCCTTTCTCACTGTCAATATGATCTATACGTATTTGCATAAAAGATGATTTTTTTGTAGCAATAAGTGCTCAATAACTTCACTTTGACTTTCCACCTTTCAAAATCTGAGTCCAGGGTAAGAAATAGGTTTTACCTCTTTTGTTCAGTCAAATGTACTTTTAACAGGAGGAGGTTCTTACACGCAGGATATGATCATTATTGGAATGCTGCGAAGCAACTGTGCATGTCTTAGAAATTGCCAGATATGCATGTTTATTGCTTCTTCCTCCCCACTCTTTCTACTTACTCAGATTTCAGATCAACATTCCTTGTTGGAAGCCTAGAAATCTGCCCAGGACATTCTTCCAAAGCTTTATGATACCTCATTTCCTCTTGCTGAAACACTTGCCAAGCTGCATGAGGTTGGTCTCCATTCACCAGTTTTCATTTACAGACAAAAAGCTATTACATCATCACTTCAGCCACAGACAAACTGTTCTCTGTGCTCTTACTCAAAATATTTAGTCAAAGTTATTTCAGTGCAAGATTGTTGACTTCTATTAGTGTTTTAGCCAGCCCAAACTTCTGTAACGAAATGCCTCAGAGTAGGTAATACGTGAAGAATAGAAATTTGTTTTCTCACAATAAGTCTAAGACCAAAGTGGTGGCATATTTTCACAATGATAGCCTCACACAGTAGCAGACCGATGCTCCCAAAAGGGCCAAACACCGTGTGAAGTCTTTTTTATATAGTTCTTAGTCCCATTTATCAGAGTTGCACCCTTATGGTTTAATCCCATTAATCCTTAATATTATCACATTAAAGAGGGCATTTTAACACATGATTCTTTGGGAGAATTCAGATTATAGCAATTATGGCCTAGCTTTCATTAGTACACCCTCTTCAGACTATCCTTAAGACAATATAAGGTGAAAAAAATAGAAAGTGCAGGATAGGAAATATATATGTAAACCATTTTAACCATTCAAGATCTCTGTTCCATATATTACCTTGATTTTATCTCTGTTTGTCTTCAGGACTCTGTTAAATCCAGGGCAGGTAAGAAAAGGCTCAGAGTTCATGGCATCAAATCATCTAAGGCATGGGCTCTGTGCAAAGTTGCACGGTGAGGACCTCCACTCATTGTGTTGGACAGAACCCTTTGCCACCATTCACACTCCAGAAGAGAGGTGGGCAGTCCAGTCCTGACCTGTGCACCAGAGCCAGGAAAGGCACTGAGGAGTCCAGCTCTGGGCTGCAATGAGACAGCAGTGGTAGGCTTGCCAAGAAGTGCATCTGAATACAAAACTGTTCTTCTCCATTCAAGACTGAAATGACAATACAGTCCTTCCTATCCATACCATCACTGACAATATATCAAAAATGAGCACTGGAGAGATGATGATCTCAAAACGAGACCAATAGTCCACATGTCATTTATAAACCTAGTACCATTCTAAGAGGAAACTGTGTGTTCCTTCTATCTAAGTTCTCAATACTTTCTTATCCCTTTGATCTGAGTTCTGCCTAGAAGCTCCTCTGTAATGTAGTAAAAGACATCTGTGGCCTATGAGTCTTCTAGAACCATCTTCACACAAACGTGAGTATAGAACTATCAGAACCAGGTTCTCTTTTCTTTATGCCATGTGATATTCACAAGCTGATTCTTGAAATGCATCCAAGTTTGGACGATATATCATAGTCTTTGACTTTCTGCAGTAAGAACAAATACATAGCTCACGTGAAAATTGCTAACAGATTGCCAGTTAATGTTTATTAAAATTCACCAAGCATGTAGTTGTGGCCAAGACTTCCCATCTTCCTGATACTATCTAAAAGTTGAGAATTAATCCTTCACATCCTGTGTGGTATATGATACCTACTTTATCTAAACTATGTATTATCTACAATATAGAGTATAGGTCATTTCTCTTAATAATATAAGGTAGAGCTAAATCATCGTCAGAGTGAATTCTGCATAACATAGTGTACAATATGCAGCAGCAGGCAGAGTGTGATTCTGTCACTATCTGGTACAGGCATTAAATGGCTCAGTAGGATAAGTGCTTGACTGGCAAACACAAGGATCTGAGTTCAATCCCTGGTTCCGCCAAAAAAAAACCAAAAAAAAAAAAAAAGTTACTAGTTCCTTGTTTTAAAATGTGACACTTCTACAAAATATAATTAGTGTGCAAGGTGTGGCCATACGTCGCTGTAATCCCAGTGTTGGAAGGCTGAGGCAGAAAGGTTGTCTGGGCCTCAGAGTTCAAAGCCAGTCTGCACAGCACTGAAAAACTCTAGCTCAATAAAATTAAAAGATCAAAGAATAAAAATTTAAACAATACTAATGCACAATGAAACACAATCTTCTAATTAAAACCTAGGACCTTTGCATGGCCTTTTGCAAAACAAGTATGAAATTTCAGGTTCTGACTTTTGACCTCTAGTTATAAGTTTTCGTGGTAATTAAATTTATTCAAATATATACAACACAGTTAAACAGTAAATGCTATCATGCCCACATGGCAGGGTAATAGTAAGCATGAAGCAGAGCCCAGGGAGGTGACCAGAATAAAAAGAGAATTAAGATTGTGTCCTGTGAGGAACAGTTGGAGTAACATGCAGCTTATAGTGAGGAACAATTGCCAAATGGTTGTAGCTGTTCTAAGACATCTTGGAAACAATCCAGCAGGCAGAACCAGGAGTAGTCCTGGAACTACAGGGAGGCAGATTCCAGCTCCGTTTATGGAGACACTCCCCATCAGGTATGATGATTGGCTATGGGAAAAGCTGTCTCTGGAGAAAGCAGGTTCCTCATCACTGCAAGTATTTAATCAATAACTGGCTTACACCTCATTTAGCATGGCCCAAAGGGATTGAAAAAACAGGTACAGGGGAGTCTTATGAGTCTCAGAGTACAAAGGGTTTAGTATGTCACTTTTAAAAAAAAAATTTTAATTAATTTTATTGAGAAACAAATAGCAATGAAACAGTTTCAAAACAGATTAGTAGGACAGTTTCAATAATTAATACATTGCATATTGTTGTCTTCGTAGTGATTATTCATAGTACAAGATGCAGACAGGATATCCTGTCCAAACACTATCAGTACAAATCTTTCTTCCCATTGAATTAAGAGAAAGCAGCTGTGTATCTATCCTATTTTGCATGTACAGATACAAAATGGTCCTTCATTTATATCCCCCTTTTTTGTTCAGTTTTGTCAGAGATGCATATTCCATTGCCATTTAAATACTGCAGGTGTGTCACTTTTTAATGAACAGACATATATAGTAACTGATAAATTTTGGTAAATTCTATAAAACATCAATATTATGTCACCATCTTAGGTTAATTTGTCACCTTACTTCCTTAAAGAAATCTTTTCATCCAGTGATCAGTAAATTCTAGACTTGAGGAGAGATCACATCATCTGAAATAATTTCTGGCTCCAGGATCCACAATGGACAATAATCACTGGAAACTTTCCCTAAACTTCACACCTATGATTCCCTTCTTGAAGTCAAACACTGTAAAATTTTTCTTAGGTTGGCCTACCAATAATAGGAATCCATCAATGAATGTAAGCAAACAACTGACTAGATGTATATTGCAGAAAATGTAATTTTAAAATAACTGTAATGGAACAAATAAAGATTAGAACAGAAAAACATGATTTTTTTTACCCTTTATAGTCTATAAAATCTTATGTTCATCCATTGTAATTGGTCAACATGTCTTTCAAATTACAATCACTCTATAGATTCTATCTCCATGTTATCTTTGAGATTTACTTGTTAAAGACTCCACATCTTAAGATTTCATTTGCACTACTATTACCCTCTAGTTATCACAGATTAATAAGGTCCACAATCTCCCAAACAAGTGTATAGAGAAGGTTTAAATAAAAGGGTCAAGTAGTATGATTTTAAGGCTCCGAGAGTTTCAAAGCCCTCTAGTAGAATTTGAGATTCTCTGGAGGCTAGGACAGAGAAATTCTCTAGGTGGCCCATATTTATTTGATTATAAAACAAAGGAGGGAAATACTGAAGGAAGCTAGGGAATCTGAGCTTGGGAGGACCTTAGGAGTCCAACCAAGAACTTCTCCAAGTAATAAATTATGTTAATGTTGGAGAACTACATTGTCTCCAGGAAGGCCTTTGCTGTAGTAATGAGATGCCTGCAGCTACAGTCTTTATCTAGCTAAGTAAGTTGGAGACAGGTGGCCTTAGCTGAGGCTTTGTCTTGTTGTTTGAGGTGTCATAGCTTCACAGGTCACTACAAGGCTTACCTAGGACCAGTGACTCAGGAAGTTCACTTACTATGAGTTCCCTGCCCATCTCTAGACAAGGGACCTAGGCCTTGGACAGACTCACAAGTAAACATGGACAGCCAATTGATTAATAGCAAATTCTGCTCAGAGCCACTTCCCAGGAGTCTCCATCAGATCGCAATTTGCTGATTACGTCACCAGAATTTTATACCATGTTCTTCTGTTTTCCTAACTTTCTATAAGTTGAGGGTTTCTTTCTCTTTTTTGTCTGGTAACAGTCTCTAAGAACAAAGGTCTATGTACAGCAACTCATTTAGAATGGCAAAGGATGTTTCTTTAAATCTATTGTCCCATCCTCCCTAACAGATGAAATACTTCAATAAAATTTACTTCACAACTACTTGGCTTCCCAGCAATTCAGTTAATATGAAAAAGTAAGGGAAACGATGGATTCTTTCTCTATATTTACCAATTTTAATGTAACATGTTGGTTGTTTAACATCTTCAAATGGTGACCCGTTTTTTAAAATAATATTCTGAAATCACAAGTGAAACATATTTGCTGCACTTCCATCCATTTTAATTGTCATCCTGATCCCTATGCTGACTGTCCTGTCTGGCCCATCTTTAAATTGGTTCCAAGTCCTTTCGAAACAACTCTAATAGTTCTTTAGAGGAGGACTCACTGTCTGGTAGGATTCACTGTGTGCAATCCCTGTCCTTGACCTCCAAGAAGTCTTTTCTCTAAATATCCTGCTAAGGATAATGCTGGCACCCTCTGCAACAATCTTTCTCTCAGTTATCTGTTTATGTTTTAAATTGTTTAATCCATGCATGATAACTGTGCCCTTTTGTGGAATACATTGTAATAATTTGACATTTATACAAGATGTAGAATGATCAACCCAAGGTAAGTAGCGTTGCCAGCTCCTTGAACTTTTATCAGTTCTTTATGCTAGGAAATTTTAAATTCCTTTGTTCTAATTTTTTAAAAAATGCATAATAATTTTTTATAAACTTCAATCACCTAGTGCCCTGCTATACTTGAGGGTTTTTTTTTTTTTTCCGGAACCGGGGATTGAACTCAGGCCCTTGCGCTTGCCAGAGAAGCACTTATTCCACTGAGCCATCTCCCTGGCGCTGCTATACTTGAAACAGCTGTATCCAACCATTCTGCTACAAGGCAGCACAAGCAGTCAGAAGGCTAGACTAGCGATTCATTAGATAAGGGAAGATGGGTTTAGCATCAAACTGACCTGAGTCTGAATCTTAAAATTCAAACCACTTTAAAATTTGCATTATTTGGGGCAAATTACTTAATCGACGCCTTAGCAAAACCTCATGCATAAAATGGGTAAAAACACACACTTGATAGGGTTATTGCTCTAATGCATACAAAACACAGGTCCCATTTCATAGCAAGTACTCAATAAACAAAAATATTATTTATTTTACATTTAATTATTTTGCTATAACTCATATCATTGCAGAAGAAAGATTTCCAAACAGTCCTATATAGCTGTTGAGCACTTCATACATGCTTAATCTTCACTGCAGTATATTAAAAATTTTAAATATACGTTGAACTGAAAAGTCTTGATATCTTTAAATGTGTTATATCATTAATAATCTTTATTTTTAATTGCCCGCTGAAATGATAATATTTGGGGTATAATGTTATTAGAATAATTGGACTCTCTCCTGTTTATGCGCTTTCTAGTGTAATGACTGGAACATTAAAACTTATAAACATGGGTTTTATAGACTGCTCTCAAAAGATGTTAAGAAGGTATATCATGAAAGTTAGATGACTGATTGCTTATGGTTTGAGAAACAGCAGGGAATAACAGACCACCTTTAACTTTCTTACCTGAACCTCTTCTTCATCATCTCTCTTTACCTAAATCCCATGAACATAAACCATTTTTAATAATGATTCCATGTAACAATGAAAGATATGGATATATCAAAGGAGTCTTTGTCCTATTAACAAAAAGAAAGGACTGAATGACCCAGTTGAGTCTAACAACATCACACGCAGAATTCTGGCTTCTCCAGGAACAAAACTATGCCCAGGATCTGCAGTTAGCTCAGAGAGCTGATAGTAAGAAACTGCAGAAATTCATTAATAGTTTATCTAATGACCATCACAATAGGGCAGAGGAAGATGACACCTGAACCATATTTTTTAGGCTCCAAAATAGTTCTCTCATGAACCTGCCATAATACCTAAAATCTCCATGATAAGATCACTAGCTTAAAAAAAAGAAAAAAAAAGAGAGATCACTAGCTCCCTTTAGGAGAGAGCAGAGATGCAGAGATTTAACAAGTGGCTTAGAGAAAAGGTTTTGTGGGCATACAGATCAGGGAGTGGAAGAAATAAGAAAGGAATCACTGGATGGCACACAGTCAAGACAAGGTTCATGCCCTGATGCCTGACTCCACGGGAACATGGGTCTGCAGAAATCATGTGCAAGGACCACTGAGTGCTCCCATTCTACCTACCCATTAGGTGTTCCATCTCCGCTCAGCTTTATGAGGCTTCCCATGAGCCTTACTAAACACCTCATTTAAGAAATCAACAAAACATAAAATAGAAATTTTATTTAACCAAAGACAAATTGGAAGTCAGATAAGTCACAGGAACCGATCTTGCTTGCAATTTTCCAAAGCAGAACAAAATAAAAATTTTCTGATGATAGGAACCTTAGAATTATCTCTAAATTATTTCATGTTACACACAAGAAATGGTGAGCAAAGGTGCCCCCATTACAAATGAATTAATGGCCAATGTAATGTTGTTTCTGTGGTCAACTCTTTTCCTCACTCTTTCCTTAATGAAAAATTAATGATCTCATTTATGAATATTTGCTGAATACATTGAACTATGTGTACCTTTACATAGACTCTTTCTCTTCCAAACATAATGTATATTTGATGCACTCCAAAGTAAAAGTAGCAGGAACTTAATGTTTCCCATACAACAGATACTTTAGAAAAAAAGTTGTTTTAACCTTTAATTTTTTATTTATTTGTTACAGGGTCTTGCTACGCAACTCAGACTCTTAGTGATCCTCCTGTCTCAGCTTCCCCAGTGCTGGGATTATAGTTGTGTGCCACCATGCCCAGTTTCAGTGGCCAGAACTATGTGCCCAGATTTCTGGGGCTAGCAGGCATATGGTACTGGGGATCGAACCCAAGTCCTTGCACTTAGACAACTGAGTTATCTCCCTGACCTCAACATTTTTCATATATTTTATATATTCATATATTAACAAAGATATGTATACAGATATATATGATATATACAACTTGTGATGTTCATGTTGCATACAGTATCTGCAGTTACCTAAGTATAGATATTACACATACTATTATTTCATTGTAGTATCACAAAGCATACCACATAAATTAACTCAATCTTCACAACACTTCTATGAGATATGCTATCATGATTGTCCTCATTTAACAGAATACAAGACAGAGATAGAAAAGCATAAGAATTTTGACCAGGGCCACACGGTTGGGAGCAAAGCCTGAGTTTGAGTCCATGTTTTTACCATTTTTTTACTTTGCCTTTTCTAACTCCTTATTCTTCTCCTTTCCCTCATCCATTCTCTCTGTCTCTCTCTCTCTGTCTCTCTCTCTCTCTCTCTCTCTCTCTCTCTCTCTCTCTCTCTGTGTCTCTCTCTGTGTGTGTCTCTGTGTGTCTGTCTCTGTCCCTGTGTTTCTCTCTGTCTCTCTGTGTGTGTCTCTCTCTGTCTCTCTCTCTCTTTGTCTCTCTGTCTCTGTGTGAGTCTCTGTGTCTCTCTGTCTCTGTATCTCTCTGTCTCTTTCTGTCTCTCTCTGTCTCTCTATCACTCTCTGTCTGTCTCTCTCTGTCTCTCTTTCTGTGTCTGTGTCTGTCTGTCTGTCTGTCTGTCTCCCTCTCTCTGATGTAATAAAAAATATAATGCTCAAGAAATAAACAAAATGAAAGTTTTCACCATGATTTAGCAGGAATCATTTGTTTAATATTGCTTTTGTCACTTGGTTTTCCTAGGAAATCGAGGGTGAGAAAGCATCGGTTTTAGAGTTGGACAGGCTTGGATTGAAATTCTGACCTCTTAACAGCTATGTGGACTTGAAATTTTTACTTGTCTGAATATGAGTATCCTCCCTAGTAAATTGAGAGATTTATAATCACTAGCAAATGAAATAATGCATATAAATTAATTACATATGTTAGTCTAAAGAAGTATCTCACATACTTATGTCAATCATTGTTGTTTCCAATTCTCTCTATAAAGAACTCTTATTACAGTTTGACTCTGTTGATTCTCAATTGAAATAGATGTAAGAGTTAAGCCACAGGCACTGAGAAGGAATGGATGGTCCTGCATAAATCTGTCACTTGTACCAATCTAAGAGGCACCCATGAATTGTGAGCAGGTTTTCTTATACCAGCTGTGTATGTGTTATGCCCAATAGAGAGAAATGTCTGACAATTAAACTGGTTTAAAATACGAAGCATGGAAGGAATCACACTGAACATCACTTGTGATTATCCACTTGAAAAGCTCATTAAGAAATGAATTGTAGAAGAGTAGACTAAGA
This sequence comes from Octodon degus, assembly GCF_000260255.1. Lineage (NCBI taxonomy): Eukaryota > Metazoa > Chordata > Mammalia > Rodentia > Octodontidae > Octodon > Octodon degus. Next base: position 1,286,130 of record NW_004524686.1, on the reverse strand, counting down.
AAGACCATGTAGAAAAGTGTTTTGCATTTCTACAAGGAACTTTTTATTTGAAAAAAAAAATGAATCAAATAGATGTCTTGTTGTATCAGAATGGCAAATTTGGCAAGGAAATCCGCTATTTCCTCCAAATAGGAAAAAACCTAACATTTACTGAGTGCCTATTTAATGCCATATATTACTTCAAATCATTCACATGGCAATCCTGTGTGATCTACACTATTACCTCAGTTTTCTTGATGAAGAAAATGAGACTCAGTGGAATTTAACCATGTATTTAGGTTGCATAATTACTATATCATAGAGCTGGGATTTCAACCTGCAACTAGTTTCAAAGCTCTTTAAACTGAGCCTTGAGTTACTCATTACTGACAGATGTTGTAACTGTAGATGGGATCCAAATCTCACTTCATTCTTTTCAAGTATGCATAACAATCTTTTATTAAAGACACCTCAACTCACAAATCTGACCATTGTGCCTCCTCCTCTAAACCTTGACTCCCAGAAGAGGAGGGTCATTATCTGCTGTGTTCATTGATATCACCCCAACACCAAACTCAGTGCTTGCCACACGGTTACATCTTTAATAAATATTAGCTGAGCAAAGGAATAAATGCTAAATTAATGAAATGAATAAGAGTTTAACTCCACAGTAGTCTTTTCATGGATGGTGAATGTAGGATAAAGGAGTGTTTTTCATTTATATAATTACTCAATAACAGAATGAAAATTATAATCCCAGAATCTCTGAATAGAAGTTTATTGATCTAGGGGAGAGTAACTTCTTATTTTTTCCTCTTGCTTTCTGCAAAATAATTTTACTCTTGCTTTGCCAAAAAGAAAAAAGTCTTCCACTGAGTTCAGTGAGCCAAGTTACTACCAGGATAAAAGACAGGTTCATTTTGTAACTGCTTCTTGAAACAGAAGTATAATGTGTCATGATTACCTGAATAACAGTTCATCTATGTAACATGTGATGGAGATCATGGGTGATAACCACCCCATTACCAGCCAAAGAGCCCATATCTTGGGATCCTGGTAACTGCAAAGCACCCTGCAATAAAAATTTAGAAAATTCTTTGTTTCTTATTTGATTTTTCTCTAAGAGGTGATAGTATAGCAGTTTGCTTCTTCATTTCTATAGCTAGGTAGTAAATGGATCTCAGCCTTCTAGACATCAACTGGAGGCAAAAGTTATCTTCAGTCTTGCTATAAGGCATTGTCAAGAGACTTTCCAGTAGTGCCTGCTACTCTTCAAAAATATGTTAACATTAAAGAATGAATAGGAAAGAGAGCAATCTACCAAAGCAATTGCAATAACACCTAGAAAAACTAGGGAAGTGATGTCCCCTCAGTAGACGTAAAATACTGTTAGAGGAAGATGATCCATGCCAGCAGATTCATCAAGCCAAAAGGTTACGTAGCACATGGAGGGACAAACAACTATTTGGAAAAACCTCTGGGAAGTCATAGCAAGCAGCCTTAGTTGGAAAGAGCAGGTCTAGTATCCAGTATAGTTCAAATGTTGACTTGATAATTCTGTCTGTTCCATGAACTGTGCACTGCTTAGAATCTCCAGGACTGAAGGCCCTGGTGTTCACAGCATGCAGTATTTGCCTGGCATATAAAAGTCACTTAATAAATGCATGGTAAACAGATATGCAAATGAATAAATTAGAATAAGGGAAAATGTGTGATTTTAGAGGAAAACATTCCAATGATATTTAAAATTGCTCCTAGTAAGTACCAATATTTTCTAAATTAAATCACCAGGTTTAAAATTATCCCCATACATTTGGCTTCTCCCTCAAAAGTCCTGAAGCCAAAACAACTCAACTCTTTGGAAGAACATATAATTTCAGAATAGATATATAGTCTTCTGCATTTGTATTTGGAGCAACCCTAAATTTCTGTGCTTAGAGTGACCTTTTAAGTTGCCACTGTGATGTCATTAGTGTTACAATTTTATGCAAGATTTGGTGTGTAATTATGTGTTAAATGGTCCTGTTGGCTCCTGAATGCTCACTCAATAAAGCAGAGTGCATTAAGAGAATCCCATATGCACAGCCCAAGGCCACTGACACAAGGAAACCACATCCACTTCAGGCCTTCCTTGCTCCACAGCCCACTTGTCCTTGCAGCTGTCACCTCGCGGCCAGGCCCAGCCCAGTGCTGAGAGGAGCCAGAAGCCACAGCGTAGAGCTGTGCTGTAGAACTGCTACTCTATAGCTGGTGCCTCTAGAGACAGGAGTAGCTATAAAGGGCCCCACCTGTGTTAATTCAGAATGTGAGAGACCAGAGTAGTGTCTCCCTCCTTGGTTGCCCATGAGAATTACCTGGACAGCCTTTTTAGAATAGCACCACCAGGGACCTCCCCCAGAGACCCTCTGTGGTCTCAGATGAGATCCAGCCCACGTGTTTTTGAAGCTTTCCCTGATGACTTTAATCCCCATTCAGAGGCATATCCTTACTTATTCAGAGGCATATTCTTGCTCAGAATAGTATCATAACTTAGTCCTAATGAGAACATATTTCAGATTTTATCATCTCAATATTTTCTCTGTTGCCACCATCCTCAAAGGATTAAAAAAAACCAATAGTCTCAAGGCACAACTACAAAGGAACTTCATTGGCTTGTTTTTTAAAAAGCTAAAAATCTAATCTAATTGTTTTTAAGTTTAATAATAAGGGTAGAAAACAAGTAAACTAGTGTTTAGTTTGTGCTATTATGTGCCATGATGTATTTTAGATTCTTTTGTATCTGTTATCTCACTTAATCTCCCAAGTAACCCCAAAAGACAAGTAGTATTATTCCCATTTTTACAGTTGAGAAAACTAAAACTCGGAGATGTGACATTGCCTTGTCCAGAGTCACACAGTTGGTAGGTGGTGATGCCAGGGAGCAAACAAAAAAATGACTCCATCTGCCATTCCTGCTCATCTTCTTGTCTTCAGGCCGTGCTGTCCTTTCTGAAAATAAAACCTTATTGAATGACAGTTCAGCAAGCAATAGAAACTTTCAGTTCATGTCAATAAAAGAGAACACAAGGCAGCAAGGAGGAGAGAAGACTTTGGTTTGTTAATTAGGACACGAATACATATTTGGGCAGGAAAGTTAGTTCTACTGAGATCTCAAGCTAAGGGACAGATCAGGGAGATGTCATCGGTTGTCAGTTATGAAGAGCCACAGAGCACAAGGCCAGTGTAACACCAGAGGTCACACTTTGCCGTAGACACCTAGATGGTCCAGACAGCAAACACAACTGCTGTGCTTCTGGGCGCTGCCTTATGCAGCGAGTGACTAAGGTACTGGCCTGTCCTGGGGACGTCCTGATTTGTACTCGTGCACTAATGGTTCTGTCAGCTTTGTCCCGTTCCTAGACCCTTTAATGGCTGAATAAGATCAAGGTTTCCTGCCCACTGCCCACCATCCTGCACAATCACTGTCATAACACTGAACCCTGCTTCACTCTGGGGTTTCAAATTGCAAAATATCTTAAAAGCCTGGGAATTTTTGTCTTTGTATCACTTTCCTAATCACAATTTAAATGAAATGATCCTTGACTTATAATGTGAGCAGAATTAATTACAAAGGAGCTGCCTTTGAGCTGGAAAAGAAACTCCAAACCAGCTTCCACCAGAAGCCTGTGGATCCTTGGTATTTCTTTGAAGCCTGGGAACTTTTTTTCAACCTCCACTGAATCTTTATACTGTTATCCTTTGAGCAACTTCTTCCTTTCATTTTTAATTGACAATGAATCTATCAGGTTTTAAGTAACAGTTTGTCTTTGTGAAAGAAAACTAGGGTGGAGAAACTCCAAGTCCACTTATTGGAATAACCTAAGGAGGCATTAAATCTTTTCTTCCTGCTTTAGACAGTTAAGTACAATAAATATATTTTTCATCTCCCTCTTTCTGAAACAACAGAGCTAAATGCAAATGCTAAAATGATACAATCCAAAAGGCAGCTTAAAAACACTGAAATCACTGCAACTTCTTTTACTTTGAATTACTTCAAGGCATTCAGATAATTCCATGATGTGTCTATTATATCCTGGCTAATAACCAATAATAGGAGAGCACTTGGGAATTTATTACTTTATCTAGGCTCAAACTGTACCGCTTTTATTGGTCTATTCTATATCTCCAATACTTTAAAGGAATAACTGAAGCAACTGGAGGATTCCACCAGAGCCCGTATTAAAATACCCCCAAAATCTTTATATCATCACATTCTGATAAAGTAATTTAGCCAACTTAGGTTTAAGTCATCTCCGGTGGTCAACTGGTTTTGATAATTAATTTAATCCCTATGTATTTGATATTTTAAAGATGTTTGAAAAGGAATGTAAGTAGCTTTAAATGTCCCAGGTCCAAGTAATTAAAGAGCTAGCAGATTCAATTTCTAAATCTTCCTACAACTGTCCAAAGTATTTATTCAGGTGTACACCTTACTCATTTATTATCTTAGGGGACCACTCAGGAACATAGTACTGCTCAGAGCTGCACTAATTGCAAAACCTCTGCTACGTTTTACCCCTTATGTCTCTGATACAGACTCAAGGAGTTATTCTGAGATCTTTTCCAAAAGAGTCACTCCACAATGTCTTACTACAATCTTACACTCATTATTCAACACTGGAGGACTCTGATGATTCCTCACTTCAAAATCTCCATGACACAGAGATAACTGAGTGGGAAAGGCGATACCTGGCTCTCCCAAAGTGACCAGTATTTGGTGTTGAAACCAGGCCTATGGCCGACCGCTTACTCTGAGTACACGCTCTGAGCCTTTACGACTCAGTGTTGTCTGGGAATCACCAACACTGGCTGGTTAGAACCCCCTGTATCTCAGGCCCCAGCTTATTCCCACTGAATCAGAATCAACATTGCAACAAGAGCCCGGGCAATGCATACAGGTGTTACATTCCACAAGCCCAGGGCTGGACCACGGGCTTGCGGAACTCTAGAGAGACTAAGAATGGGAGGCAAGAAGGCATGGATTTGAAGCACAGCTGCTCTTCTTCTAAATGTAAACATATATCTGCATCTCCCAAAAGCATCGTTTGTGATTTGGAAAGAATAGCACCACCCACCTTGCAGAGTTTTCATGGTGCATACATAAATATGCCTTTTGTAGATGCTATGTGTCCAAATAATAGATGCAAGGTGAAGGCCAGCCAAATAGCTCAGCAGAGTAAAGTTCCTGCAAGCAGGTGCAGGGGCCAAGGATTCGACCCCCAGGCCTGCTGTGCCAGCCGTGCCCCAGGGGCACACTGAGATGGCAGCTGAAACTGGGTGTGGTGGTGCAAGCCTGTAATCCCAACTCTTGGGAAGCTGCAAACAGGTGGATCACTATGAGTCTGGTCTAGTAGCGAGACCCTGAACCCACTGTAGACCCTTCCCTCAAATACAAAAAATAAAATAAAATAAAATAGATGCAAGGTGCCAGGCATCTGGTCACTATGACAGTAAATGGTAATGTCCTTACTAATATTATTTCCAGTCTGGTGCTTAGCATTCATATTCCACTTTAGCCAAGAAGAAATCCACTCATGATTGTGCATCTGTGAAGGGTCACCTCTCTTCCTCGCTTTGTTCTAATGTGTTATCATTTTAATTTTTATATTGGATTAATATTTTAATGATCCTTCATGTTCCTACATAATTAGATGTAGGAAATTAAGCATATATAATACCTATTTTCAGTACTATGCTTGGAGGTAAAAAAAAACTTCCCCAAAGCCAAGTTATCACCAAAAGAACACATCCCATGACACCTCGCTCCTGTCAACCTGACCTCGAGGAGCCACTGTGTATCTGGCAGTGATTTTCTTGGGCAGATGCTCCAGTGCTATACACTGAATCACGGCACTGACAGTAAGAGAGCAACCTTAAAGGTGACCTGGCATCCAAATCTGAACCAAAATCCAAGGAAATGTGGGATACTAGAGAGTATGCAACCAGGCTGCCATTCTATCTTAACGGAGAGAGTTTGGGGTGGAGAAACAATTTAACATGAATTGGGAAACCATGACCCCCTAAGGCAGAGGCTCACTCTGAGCTAAGCATTAGAAACAAGGGAGCTTTTAAAAAGCAGAGTGGGTATTTCTAAACAAGCAGCCTGGAGTGCAGATTGTGAAGGCTGCTGGTCCTCCAGACTCGCAGGTGACCTCACCATGCAGCCCAGACAGAGCCCCTGCCCTCCTGGCATCAAATGCCTAGTATTGTCAGAGAGAGGCAACACGCGAGGGGCTGGGTGGTGTTAGCACCGAGCTCCCAAACTCAAAGAAGCAGATTTAACTTCAGTGTGTGTCTCTTCTAGGTCTTTTTGCCACTCCTCCAGGACTTCCACCGTAAGGAAAGGAGCCCCTGGACCAACATCCTTTAAGATGTTCATATGGACCAGTGGTCGGACCTCCTCATCTTACAGACATGACGAGAAAAGGTAAATATGCCAGAGCTCTGGGCATTTTTAGAAGAGCTCAAAAGGTTGGTAACAGGAAAGCAGTAGGCAACTCATGCTTTGGTTTTTGTTCTACTTTGTTTTTGTTCTTTAAAGAGAAACAAAATAACAAAAATGACACACAATTTCAAAACAAGATGATAGGAAGTTAACAATAGTTATTATATTGCATACTGTTATCTTCAAAGCAGCTGCTCAGGTGACCAGGTGCAGGCACGCAAAATCGATCAAACAAGATAAACACTAACTGTTCCTTGCAATGAACTAATAGAAATTAATAGCACAACTGTGTTATCTAGCTTGTGTGCATATATACATATTTTTTCCCTTCCTTCTTTTTTCCTTTGCCTAATCCTAGTGAAGTATTACTCAGCTATTTAGAAAGATAAGCTCCAGGCTTTTATAGGTAAAGGGATGCAACTAGAGACCCTATTCATAAGTGAAATAAATGAGACCTGCATGTGGAAATAATGTATTGTCTCCCTGGTGTAAGAAAACTGAAAGAGGAAACAAGCTCCAGAAGATATTCTGTATCATACAATACAGATACAATAGTTACTGTGAAAGGGAAAGAAACTGCGACTGAGTTTTCTGTTTTGAGATGTGGACATGGAATGCCCTAAAGGGGCGTGGCCACGGACCCAGTGGCCTTCCTCTTCCTTGCAGTTTCCATGCTCACTATACTTCATGGTTTTGTGAAGTCTATTCCATCTTAGAAATGCCCTTCACACACACACACACACACTCACACATACACACACACACACACACACACACACACACACACAGCCACTACCCACATGTCCGGCTCTGCCTTCACATATCCAGTCAGAATCCCCACTGCCACCCTGAGCCATCACCCTCTTTATCCAGACTGTACTACTCTCAGTTGGCTTTCCAGAATCTCACATTGTACCTGGCAATAGTAGGTGCACGATGCAACAACTATCATGGTGAAAACTGCAATTCTGGGCACTGAGAAAATGGTAAGGAAGGACAGCAGTAATTGCAAGAGGTCCTGAGGCAAGGTAGAAATGCAAGGAGCCCTCAAAGCCCTTGGAAGAAGGGCCTCAAAAGAAGGATGAACTAGGGGAGTCAAAAGAGCGATGAGAGAGCAAAGGTTGTGTTAATGAAAGGCAAAATAACTCCACAGCTCACTCAAATGCTCTTGTTTGGGTTTAGAAAACAAATGTGTTCACAAAGTTCTATAATCATTTTAGAATACTTTGTGTCTCTCCATTTGTTTTCTTCTTCCGCATGTCTTTCTCAGTGACCTTATGCTAGGACTCAGTTTAAGGGAAGCTAAATTTTAAATATAACTGCCGTTAACAGCATATTGCAGCTTAAGCAAGTCACACATCGAGCAGAACCTGATAGAAATCAGGATTGATAAATGGCGCTGGGCAAAAGGAGAAGAACCTGAGGGACTTGAATATTGTTTTAAGAGCTTTTATTCCTCAGAAAACCTGAAATGACCTACACATTAAAATCCTTTGAAAATTTCCAAGAGCAAAGTTGTTCTTTACAATAATGATCTATTACAGAAAAAGTTTGGAAGCTTTTTTAATATTCACAGCAAAAACCTCTGTTAATATATAACAGACTCTAATATGTCCCTCAGCACCCTAAAATGCTTTCACAGAATGTTAACCAAAACTCAGCCAATTAAAAACTACATCCCCAATACAGATGAAGCCACCAAAGAAATATAAATAGGCAAAAGTCTGGAAGAAAAATTGTGGCTTTTCACTTCCTTATTGCCCAAATGCCATGGAGTGCATTATGTTACTTTAGTTATGAAAAAGAAATGTATATATAATGTTTAAGTAAAGTTACAGCCTAGAAAAGAGCTAGAATTTGAGCAGATCTCAATGTTCATCATGACACCAACAATAACCTGAAAATTTACTTTGTTTGTTTATATCTATTCTTTCATATGTTTTCCTAAATGTTTGGGCTGTTTTCCATATCGAATCATCTTTCTGCACAACCCCCAATACTTTAAAATCTCATATTATTTAAAAATTCTGCATTTTGTACTCAATTTTCTTATTTAAAAGTATATAGATATAGATATAGATATAGATATAGATATAGATATAG